>NC_085068.1:6906288-7275039 GCF_963662255.1 Cinclus cinclus | reverse complement strand
TTTCCCTATGGGATCACAGAACCTTTTCCCTTTGGGATCACAGAACCTTTTCCCTATGGGATCACAGAACCTTTCCCTTTGGGATCACAGAACCTTTCCCTATGGGATCACAGAACCTTTCCCCTATGGGATCACAGAACCTTTCCCCTTTGGGATCTCAGAACCTTTTCTTATGGGATCACAGAACCTCTCTCCTATAGGATCACAGAACCTTTTCCCTATGGGATCACAGAACCTTCCCGTATGGGATCACAGAACCTTTCCCCTTTGGGATCACAGAACCTCTCTCCTATAGGATCACAGAACCTTTTCCCTATGGGATCACAGAACCTTTTCCCTATGGGATCACAGAACCTTTCCCCTATGGGATCACAGAACCTTTCCCCTTTAGGATCACAGAACCTTTCCCCTTTGGGATCTCAGAACCTTTTTTTATGGGATCACAGAACCTTCCCCTATGGGATCACAGAACCTTTCCCCTATGGGATCACAGAACCGTTTTCCCAGTGACTGCGAGCTCAGATCCCTGCTGGGAAGGCTCCTGGCACGGGAATTCCAGGGGTGACGGCCCCATGAGGATCAGGCTGGGCCCCTGCTCCTGTTCCCCGTTCCCTGGGGACTCTGAACCCCCGGCAGGCTCAGCCTGGGATTCCTGAGCGATTCCCTGCTCCCAGAGCCCCGCGGCTTGGCCGGAGCCCCTCTGGAACGTCCGCGCCGCCGTAATTCCCTAATAACAGCTCTTCCCTCCAGCCAGGCTGGAGCCCAGCACCCGGAGCAGCCCCTGGCATGAAAAACTCTTCTGTGCTTGTGACACTGGGGTCTTTGACGGAGCAGCCCGGGATGGTTTCAGCAGCAGGGATTAAATATCCCAAATATCCCAATTAGTGCAATTCACAATTAGCGACGAGGCTGGTCCTCTCAACATTCCGAGGGACGCTGCGGGAGGAGGGAGGCAGCTGAGGGTGCTGCAGCCGTTGTTTGATGGATTGGGTGGATAAATGATGGGGTGAAGTCCAATTCTCGGCCCAAATCCCGCAGCTCAGGGGGATGGGAAAATGGGATTTCGGGACTCTGCCTTGCAAACAGCAAAGGAGAAGAGCTTGGATCTGAACCGGAATTAATTCGCCCAGGAGAAATTATTTACATTAATATAATATAGAGAATTAATGAATTCATATTCTATATCCTGCCCAAACCCCCAAACACAGGAATTTCCCTCTGAATTCCCACTTTTTCGTGGGAATGAGAGGGGAAAAAAAGCTCTGATAGGGAGTTTTGAGTCCCGAAATGTAGAGTTTGAATCCCAAAATGTCCACGGGGAAGCACAGGAATGTTAAAAGTCTCTCCAGTTCTGGCTGGAAATCCCAGATGGGTTCCTGGCTGTGCTCCTGAGGGTCCCAATCCCTGCCAAATTTGGGAATGAGAGGTTGGAAAAGCCCTTTAGGATCCTCAAATCCAGCCATGAATCACCTGGATGATGTTGTTCATCAGGGCAGCTACAACAAAATTCTCTTTGCCCAGAATCCTTTCCCTGGATTGTTGTGGATTTGCCCAGAAAAAAAAAAAAAAAAAAAAAAAAAAAAAGAAAAAAATCAGGGAAAAAAATTCCTCCCATTTCCCTGGATCCCCCATTCACAACCAGGGCAGGATCCTCCCAGCACTGCAGGGTGATTCCAATAATCCTTTAAGGATCGTTTCACCCCAATTTCTATTAATTATTAATTATTTTCCTCACTTTCCCTTTCTTGCTCTGCAAAACCGGCGAGGGGAACGGGCAAAACTGTGGAAAAGTTTTGGATTTAAAGCGTTAAAAAAAGGCACATAGGGAGGGGGAAAAAAAAAAAATGCTGGCTTTTAAATCAACCTCATCGTTCCTGATCCTGTTGTTTACAGCCTCTGTTCCAGCCCATTTCACGGACAAAGGCCAAGGGAAATGAGCTGTTTGATGTCTGGAAAGCCATGGAAAAGCCATGGAAAAGCCATGGAAAAGCCTCCCATGGAAAGGGAAGTGGTGGGATAAACACTCCCTGATTGCAGGGAAGGGGCTGCGGGAAATCAGGGAATCGGGAGAGCAGCGGGGGCGAAAGGGATAATTCGGGGAATGGGGACACTGGGACGCGCAGGATCCTGGAATTAGGGAATATCCTGAGCTGGGAGGATCCACGGGATCAGAGCCCAACCCTTTTCCCTGGCCGGGACACCCCAAAATTCCACCTGGGAACGTGGTCCGAAACAGGGAAGGGGGTGCATGCTCCCCATGAGGGAAATCGGGGACAGCAGCGGGGGGGAAAGGGATAATTCGGGGAATGGGGACACTGGGATGCGCAGGATCCTGGAATTAGGGAATATCCTGAGCTGGGAGGATCCACGGGACCAGAGCCCAACCCTTTGCCCTGGCCAGGACACCCCAAAATTCCACCTGGGAACGTGGTCCAAAAGCTCCTGGAGCTCTGGCAGCCTTGGGAATGTGGCATTCCCTGAGGAGCCTGCTCTTCCTCTGGGGGAAGAACCTTTCCCTGATATCCGGGAGTCTTGTCCCCAAATTTGGGAGTCTTGTCCCCAAATCCGGGAGTCTTGTCCCCAAATCCAGGAGCCTTTTCTGCAAATCCAGGAGCCTTTTCCCCAAATTCGGGAGCCTTTTCCCCAAATTCGGGAGCCTTTTCCCCAAATCCGGGAGTCTTTTCCCCAAATCCAGGAGTCTTTTCCCCAAATTCGGGAGTCTTTTCCCCAAATTCGGGAGTCTTTTCCCCAAATCCAGGAGTCTTTTCCCCAAATGCAGGAGTCTTTTCCCCAAATCCAGGAGTCTTTTCCCCAAATCCAGGGAGCCCCATTTAGGATCTGCATGAAATGAAAGCAGCTCCCTTTGGCTCCAGAATTCCTGGAGGAAATGTCCTGGAATTGTCACCCCACTTGCAAGGACAAAACCTTCCCGTTTAATATTCCTAAAGATGGATTTTCCTTTTTTTTTGTTGTTGTTGTTGTTGTTGTTGTTGTTGTTTTTTGATTTATTTCCCCCCCCCCCCCCCCCCCCCGCATAACCCCACTCTTCTGCTGCTCCCAATTCCCCAGTCCAGGAATTTGCAGCCATTCCCAACCTGCTCCTGCCTCCTTCCTTGCCTTTCCTTTTCCTTCCAAGGTGCCCTTCCCAACCCACGGAGAAATCCCTGATCAATGGGAGCCGTGCAAGGGGAAAAGGAAAGGAAAGGAAAGGAAAGGAAAGGAAAGGAAAGGAAAGGAAAGGAAAGGAAAGGAAAGGAAAGGAAAGGAAAGGAAAGGAAAGGAAAGGAAAGGAAAGGAAAGGAAAGGAAAGGAAAGGAAAGGAAAGGAAAGGAAAGGAAAGGAAAGGAAAGGAAAGGAAAGGAAAGGAAAGGAAAGGAAAGGAAAGGAAAGGAAAGGAAAGGAAAGGAAAGGAAAGGAAAGGAAAGGAAAGGAAAGGAAAGGAAAGGAAAGGAAAGGAAATTTGGAGCCTTTTATGTCTGATTTCATCTGGAAAGAATCGAGAGCCAAATATTTGGGGATAAACAACTGTCAGGAGCGGGGAATGACTGAACCCACATGGATGGGGTGGACCCAAAAGCGAGGAAAAATGCGATGATCCCGAATGTTCCTGCGGATCCAACGTGGGGGAACGATGAGGAAAATTCCTCCTTTGATGCCGTCCCGCGTCACGGTGCCCATCGCCCTGCCACGCCTTGGACCCGTCCCCAAATTTCCCCCGAGGCGATTTTAAACTCGGAATTTTAATAATAATATAACCCGTCCATGTTTTCCAACCCGGGGTTGGTTTTTTCCTCCTCCCCCAGGTGATGCCTGAGGTTCCATTGGGAGGATGGAGGCGCTGACCCCGCTCAGGAATTGCTTTGCCAGGCTAAAACCAGCTCTGTTTATTCCCTGCTCTTTCCCGATATTTTGGAATTGCAGCCGGGACGCTCCAAGGAAGAGCAAAATCCCTCTCGGAATTCCAGCAAAGTCATTTAAAAAAAAAATCCTCCCCCCTTCCCCAGTCCTGAGCTGCCCCTAAGGAATGCAGGTACCCCACACCTTGGGATATTTATGGATCTCCTGGAGACAGAGCCTGCAGCTCCGTGGGCTGGGATTTTATTTATTTATTGTTTTTTTTTTTTTAGGATTTATTTCGGTGTCTCCAGCGCTGCCGTCTGAGCCTGGAAATAGCAGAAAGAATCTGATGTTATCGGGAGCTCTTGGAGACTCCAATTATCTCCTCCCGCGGCTCCCGAGAAATCGGATCCCGGCTCGTGTTTTCTTATCCCCCTCCCTGTCCTCAAAAAACTCCCTCGCAGCTTCTCAGGAGCCAGCTGCAATTTTAAAAGTGTCAGATATAAATGGGATGGTCCCTAAATCCTGCCAGGCCTGCGTCCCAAATCCTGCGTTCCCAAAATTCAGAGGGATAAAATGAGACAAAAATCCCCATTTATAATTTATAATTTATAATTTATAATTTATCATTTATCATTTATCATTTATCATTTATATAAATGGGATGTTCCCTAAATCCTGCGTCCCAAATCCTGTGTTCCCAAAATTCAGAGGGATAAACTGAGGCAAAAATCCCATTTTATCATTTATCATTTATAATTTATCATTTATCATTTATCATTTATCATTTATATAAATGGGATGTTCCCTAAATCCTGCGTCCCAAATCCTGTGTTCCCAAAATTCAGAGGGATAAACTGAGGCAAAAATCCCATTTTATCATTTATCATTTATCATTTATCATTTATCATTTATATAAATGAGATGTTCCCTAAATCCTGCGTCCCAAATCCTGTGTTCCCAAAATTCAGAGGGATAAAATGAGACAAAAATCCCATTTTATCATTTATTATTTATCATTTATCATTTATCTAAATGGGATGTTCCCTAAATCCTGCGTCCCAAATCCTGTGTTCCCAAAATTCAGAGGGATAAAATGAGACAAAAATCCCCATTTATCATTTATAATTTATAATTTATCATTTATCATTTATATAAATGGGATGTTCCCTAAATCCTGCGTCCCAAATCCTGTGTTCCCAAAATTCAGAGGGATAAACTGAGGCAAAAATCCCATTTTATCATTTATAATTTATCATTTATCATTTATCATTTATATAAATGGGATGTTCCCTAAATCCTGCCAGGCCTGCGTCCCAAACCCTTTGGGATAGGATTTATTCCCAAAATTCAGAGGGATAAACTGAGGCAAAAATCCCATTTTATCATTTATTATTTATTATTTATTATTTCTTTTAGAAAGTATCAGGTATAATCGGGATTTTTCCCTAAATCCTGCGTCCCAAATCCTTTGGGATAGGATTTATTCCCAAAATTCAGAGGGATAAACTGAGGCAAAAATCCCATTTTATAATTTATCATTTATCATTTATTATTTATTATTTCTTTTAGAAAGTGTCAGATATAAATGGGATGTTCCCTAAATCCTGCCAGGCCTGCGTCCCAAACCCTTTGGGATAGGATTTATTCCCAAAATTCAGAGGGATAAACTGAAACAAAAATCCCATTTTATCATTCATTATTATTATTTATCATTTATTATTTATTATTTATTTTGGAAAGTGTCAGGTATAATCGGGATTTTTCCCTAAATCCTGCGTCCCAAACCCTGTGTTCCCAAAATTCAGAGCAATAAAATGAGGTAAAAATCCCATTTTATTATTTATCATTTATCATTTATTATTTATTATTTCTTTTAGAAAGTATCAGATATAAATGGGATTTTCCCTAAATCCTGCGTCCCAAACCCTTTGGGAATATGATTTATTCCCAAAATTCAGAGGGACAAACTGAGGTAAAAAATCCCATTTTTATCATTTATCATTTATTATTTATTTTAATTTTTTTTTTAATTGGAAAACTTTTTCCTTTCCCTTTCCCCCCCCCCCCCCGATTATTTCACGTTAAAATTCAGAGAGCACCTCCCGGTTTCAGTGGTAAATGTTTGGGTTTTGGAGATTAAATCCTGATTTTTATTTATTTATTTATTTATTTATTTATTTATTTATTTATTTATTTTTAAGGAATTCCCACTTCCAAAAGCTTGGAGTGACCTCTAGCGACTGCCTGGGACGGGCAGGAAAATTTGGGATTAAATTCCAAAATTCCCTTTGTTTCAACAGCAAAATCCCCAATTTATTTATGGAGAGAAATAAAAAAATAAATAAATAAAAGATTATTTTAATTTTTTTTTTTTTGGGGGGGGACGTTTGAGTTGTTTGTGTGAGTGGGGGGGGGGGATGGTTTGAAATACGGAGGAAAATGGATTTTAAAAAATATTGGAATGCTGGGGATTAAAGATTCCCTTTAAAATAATTTGGGTTTTTTTTTTTGTTTTTTTTTTTTTTTTCTCACCTGATTTTGCTTCCCAGGTGGAAAAATAAAGTGGAAAAGTGGATAAAATAATGGGAAAGGTGAAGTTATTCTGGGAATAAATGGATTTATTTGGAATTTTCCTGGGGGGGGGGGAAGAAAAAAAAGGTAAAGGTGGATAAAAGGATGGGAAAAAAAAAAATCTATGTTTTGATGGGAATAAATGGATTTATTTGGAATTTTCCAGGGAAAATAGGGTAAAACAATGGGAAGAAGGATTTTAGGACAGGAATAAATGGATTTATTTTTCAATTTCCTGGGAAAATTAAAGAGAATACACTGGCAAGAATCATAAATAAATATAATTATAAATAAATATTCACATTACAGGTAATTAATCACATTTACAGACAACATTCATGAACCTCAGGTGGCAAATGGAATGTTTAAAAAAAAAACCTGGAGTTTGCTGTCACCTTGGAAAATTCCTCGTTTGGAGTGGGGTATTTTGGGGAAAAATACTCCCTGGTAAATCCCAAGCATGCATTACAATAATAATTAATAATAATTACAATTATTCTAATAATTTGAGTTTAACATGCTGAAGTAACAAAGAGGTTTTTTTTGCAGGATTTTTAGTTTCATTTAAGGAAAGTAATCCTTGAAATTCTCAAAATAGAAAAAATCTTGTGAAGATTTTTAATCTTCAATAATTAATTAAAACAAGAGGATAACAAAATTAAAAAAAAAAAAAAACAACCCAACCATAATTGATCCCTTTGGTATTCCTAATTCCTAAAATTCCTAATTTTGCCAAGAAGCAAAAAAGAAAGTGGCACTTTTTTTAATTTCTTTTTAATAAATTTTAATTTATTTTTTTTTTTTGCCGTTTGTCTCTTCCAGCCAGAGTTGGGAAGGAGGGATTGGAATGGGAATGAAAGTGCAGAGTGCAACAAACACCAAAAGAAGGGAAAAAAAAAAAATCACAAAAAAAAGAGAAATCTAAAAAATGAAATTTTTACATCTCCTAAGTAAAAAAACTGCTCACGCTGCAGGAGCTGCAGCTGGAACTGGGGAAATGTTGGAGCAGCTGCCACTGAAAAATGTTGGAATTCCAGATTTGGAGATAAATAAAAAATGTCTGAGTCCTGTGGGAGCTCTGATTGCTTTGGTGTAGCCAGGGCTGAGGGGAAAATCCCATTTGTGGATGTGTCACTGGTAATTTTAATTTTCATTTTTAGTTCCTCTCCAAGGAATTTTTGGAGAGGAGGGAATTCCCCCAGCTTTGAGCACCTAAATGTGATTGTTTTTATTTTTTTTTTTTTTTTTTAGTGTGCTGAAAAGAGAAATCAAGTTCTCAAAAGTTGAATTTTTGGGGTGGTGGGGAATCTTTTTCTTCTGACAACACAAAGTTCATTTTTATACCTTAAATCCCCACCTTTGAGCAAATGCTTTTTGAACTGCCACTGATCAGTTCCTGCTCGTTTGTATTAAAAATAAATTTAAATTTGAAGCCTTCAATGCATTGGAGCAGCCAGGGAGTTCTTGAGCGTGGGAGGGAAATGAGCTCCAAACAACACCTGGAGGCTTTGCAATGCCAAAATAAAATAAAATAAAATAAAATAAAAAAAAAATAAAATAAAATAAAATAAAATAAAATCTTCTCCTAAATTAAAAGGAATTCCATTTCTGCCAAAACTCAGCCAGCTCCCTGGTGAGCTGCCCGGTGATTTTTGTACACTGCTTTTCACAGAGCAAGAAGAGACAACCCCGGGCCAAGGCTGAGCCCTTTTCCTGCCCCTGGCAATCACCTCTTCCCTCTGCAATTACCCCTCCCCAGTTTGGGCTCTTGCCAAGCTGCAATTTCCTCGCCAAGCAATCAACGAGAGCCTCATTTTGGTCTTCTCAGCGCCAGAACTCATCGTGACCTTCAGCAAACAAACATCAGAATCTGCTGCCACTTTTCATTCCAGTTCTTCCCCCCCCCCCCGCCCCGGTTCTTTACACTCTCTGTGCTTTGGCAGCTTTTCTTTGCCTTCAATCCTGGCATTTGACCTTTTTTTGTGCTTTCTGTCAACTGCTTTGTTTTTTATTTTAAGCGTGGTGAACCGTGCCACGTCAGCAGCTCCCGGGGAGCCAGAACCAGCGGTGCAAAATCTTTTTAAAGAGTAATGAACCCCTGAATCCAATGAACTGCAACTCCCCAAATCCAGCCAGGCCTGCATCCCGAAGCTTTTTGCCTGAGGGGAACGATTCGTTCCCCGCGTTCTGAGGGAGAAACTGAGGCCAAAAAATTCCATTTCAGCAGCTTTTCCAGCTGGGTTCTGCTGGAATCATGGATCCACAGCACCAGGCTGGGATTTGGGAAGTCTGTCCATGGGTACGGAGCGGGAAATTCCAGGAGTTCTGACTCCGATTTACCACAATTCCCTAAACCCAGCCACGCCTGCAGCCCAAACCCTTTTAGGCCCAGTGTTCTGAGGGGAGAAACCGAGGCGAGAATTCCATCGGAACGGGACTCTCCCCGTGAAAACAGCGAGCGGAGTCCGCCTCCCTTGAGCCTTCTTCCCGAGCCCTTCAGGGGATGCCATCCTTCCTCTGGCAGCACTGCGAGGGAGGCACTCCCCAGTCGTACATGTAGGAAAGCCGCAGTTTAACCTCCTCTTTACAGAGCTTCCCTTCCTTCGCCAGCGTCTGGTGCTTCTCCAGCATGTCCTCGATGCTCTGCTTGTGAGTCACGATGTATTTGTTGCTGCAGCCGCGCGATTTGTACTCGGTGTCGAAGCGGGGGTCGTGCACTCTCTTCACGTCGATGGGCGCCAGCCACACCCCCAGGGACACGTCCTCGCTCTGCCACAGGTTCAGGTAGTCCCTGCTGAGGCGCAGGTAGCGCACCAGGTCGGCGGAGATCACGTAGCCGCCGCCCAGAGCGTAGGGCAGGTAATAATCACACAGCAGCCAGGCGCTCTCCTTCCATTTCCCCCCGGATTTCACCCGCCCGCGGCCCGAGAAGAAGCCCCAGTAGAGGCGCCGCGGCTCCTTGGCCCTCAGCTCCTCCACCAGCACATCCAAGCGCACGAAGGTGTCGTCGTCAGCCTTGAGGGCGAACTGGAAGTCCAGGTGCGCGTCCAGCCACACGTAGGTAGCCAGCACCTTGGCCGTGAGGTTCTCGTACGAGTCGCGCAGCTCCGGCAGCAGCAGCAGGTCGCGGTGGCGGCTCTGCTCCAGCTCCAGGCTCCGCAGCTCCTCGGTGCTCAGCCCCGCCGTGCCCACCACGAAGCGGCTCCAGACGCGGCCGTGAGGCGCCTGCCGCGCCGCCGCCATCCAGGTGCTGCGGATGATGCTGCGCCGCTCGCTGTACTTGGGGCCGCTCATCACCACCGCGGCCAGCAGGGCGCTGCCCTCGGCGGCGGCCGGGGGCGCGGCGCGGGCCCCGCGGCCGGGCTGGCTGTGCGGGAGCGCGGGGGGCGCGGGCAGCGGGCGCAGCCCCTCGGAAGTGCACTTGGCGAGGTAGAGCAGGACGGCGGCGCAGAGCGAGAGCCCGCCGAGCCCCAGCGCGGCGCGGTGCCGGCTCAGCCGCCGCAGCGCCTTCATGGCCGCGGGGCCCCTCACGGCCGGCGCCGCGGCCACGCCCACCACGTTTAGGCGGGAACGGCGGTACGACCGCCGGGAGGGGACAAACTTCCTCCGGGAGCGCTCGCCGCGCGTCGCTGCCGCGTCTGCGGGGGTTCCACGGCTCTCCTGCGCTCGCCGCCTTTCTCCTCGGGGACGCGGCGGTTCCGTCCCTTCTCCCGCCGCGGCTCCCGCGGTTCCCGCACCGGGGGAAGGGGCGGGAGAAGGGGCGGCAGAAGGGGCGGCGGCCGCAGAGCCTGACGCGGCCGCTGCCATCTTGGAGTAGGGTACGTGATGGCCGAGGAGGAGCCATCTTGGGTTTGGGCGCTGCCTTGTACGTGGAATCACGAAGTCCTAAAAGGCTGGGATGGACCTCAGAGTCCTCCAGTGCGACCCCCTGCCATGGGCAAGGACACCTTCCGCTATCCCACGTCGCTCCACGCTTCAATGTCCAACCTGGCCTCGGACACTTCCAGGGATGGCGCACTCACAGCTTCTCTGTCCGTGGCAGGGCTCGCCATTAGATGCTATTTAGGGTCCCTTCCAACCCAAACCGTTCTGTGACACGGTGAAAACAACTACGCGCACACACACAGCCAGGAAGCGATCCCGGCCTCAACAACCGAGATAACGAGGGGGACGCCAGGAAAGAGCCCCTTAGCCCCGACCCCGCCGGAAATGGCGGCTGCCCTCACCTAAGATGGCCGCCAGGCCATTCCCGTGAGGTGAGAAAAGGCGGCTGCCCTCACCTAAGATGGCCGCCAGGCCATTCCCGTGAGGAGATAAAAGGCGGCTGCCCTCACCTAAGATGGCCGCCAGGCCATTCCCGTGAGGTGATAAAAGGCGGCTGCCCTCACCTAAGATGGCCGCCAGGCCATTCCCGTGAGGAGATAAAAGGCGGCTGCCCTCACCTAAGATGGCCGCCGCGCCCTCGGTGAGGTGAAGTGACCGAAGTTCCGTCTCCTGCCCGCCTCCCTCCGCCCTGGCAGCGCCGCGGCTCCGTGCGGGCCGTGAGGGCGGCCGGGCCCCGGCTGAGGCTCCCCGAGGCCGGCAGGGCGCTCGGGGCTGCGGCCGCTCCCTCCGGAGCGGCTCTGGGTGAGTGCGGGCGGCTCCTCCCTCAGCCCCCGCGGGGCTCGGAGGGGTTTGGGTTCCTTGGCGCGCTCTCTGGTGGATTTGGGGTTTTTATTTTATTTTTTGTTTTCCCCCTGGAATTGGGTGGGATGATCCCTGCGGGTCACTTCCAGGGCAGGATGTTGGGATTTTTTTTTTCACGTTTCTGTGCCAGCTCCGCGTTCTGAGCGGATTTCCCTCGATCCTCCCCCTCCAAAAACGCCTTCGTTTCTTTCCTCCCATTTTTGTTGGGATCTCTGGGATCCTCCTGCGGTTTTCTTTCTGCATTTTCGAGGATGTTCCCTTCCCGAGTCTTCTGCAGACTGAAAACTAATGCATTAATTCCATATATTTATTATATAACCTGCTTTTTTAATGTCTGACATCTACAACTCCTCCAGTTCTGTGTAGGTTCCTCTGAATTTCTTCTTGTGTGGAGCTTCTTTATACTCGTAGGTGTGTAAGTAAATATATAGATAAATATAAGTAAAAGTTTAGTATGTTATTTGTGTAATTTTATGTATGTAAGTATATATGTAATGCTGTAAGTATGCAGTGTATTGTAAAATTAAATATAGTGTATTCTATGCAATTGTGTATATATAATTACATATATAATTGTGCATATATATGTAGTATATATGTAATTGTGTATATATTAGTAAATAATGCATTCTATATAATTATGTCTATAATTACACGTATATAAGTATATAGTATATTGTGTATGTTATTGTGTATATATAAATATATGGCATATTATATACAATTATACATAATTATATATATAATTGTATGTATATATAATATGCACATATATAAAATATACATGTATATACATAAAATATATACTTGTATATGTACATGAAAATATACACAGGTATATAAAATTATTAATTTTGCTTATAGGTTATTTTAATTTTTAGGTGTTCATTAATGGCCTCTTCCTTCAGTCTAATTTGTTCTTTTCTCCTTTTTTTTCCTTTTTGATCACATAACCCACAGTTAGTTTAATTTGTTCTTTTCTCCCTTTTTTCCTTTTTGATCACATAACCCACAGTTAGTTTAATTTGTTCTTTTCTCCCTTTTTGATCACATAACCCACAGTTAGTTTAATTTGTTCTTTTCTCCTTTTTTGCCTTTAAATCACTTAACCCGCAGTGACCTCTTGCTTCAAACTTTTAATTTCTTTTTTCTCTTTTTTCCCCTTTAGATCACTTAACCCACAGTGTGAGACTTGAGTTTTATTTTTCTCCTTTTTCCCTTTTAGATCACTGAACCCACAGTGACCTCTTCCTTCACACTTTAATTTCTTTTTTCCCCTTTAGATCACTTAACCCCCAGTTAGTTTAACTTGTTCTCTTCTCCTTTTTCCTTTTTAGATCACTTAACCCTTTTCTCCTTTTCGATCCCATAACCCACAGCCACCTCTTCCTCCAGTTTAATTTCTCTTTTCCCCTTCCTCCCCTTTAGATCACTTAACCCACAGTTAATTTGTTCTTTTCTCCTTTTAGATCACTAAACCCACAGTGACCTCTTCCTTCACACTTTAATTTCTTTTTTCCCCTTTTCGATCCCATAACCCACAGCCACCTCTTCCTCCAGTTTAATTTCTCTTTTCTCATTTTTCCCCTTTAGATCCCATAACCCCCAGTTAATTTAACTTGTTCTCTTCTCCTTTTTTTTCCCCTTTAGATCCCATAACCCCCAGTTAATTTAACTTGTTCTCTTCTCCTTTTTTTTCCCCTTTAGATCCCATAACCCACAGTTAGTTTAACTTGTTCTTTTCCCCTTTCAGATCCCATAACCCCCAGTTAATTTAACTTGTTCTTTTCCCCTTTCAGATCCCATAACCCACAGCCACCTCTTCCTCCAGTTTAATTTCTCTTTTCTCATTTTTTCCCCTTTAGATCCCATAACCCCCAGTTAATTTAACTTGTTCTCTTCTCCTTTTTTTTCCCCTTTAGATCCCATAACCCCCAGTTAATTTAACTTGTTCTCTTCTCCTTTTTTTTCCCCTTTAGATCCCATAACCCACAGTTAGTTTAACTTGTTCTTTTCCCCTTTCAGATCCCATAACCCACAGCCACCTCTTCCTCCAGTTTAATTTCTCTTTTCTCATTTTTTCCCCTTTAGATCCCATAACCCACAGTTAATTTAACTTGTTCTTTTCCCCTTTCAGATCCCATAACCCACAGCCACCTCTTCCTCCAGTTTAATTTCTCTTTTCCCCTTCCTCCCCTTTAGATCACTTAACCCACAGTTAATTTAACTTGTTCTCTTCTCCTTTTTTTTCCCCTTTAGATCCCATAACCCCCAGTTAATTTAACTTGTTCTCTTCTCCTTTTTTTTCCCCTTTAGATCCCATAACCCCCAGTTAATTTAACTTGTTCTCTTATACTTTTTTTCCCCTTTAGATCCCATAACCCCCAGTTAATTTAACTTGTTCTCTTATACTTTTTTTCCCCTTTAGATCCCATAACCCCCAGTTAATTTAACTTGTTCTCTTCTCCTTTTTTTTCCCCTTTAGATCCCATAACCCCCAGTTAATTTAACTTGTTCTCTTATACTTTTTTTCCCCTTTAGATCCCATAACCCCCAGTTAATTTAACTTGTTCTCTTCTCCTTTTTTTTCCCCTTTAGATCACTTTAACCCCCAGCGACTCCATCTGGCGAAAACAGAGCCAAAGGCGGCGGAACGGAACGTGACGGGAAAGAAGAAGGGCAGGATGCGGAGAGGAGCCCCCCTGCGCGCTCCGGGCTCGCTGTGCTTCCCTCTGCTGCTCACCTTGCTGCTGGGGCACCTGCAGGGCAGACCCGCCAACAGCTCGGGGCCCAAGGACGGGGAGGAGCAGGAGCTGCTGCCCCCAGACCACCTGAACGGGGTCAAGATGGAGCTGGACGGGCACCTGAACAGGGACTTCCACCAGGAGGTGTTCCTGGGCCGGGACACGGCAGGGCTCCAGCGGCGCCCGCAGCAAGGAAAGAGCCGGCAGCAGCTGGCAGAGATCTTCAGCAGGTGAGATAATGAGCAGCTAATGAAGGGGTTAATTAACGGGTTAATGAGCTGCTAATGAAGGGGTTAATTAACGGGTTAATGAGCTGCTAATGAAGGGGTTAATTAACGGGTTAATGAGCTGCTAATGAACGGGTTAATGAACGGGTTAATGAGCTGCTAATGAACGGGTTAATGAACGGGTTAATGAGCTGCTAATGAACGGGTTAATTAACGGGTTAATGAGCTGCTAATGAAGGGGTTAATGAACGGGTTAATGAACGGGTTAATGAGCTGCTAATGAAGGGGTTAATTAACGGGTTAATGAGCTGCTAATGAAGGGGTTAATGAACGGGTTAATGAGCTGCTAATTAACGGGTTAATTAACGGGTTAATGAGCTGCTAATGAAGGGGTTAATTAACGGGTTAATGAGCTGCTAATGAAGGGGTTAATTAACGGGTTAATGAGCTGCTAATGAAGGGGTTAATGAACGGGTTAATGAGCTGCTAATGAACGGGTTAATTAACGGGTTAATGAGCTGCTAATGAAGGGGTTAATGAACGGGTTAATGAGCTGCTAATGAACGGGTTAATGAACGGGTTAATGAACGGGTTAATGAGCTGCTAATGAACGGGTTAATTAACGGGTTAATGAGCTGCTAATGAAGGGGTTAATTAACGGGTTAATGAGCTGCTAATGAAGGGGTTAATGAACGGGTTAATGAGCTGCTCATTAACGGGTTAATTAACGGGTTAATGAGCTGCTAATGAACGGGTTAATGAACGGGTTAATGAGCAGCTAATTAACGGGTTAATTAACGGGTTAATGAGCTGCTAATTAACGGGTTAATGAGCTGCTAATGAACGGGTTAATGAACTGCTAATTAACGGGTTAATGAACTGCTAATTAACGGGTTAATTAATTGCTAATGAACGGGTTAATTAACTGCTAATTAACGGGTTAATTAATTGCTAATTAACGGGTTAATTAACTGCTAATTAACGGGTTAATTGGGGTGGGACATTTTGGCACTGTTAATTAATGGGAAGTTTTTATTTATTTTATTTTTATTGTTTTAATCTGGAAATGAAAATTCTTATTTTTACTTTATCATGGTAATTTTTTTAAATTTTTACTTTATCGTAAATTTTTTTTTAATTTTGACTTTATCATCTTAATTTTTTTTTTAAATTTTTACTTTATCTTTTTTTTATTTTTTACTTTATCATCTTAATCTTTTTTAATTTTTACTTTTTCATATTTTTTTTTAATTTTGACTTTGTCATCTTAATTTTTTTTTTAATTTTGACTTTATCATCTTAATTTTTTTTTTAATTTTTACTTTATCGTAAATTTTTTTTTAATTTTGACTTTATCATCTTAATTTTTTTTTTAAATTTTTACTTTATCTTTTTTTTATTTTTACTTTATCATGGTATTTTTTTTTTAATTTTTACTTTATCATATTTTTTTTTAATTTTGACTTTATCACCTTAAATTTTTTTTTTTTTTACTTGATCACCTTATTTTTTTTTTAAATTTTAACTTTATTATTTTAATTTTTTTTTTTTTTTTTTTTTTTTTTTTGTTTGTTTGTTCGTTTTTTTTTTTTTTTCAATTTTTCTGACTTTTCAGGGTGGACACAAACCAAGATAAAAAAATCAGTGCCAAAGAAATGCAAGGTTGGATCATGGAGAAAACAGAGGAGCATTTCCAGGAGGCCGTGCAGGAAAACAAAATCCATTTCCCAGCCGTGGACCCCGATGGGGATGGTAAAAATTAATGAATTTTAATGAATTATTGGGGTTAATGAATAATTCAGGTGTGAATCAGGGGATGAAAAATGGAATAAATTGGATTTTTTAATGAATTTTTTGGGTTAATGAATAATTCAGGTGTGAATCAGGTGATAAATAATGGAATAAATTGAATTTTTTAATGAATTTTTTTGGGGTTTAAGTCATTGAATATAAATCAGGGGTTATAAAATGGAATAAATTGAATTTTTTAATGAATTTTTTGGGTTATAGAATAATTCAGGTGTGAATCAGGGGATGAAAAATGGAATAAATTGGATTTTTTTAATGAATTTTTTGGGTTATAGAATAATTCAGGTGTGAATCAGGTGATAAATAATGGAATAAATTGAATTTTTTAATGAATTTTTTTGGTTAATGAATAATTCAGGTGTGAATCAGAGGATAAAAAATGGAATAAATTGGATTTTTTAATGAATTTTTTTGGTTAATGAATAATTCAGGTGTGAATCAGGGGATGAAAAATGGAATAAATTGGATTTTTTCATTAATTTTTTTGGGGTTAAAATAATTAAATATAATTGAGAGTATAAAAATTTGGAATAAATTGGATTTTTTAATTACTTTTTTTTTATTAAAAATAATTCAGGTGTGAATCAGGGGATGAAAAATGGAATAAATTGAATTTTTTAATGAATTTTTTGGGTTAATGAATAATTCAGGTGTGAATAAGGTGATGAAAAATTGAAATAATTTGAATTTTTTAATTATTTGTTTTTAATTAAAGAATAATTGAAATGTAAATCAGGTGATAAAAAAATTGAAATAAATTGAATTTTTTTTTCCTGAATCCTTTTAAAAACCTCCTGATCTAAATCAGCTCTGAAATTTTGTAGTGTTTATGTAAAAAAAAAAAAAAAAATTTAATTTTTTAGGGGTTTTTTTTCATTATTTTGGGTTGAAAATTTATAATTTAATTTTATTAGGTTGGGTTTTTTTATTATTTTGGGCCAAAAATTTAAAATTTAATTTTTTAGGTTTTTTATTTCATTATTTTGGGTCGAAAATTTATAATTTAATTTTTTAGGTTTTTTTTCATTATTTTGGGTTGAAAATTTATAATTTAATTTTTTTAGGTTTTTTTTTTTTTCATTAATTTGTGCCAAAAATTTATAATTTCATTTTTAGTTGTTTTTTTTTTTTTCATTATTTTAGGTCGAAAATTTAAAATTTAATTTTTTAAGTTTTGTTTTTCATGATTTTGGGTGGAAATGCTGCAATTTTGGAATAATTTCAATTTCAGGACACGTTTCTTGGGACGAATATAAAATGAAATTTTTGGCAAGCAGAGGTTTCGATGAGAAGGAAATTGCAGAGAAAATAAAAAACAAGGAGGAATTAAAAATAGATGAAGAAAGTAAGTGCAGAAAATCCAAATGGAATCAAAAACTGGGAGTGAAAATTAAAATGGGAGGGGAAAAATTGGGGGGAATGGTAAAAGAAAAAAAATCTGAATTTTTGTGCCAAAAATTTGGTGGGAAATGAGAATTTTTATATTAAAATATTTATGATTAAATAAAAAAAAATCTGAATTTTTCCAGCTAAAATAATATAAGATGATATGATATAATATATAATATAGTATGATATGATATAATGTAATATAATATGATGTGATATAATATGATTGATTTGATTTGATATGATATGATATAATATAATATAAAATTATATAGTATAGTATATATATTGTAATATAATGTAATGTAATATAGAAAATATAATATAATATAATATAATAAAATATAATATAATATAATATAATAATAATAATTCAATATAAAAAATAAAAAATAATATAATGCAGTGTGGTACAATGTGGTATAATACAATATAATGTAATCTAATATATAATATAATATAAACATAATATATAATGTAATATAATACAGTATAGTGTAATGCAGTGTAAAAAATACAAAATAATATAATACAGTGTGATGCAATGTGATATAATACAATATAATTTAATGTAATCTAATATAATACAATATAATACAATATAATATAATATAATATGCAATATAATACAATGTAATGTAATACAATATAATACAATATCATATATTATAATGTAATATATTATCATATTATGTAATATAATATACAATATAATATATATTGTAATACAATATAAAAATGCAAAATAATGTAATATAATGTAATATATATAATATAATACAATGTAATACAATGTAATATAATGTAATGCAATCCAATAAAATACAATATAATGTAATGCAATATAATATAACATATTATAATATAATAATAATGTAATATAATATAATGTAATATCATGTATTACAATATTAAGTAATATGTAATATAATGTAATACAATATAATGTAATACAATATAATGTAATACAATATAATGTAATATAATATAATATAATATAATATAATATAATATAATGGAATATAATATAATATAATGTAATATAATGTAATGTAATATAATATAATATAATATAATATAATATAATATAATATAATATAATATAATGGAATATAATGGAATATAATGTAATGTAATATAATATAATATAATATAATATAACATAATATAATATAATGTAATATAATGTAATATAATGTAATACAATATAATGTAATATAACATAATATAATGGAATATAATATAATATAATGGAATATAATATAATATAATATAATATAATATAATATAATATAATATAATGGAATATAATATGATGTAATGTAATATAATGTAATATAACACAATACAATATAATAACTTAAAGTTAATGTCATATGATACAATATATTAAAATAGAATATCAAATCTTAAAGTTAATGCAATAAATTAAAATATCTCAAAATTAATGCAATATAATAATGTAATATAACATAATATGTTATAGTATAATATTTTAAACGTGGCAATTAAATATGATATTTAAATGAAATATTTAAGTGTAATAGTTAGATATATAATAATTAAAATAAATATTAATAAATAATAAAGAGTCATATTTGGATCTTTAATATGTAGCAGAATACATAAAATACACAAAAGGTAATAATGATGTAATAATGTAATCTATATAAATGTAATAGTGATATAATAATAAATAGAAATAATGTAATCTAGATTTTATTTTAATTAATGGATGGAGATTAATTGGATTGCTAATTGGATTTTTGGTTTAATTAATGGTTGCTAATTGGATTTTGGGATGAAATGAAAGAATTTTTGGGATTTTGGTGCCGATTTTTCTGTTCATACACCCCAAATTCAACATTTCTTGTAGCAAAAATATTGAATATCGTGATTAATAAATCCCTGCATAACAAAAATTGGATTGGGAGAATCCAAATTCCCAAAAATTGGATCGGGTCAACGGAAATTCCCAAAAATTGGATTGGGACAATCCAAATTCCCGAAAATTGGATCGGGTCAAGGGAAATTCCTAAATGTTGGATTGGGACAATCCAAATTCCCGAAAATTGGATCGGGTCAACGGAAATTCCCAAAAATTGGATTGGGACAATTCAAATTCCTGGAAATTGGATCGGGTCAAGGGAAATTCCCAAAAATTGGATTGGGACAATCCAAATTCCTGGAAATTGGATCGGGTCAACAGAAATTCCTGAAAATTGGATTGGGTCAATGGAAATTCCTAAATGTTGGATTGGGACAATACAAATTCCTGGAAATTGAATCGGGTCAACGGAAATTCCCAAAAGTTGGATTGGGACAATCCAAATTCCTGGAAATTGGATTGCATCAACGGAAATTCCCAAAAGTTGGATTGGGACAATCCAAATTCCTGGAAATTGGATTGGGTCAACGGAAATTCCCAAAAGTTGGATTGGGACAATCCAAATTCCTGGAAATTGGATCGGGTCAACGGAAATTCCCAAATATTGGATTATGTCAGTTTAAATCCTAAAAATTGGATTGGGTCAACGGAAATTCCTAAAACTTGCATTGGGACAATCGAAATCCCACAAATGGATTGGGATAATTGCAATTCCTAAAACTCGAACTGGGACAACAGAAATTTTACGGTGGGATTGAGCCAAATCCCCCAAGGCGGATTGGGCCGATCCCACGCCGGGGCTGAGGGTGGAAGGCTGAAATCCCAAATCCGTTCCCGCAGCGCAGGAAGTGCTGGATAACCTGAAGGATCGCTGGTACCAGGCGGACAATCCTCCCCCGGACCTGCTGCTGAGCGAGCAGGAGTTCCTGTCCTTCCTGCACCCCGAGCACAGCCGGGGAATGCTGCACTTCATGGTGCAGGAGATCGTCCGGGACCTGGGTAATGTGGGATTGTTGTTCCATGGCAATGGGATCCGTGTGTTCCCGTTTTTATGGGAATGCTGCACTTCATGGTGCAGGAGATCGTCCGGGACCTGGGTAATGTGGGATTGTTGTTCCACGGCAATGGGATCCGTGTGTTCCCGTTTTTATGGGAATGCTGCACTTCATGGTGCAGGAGATCGTCCGGGACCTGGGTAATGTGGGATTGTTGTTCCATGGCAATGGGATCCGTGTGTTCCCGTTTTTATGGGAATGCTGCACTTCATGGTGCAGGAGATCGTCCGGGACCTGGGTAATGTGGGATTGTTGTTCCACGGCAATGGGATCCGTGTGTTCCCGTTTTTATGGGAATGCTGCACTTCATGGTGCAGGAGATCGTCCGGGACCTGGGTAATGTGGGATTGTTGTTCCATGGCAATGGGATCCGTGTGTTCCCGTTTTTATGGGAATGCTGCACTCACTTCATGGTGCAGGAGATCGTCCGGGACCTGGGTAATGTGGGATTGTTGTTCCACGGCAATGGGATCCGTGTGTTCCCGTTTTTATGGGAATGCTGCACTTCATGGTGCAGGAGATCGTCCGGGACCTGGGTAATGTGGGATTGTTGTTCCACGGCAATGGGATCCGTGTGTTCCCGTTTTTATGGGAATGCTGCACTCACTGCATGGTGCAGGAGATCGTCCGGGACCTGGGTAATGTGGGATTGTTGTTCCACGGCAATGGGATCCGTGTGTTCCCGTTTTTATGGGAATGCTGCACTTCATGGTGCAGGAGATCGTCCGGGACCTGGGTAATGTGGGATTGTTGTTCCACGGCAATGGGATCCGTGTGTTCCCGTTTTTATGGGAATGCTGCACTTCATGGTGCAGGAGATCGTCCGGGACCTGGGTAATGTGGGATTGTTGTTCCATGGCAATGGGATCCGTGTGTTCCCGTTTTTATGGGAATGCTGCACTTCATGGTGCAGGAGATCGTCCGGGACCTGGGTAATGTGGGATTGTTGTTCCACGGCAGTGGGATCCGTGTGTTCCCGTTTTTATGGGAATGCTGCACTCACTTCATGGTGCAGGAGATCGTCCGGGACCTGGGTAATGTGGGATTGTTGTTCCATGGCAATGGGATCCGTGTGTTCCCGTTTTTATGGGAATGCTGCACTTCATGGTGCAGGAGATCGTCCGGGACCTGGGTAATGTGGGATTGTTGTTCCATGGCAATGGGATCCGTGTGTTCCCGTTTTTATGGGAATGCTGCACTTCATGGTGCAGGAGATCGTCCGGGACCTGGGTAATGTGGGATTGTTGTTCCACGGCAATGGGATCCATGTGTTCCCGTTTTTATGGGAATGCTGCACTCACTTCATGGTGCAGGAGATCGTCCGGGACCTGGGTAATGTGGGATTGTTGTTCCACGGCAATGGGATCCGTGTGTTCCCGTTTTTATGGGAATGCTGCACTTCATGGTGCAGGAGATCGTCCGGGACCTGGGTAATGTGGGATTGTTGTTCCACGGCAATGGGATCCGTGTGTTCCCGTTTTTATGGGAATGCTGCACTTCATGGTGCAGGAGATCGTCCGGGACCTGGGTAATGTGGGATTGTTGTTCCACGGCAATGGGATCCGTGTGTTCCCGTTTTTATGGGAATGCTGCACTTCATGGTGCAGGAGATCGTCCGGGACCTGGGTAATGTGGGATTGTTGTTCCATGGCAATGGGATCCGTGTGTTCCCGTTTTTATGGGAATGCTGCACTCACTGCATGGTGCAGGAGATCGTCCGGGACCTGGGTAATGTGGGATTGTTGTTCCACGGCAATGGGATCCGTGTGTTCCCGTTTTTATGGGAATGCTGCACTTCATGGTGCAGGAGATCGTCCGGGACCTGGGTAATGTGGGATTGTTGTTCCACGGCAATGGGATCCGTGTGTTCCCGTTTTTATGGGAATGCTGCACTTCATGGTGCAGGAGATCGTCCGGGACCTGGGTAATGTGGGATTGTTGTTCCACGGCAGTGGGATCCGTGTGTTCCCGTTTTTATGGGAATGCTGCACTCACTTCATGGTGCAGGAGATCGTCCGGGACCTGGGTAATGTGGGATTGTTGTTCCATGGCAATGGGATCCGTGTGTTCCCGTTTTTATGGGAATGCTGCACTCACTTCATGGTGCAGGAGATCGTCCGGGACCTGGGTAATGTGGGATTGTTGTTCCATGGCAATGGGATCCGTGTGTTCCCGTTTTTATGGGAATGCTGCACTTCATGGTGCAGGAGATCGTCCGGGACCTGGGTAATGTGGGATTGTTGTTCCATGGCAATGGGATCCGTGTGTTCCCGTTTTTATGGGAATGCTGCACTCACTTCATGGTGCAGGAGATCGTCCGGGACCTGGGTAATGTGGGATTGTTGTTCCACGGCAATGGGATCCGTGTGTTCCCGTTTTTATGGGAATGCTGCACTCACTTCATGGTGCAGGAGATCGTCCGGGACCTGGGTAATGTGGGATTGTTGTTCCACGGCAATGGGATCCGTGTGTTCCCGTTTTTATGGGAATGCTGCCCTCACTTCATGGTGCAGGAGATCGTCCGGGACCTGGGTAATGTGGGATTGTTGTTCCACGGCAATGGGATCCGTGTGTTCCCGTTTTTATGGGAATGCTGCACTTCATGGTGCAGGAGATCGTCCAGGACCTGGGTAATGTGGGATTGTTGTTCCATGGCAATGGGATCCGTGTGTTCCTGTTTTTATGGGAATGCTGCCCTCACTTCATGGTGCAGGAGATCGTCCAGGACCTGGGTAATGTGGGATTGTTGTTCCACGGCAATGGGATCCGTGTGTTCCCGTTTTTATGGGAATGCTGCACTTCATGGTGCAGGAGATCGTCCGGGACCTGGGTAATGTGGGATTGTTGTTCCACGGCAATGGGATCCGTGTGTTCCCGTTTTTATGGGAATGCTGCGCTCCGTGTTGCAGGACATGATCCAGGGATTTCTGGGAATTCTTTCGCTGTATTCCCATTTTTTATGTGGATGTTGGGATGGTTTTTTTTTTTTCCCAGATCAGGAGGAAATTCCCATTTTTACGGGAATTAAACAAATACATTCCCATTTTTTTTCCCAGATCAGGAGGCAATTCCCCTTTTTACAGGGATTAAATGTTAAATTTTTTCCCAGATCTGGTGGAAATTCCCATTTTTACGGGAATTAAAGGCACCCATTTGATTTTTTGGTGTTTTCCCCAGACCAGGACGGGCACAAGAATCTGTCCCTGTCAGAATTCATCTTCCTGCTCTGAGCAAAAATATTTTAATGTTTTGTACTTCTCAATGGGAATGAAAGGAGATAATATTTTAATTTTTTGTATGAATTAAAGGAGATAATATTTTCATTTTTTGTAGTTTTCAATGGGAATTAAACAGATATCTTTTAATTTTTTTAACTTTTCAGTGGGAATGAAAGGACATAGTATTTTAATTTTTTGTCCTTTTCAATGGGAATTACAGGACATAATATCTCAAATTTTTTGTCCTTTTCAATGGGAATGAAAGGTGATAATATTTCAATTTTTTGTGCATTTTAATGGGAATGAAAGGTGATAATATCTCATTTTTTTGTCCTTTTCAATGGGAATGAAAGTTGATAATATTTCAATTTTTTGTGCATTTTAATGGGAATGAAAGGTGATAATATCTCAATTTTTTGTCCTTGCCAATGGGAATGAAAGGAGATAATATTTCAATTTTTTATACATTTTAATGGGAATGAAAGGTGATAATATTTCAATTTTTCGTACATTTTAATGGGAATGAAAGGTGATAATATCTCAAATTTTTTGTCCTTGTCAATGGGAATGAAAGGTGATAATATCTCATTTTTTTATACATTTTAATGGGAATGAAAGGTGATAATATCTCATTTTTTTGTCCTTGTCAATGGGAATGAAAGGTGATAATATCTCATTTTTTTATACATTTTAATGGGAATGAAAGGTGATAATATCTCATTTTTTTGTCCTTGTCAATGGGAATGAAAGGAGATAATATTTTAATTTTTTTGTCCTTTTCAATGGGAATGAAAGGTGATAATATCTCAATTTTTTGTCCTTTTCAATGGGAATGAAAGGTGATACCATTTTGGTGTTTTCCCCAGACCAGGACGGGGACAAGAAGCTGACCCTGTCCGAGTTCATCTCCCTGCCCGTGGGCACGGTGGAGAACCAGCGGGCTCAGGACGTGGACGACGACTGGGTGAGGGACAGGAGGAAGGAGTTCCAGGAGGTCATCGACGCCAACCGCGACGGCATCGTCACCATGGCCGAGCTGGAGGTCGGATTTCAGTTACAGCTCAGTGTTTTTAGAGGGGTTTCATTAAAAAATGTAGGATTTCCATTTAATTCCAATTTCGTTTCAGTTTAATTCCAATTTCATTTCCGTTTAATTCCAATTTCATTTGAATTTCATTTCCGTTTAATTCCAATTTCATTTCAGTTTAATTCCAATTTCATTTCAGTTTAATTCCAATTTAATTTCAGTTTCATTTCAGTTTCATTTCAGTTTCATTCAAATTTCATTCCAATTTCGTTTCAGTTTATTTCCAATTTCATTTCAGTTTCATTTCAATTTCATTCCAATTTCATTTCAGTTTAATTCCAATTTCATTCCAATTTCGTTTCAATTTCATTTCCGTTTAATTCCAATTTCCTTTCAGTTTAATTCCAATTTCATTTCCGTTTAATTCCAATTTCATTTGAATTTCATTTCCGTTTAATTCCAATTTCATTTCAGTTTAATTCCAATTTCATTCCAATTTCGTTTCAATTTCATTTCCGTTTAATTCCAATTTCGTTTCAGTTTAATTCCAATTTCATTTCAGTTTAATTCCAATTTCATTTCAATCTCAGTTACAATGCAGAATTAAAAGCCCCGAGGATTTCAGTTACAGCTCAGTGTTTTTAGAGGGGTTTCATTAAAAAATGCAGGATTTCCATTTAATTCCAGTTTCATTTAACTTTAATTCCAATTTCATTTCAGTTTAATTCCAATTTCATTTGAATTTCATTTCCGTTTAATTCCAATTTCATTTCAGTTTAATTCCAATTTCATTTCAATTTCATTTCAGTTTAATTCCAATTTCATTTCAGTTTAATTCCAATTTAATTTCAGTTTCATTTCAATTTCATTCAAATTTCATTCCAATTTCGTTTCAGTTTATTTCCAATTTCATTCCAATTTCGTTTCAATTTCATTTCCGTTTAATTCCAATTTCGTTTCAGTTTAATTCCAATTTCATTTCCGTTTAATTCCAATTTCATTTCAATCTCAGTTACAATGCAGAATTAAAAGCCCCGAGGATTTCAGTTACAGCTCAGTGTTTTTAGAGGGGTTTCATTAAAAAATGCAGGATTTCCGTTTAATTCCAATTTCATTCCAGTTTAATTTCAATTTTATTTCAGTTTAATTCCAATTTCATTTCAGTTTAATTCCAATTTAATTTCAGTTTCATTTCAATTTCATTCAAATTTCATTCCAATTTCATTTCAGTTTATTTCCAATTTCATTTCAGTTTCGTTTCAATTTCATTCCAATTTCGTTTCAATTTCATTTCCGTTTAATTCCAATTTCGTTTCAGTTTAATTCCAATTTCATTTCCGTTTAATTCCAATTTCATTTCAATCTCAGTTACAATGCAGAATTAAAAGCCCCGAGGATTTCAGTTACAGCTCAGTGTTTTTAGAGGGGTTTCATTAAAAAATGCAGGATTTCCGTTTAATTCCAATTTCATTCCAGTTTAATTCCAATTTCATTCCAGTTTAATTCCAATTTCATTTCAGTTTAATTCCAATTTAATTTCAGTTTCATTTCAATTTCATTCAAATTTCATTCCAATTTCGTTTCAGTTTATTTCCAATTTCATTTCAGTTTCGTTTCAATTTCATTCCAATTTCGTTTCAATTTCATTTCCGTTTAATTCCAATTTCGTTTCAGTTTAATTCCAATTTCATTTCCGTTTAATTCCAATTTCATTTCAATCTCAGTTACAATGCAGAATTAAAAGCCCCGAGGATTTCAGTTACAGCTCAGTGTTTTTAGAGGGGTTTCATTAAAAAATGCAGGATTTCCGTTTAATTCCAATTTCATTCCAGTTTAATTCCAATTTCATTCCAGTTTAATTCCAATTTCATTTCAGTTTAATTCCAATTTAATTTCAGTTTCATTTCAATTTCATTCAAATTTCATTCCAATTTCGTTTCAGTTTATTTCCAATTTCATTTCAGTTTCGTTTCAATTTCATTTCCGTTTAATTCCAATTTCGTTTCAGTTTAATTCCAATTTCATTTCAATCTCAGTTACAATGCAGCATTAAAAGCCCCGAGGATTTCAGTTACAGCTCAGTGTTTTTAGAGGGGTTTCATTAAAAAATGCAGGATTTCAGTTTAATTCCAATTTCATTTCCGTTTAATTCCAATTTCATTTGAATTTCATTTCAATTTCATTCCAATTTCGTTTCAGTTTAATTCCAATTTCATTTCAATTTCATTTCAGTTTAATTCCAATTTCATTTCAGTTTCATTTCAATTTCATTTCAGTTTAATTCCAATTTCATTCAGATTTCATTCAAATTTCATTCAAATTTCATTTCAATTTCATTCCAATTTCGTTTAATTCCAATTTCATTTCAGTTTAATTCCAATTTCATTCCAATTTCCTTTCAGTTTAATTCCAATTTCATTTCAATCTCAGTTACAATGCAGCATTAAAAGCCCCGAGGATTTCAGTTACAGCTCAGTGTTTTTAGAGAGGTTTCATTAAAAAATGCAGGATTTCCGTTTAATTCCAATCTCATTTCAGTTTAATTCCAATTTCATTTGAATTTCATTTCATTTTCATTCCAATTTCGTTTCAGTTTAATTCCAATTTCATTCCAATTTCATTTCCGTTTAATTCCAATTTCATTTCAGTTTAATTCCAATTTCATTCAAATTTCATTTCAATTTAATTCCAGTTTAATTCCAATTTCATTTCAATCTCAGTTACAATGCAGCATTAAAAGCCCCGAGGATTTCAGTTACAGCTCAATTTTTTTGTAAGGGTTTCATCAAAAAAATGAAGTATTTCAATTTAATTTCAATTTAATATCATTAATTTCATTTTAATCTCAGTTACAGTGCAGCATTAAAATCCCAGAGTATTTCAGTTACAGCTCAGTTTAAGTGTTTCATTTAAAAATGAAATGTTTCTATTTCGTTTTAATTTACTTTTTTTTTGGATTTCATTTTAATTTAATTTTCATTTGAAGTACACCTTTTAAACCCCCAGAAATTGAGTTACAGCTCAATTTTTTATAAGTATTTCATTAAAAGGAATGGAATATTTCAATTTAATTTTAATTTCATTTTAAAATATTCTGCAGGAACAGCCAAGAAAGCAGGAAAAATAACAGAATTTAAGTTCTGAAAATTGATAATTCCTCATTTTTAATAGGATCAGGAAAAATAACAGAATTTAAGTTCTGAAAATTGATAATTCCTCGTTTTTCACTGGAATTAGATCAGGAAAATAAAATAATTTAAGTCCTGAAAACTGATAATTCTTCATTTTTAACTGGAATTGGATCATAGAATTTAGGTTCTGAAAATTGATAATTTCTCATTTTTCACTGGAATTGGATCAGGAAAAAGAAAATAATTTAAGTTCTGAAAATTGATAATTCCTCATTTTTCACTGGATCAGGAAAAATAACAGAATTTAAATTCTGAAAATTGGTAATTCCTCATTTTTCACTGGAATTGGATCAGGAAAAATAACAGAATTTAAATTCTGAAAATTGGTAATTCCTCATTTTTCACTGGATCAGGAAAAATAACAGAATTTAAATTCTGAAAATTGATAATTCCTCATATTTAACTAGAATTGGACCAGGAAAAAGAAAATAATTTAAATTCTGAAAATTGGTAATTCCTCATTTTTCACTGGAATTGGATCAGGAAAAATAACAGAATTTAAATTCTGAAAACTGATAATTCTCCATTTTCACCGGAATTACACCCCGAGCTAAACTCACATCCCAAATTCCAGAAACGCTTCTCGGAACGACGTACAACAAATAAAATAAAATTTAATAAAAGGGGGGAAAAAAAAGCCATCATTTCCCCGGGAACAAGCGGGAAGCGGAACCGAAATCCCCAGCGGAAGGTGCCAGAGCGCCGTGACCGCGCGGGGCCGGGAGCGGCTCCTGAGGAGGCTTTTCCACGCTTTTTGCAGGAATACATGGATCCCATGAACGAGCACAACGCCCTGAACGAGGCGCGGCAGATGATCGCCGTGGCCGACGAGAACCAGAACCAGCACCTGGAGCTGGAGGAGATCCTCAAGTACAGCGAGTACTTCACGGGCAGCAAACTCATGGATTACGCGCGGAACGTCCACGAGGAGTTCTGAGCTCCGTCACGGCCTGCTGGAATTTTCTTTGACCTTCTTTTCACCCCCCCAAAAAAAAAAACCATATATATATATATATATATATATATATATTCTCCCAGGGATGAACGAGCAGCGAAACGCGGGAATTCCGCGTCGCCCGCTCCGCACTCGGGGTCGTTCCTGGATTCTCCGTCCTGAGGGAGCTGCGGGTTCTTGGAGTGGTTTCCATATCAGGAGGAATCCTGAGAATTCCTGGCTTCCAGTGGTTTTCCTCTCTGGTTTGTGGGGTTGAATCCAGCTGGAATTCCCTGGGATTTGGGGGTTCTTGGAGTGGTTTCCATATCAGGAGGAATCCTGAGAATTCCTGGGTTCTGGTTTTTTCTCCTCCCTGGTTTGTGGGGTTGAATCCAGCTGCAATTCCCTGGGATTTGGGGGTTCTTGGAGTGGTTTCCATATCAGGAGGAATCCTGAGAATTCCTGGCTTCCAGTGGTTTTCCTCTCTGGTTTGTGGGGTTGAATCCAGCTGCAATTCCCTGGGATTTGGGGGTTCTTGGAGTGGTTTCCATATCAGGAGGAATCCTGGCAATTCCTGGGTTCTGGTTTTTTCTCCTCTCTGGTTTGTGGGGTTGAATCCAGCTGGAATTCCCTGGGATTTGGGGGTTCTTGGAGTGCTTTTCCCACCAGGGAGAAATTGTGGAAAATCGTGAATTCTGTTTTTTTCTCCTCCCTGGTTTGTGGGGTTGAATCCCACTGGAATTCCCTCGGAGTGGTTTTCACACCGAGGAGAAACTGTGGGAATTCCAGGACTCCCGTGGTTTCCTGCCTGGTTTGTGAGGTTAAATCTGGGAATTCCAAAGAGAAGTTGGATTTTGGGAAGGGAACAGTGATTCCAAGGAATGTTTGTCCTCCACACGCAATTCCATTTGGGAGGCTCCTTAAATATTTGTTCCCCTCAGCTGCTGAAACAGGGAATCCCAAACAAAGGTTGGATTTTGGGAATTTTGGTGGTTCCAAGGAATGTTTGGTCTTCTGGGAATATCCACGCTCAATTCCAGTGTTTTTCTCGACTTCCTGAAGAGTTTATTGGGAATTTAATGGAATTTTTTTCTCCTCTTTTTCGTGGGAGTGTGGGGAAGAATCTATTTGAAATGTTACAGAGAAACTCTTTGGAATTAAATTAATAAAATAAACACTAATTAAAGCTAAATTAATATAAAATGACATTTTTTGCTGACATCTGCACTGAGAATGGGAGATGATGGCTTTTAAAAAATCAGGTTTTGATCGAAGACCAAACAATTGGGAAGTTTTTTTTGGGAATTTAAGGTGTTGGACAGAGCAGTGGGAATTCCATGGAGTTTGATGGCTGCTTAATTCACTGCTAAAATGAACGAGTTCTGTGCTAATTATGCTGTTAATGAGCTGCTGATGATGATTTGGGAGGGATTCCAGGCTTTGGGTGAGCTCTGAAAGCATCTCTGTCCCAGATAAAATTGATTTTTCCTCTGCTTCCATCTTTCCTGGAAAAACCCCTCTTTGGGAAAGAATTCCTGAAAATCTTGAGATGTTCTATTTGATTAAATTTATTCTTAATATAATGTAAATACAGGAGTTGCTATCCTTCTGTCCCCTTCCCTGCTCTTTATTTGATGTTTTTATTAAATTCCTTGGATAAAAGGTTTTGTATCTATATTTCTTTTTTTGGTTTTCCATTAAATATTCCTCTCCATGCTTTGGAAATTCTGCTGCTTTTAAGGTTTGTCAGGGAGGGGGGGAAGGCAAGAAGAATAAATTCCAGGGATAATCGCCTATAAAATGAGTTTAAACACGAAAACTCCAGTAAAACCAGCTGATAATTGTGATTTATTTATGAAGAGATTTTGCCAATGCCATCCTAAATTAATTTTGAGGCAACATGAGCGTGGAATCTCGAATTCCCAGTTATTTCCTGGAGTCGGTAAAGGTAAAGCTGGAATTCCAAGGAGCTGGAACACCTAAAATGGAGATCCTGGATCAATTCTAATAGGCTGGAAAATGAACTTCCTTAATTCCCGCTATTTCCTGGACATAGTGCGGGCACAGCTGCAATTCCAGGGAGCTCTCCTAGAACTGGAACACCTCCGATTTTATCCTGGATCCAAATCCAAGAGGCTGGGATATGAAATTCCCTGATTCCCAATAATTTCTGGAGTCAGTGCAAGTAAAGCTGCAATTCCTAAACACCGAAAATGGAGCTGCAGTTCCTAAACGCCGAAAATGGAGCTCCTGGCTCCAACTCCAGCAGTCTGCAAAATGAAATTCCCTAATTCCCAATATTCCCTCTCCTCATCGAGGGCGCTCCCACAGCTCTCCTCCCTCTCTCCGTCCCTGCTTTTCCGTCCATCCCCTTCGGCATTCCCCTCCCCAGAGCGCCTCCTTTTACCTTTTCACCTTCTCTCAAGCTCAGCATTTCTTCTTCCTGCCGAAAAAACCCCAAACCGGGAGCGGGAAGGGGCGTGGAGAAAAGCGGGAATTTCCCTCAAATGTCCCCGCCCGGACCTGGTCCCGCTTTCGTTCCGCAGAGCGCGAACGTGAGGGGAAAGGAGCCGTGAGGGGAAAGGAGCCGTGAGGAGAAAGGAGCCGTGAGGGGAACGTGAGGGGAAAGGAGCCGTGAGGGGAGAGGGAACGTGAGGAGAAAGGAGCCGTGAGGGGAAAAGAGCCGTGAGGGGAAAGGAGCCGTGAGGGGAAAGGAGCCGTGAGGGGAAAAGAGCCGTGAGGGAAAAGGGGCCGTGAGGGGAAAGGAGCCGTGAGGGGAGAGGGAACGTGAGGGGAAAGGAGCCGTGAGGGGAGAGGGAACGTGAGGGGAAAGGAGCCGTGAGGGGAAAGGGAACGTGAGGGGAAAGGAGCCGTGAGGGGAAAGGAGCCGTGAGGAGAAAGGAGCCGTGAGGGGAACGTGAGGGGAAAGGAGCCGTGAGGGGAGAGGGAACGTGAGGAGAAAGGAGCCGTGAGGGGAAAAGAGCCGTGAGGGGAAAGGAGCCGTGAGGGGAAAGGAGCCGTGAGGGGAAAAGAGCCGTGAGGGAAAAGGGGCCGTGAGGGGAAAGGAGCCGTGAGGGGAAAGGAGCCGTGAGGGGAACGGAGCCGTGAGGGGAACGGAGCCGTGAGGGGAACGTGAGGGGAGCTGGTAGCGTGAGGAGCAGCGGAGCCCTGAAGGGAGGGGAGCCGTGAAGGGAACGTGAAGGGCACCGGAACCGTGAGGGGGAACGGAGCCCGGAGCCGTGAGGGGAAGGTGAAGGGAGAAGGGGAACGTGAGGGGAAACGGGAACGTGAGGGGAAGGGCGGGAATGGCGCTTCCAAGGACTGCCCGGAATTTTCCCACTCTCTGCTGGCTGCTCGTGGCCGTGCCCATTGCCGGTTCCCTGGCTCTGGAGTGCCGGGAGGACCAGTACCTGCTCCATGAGAAATGCTGCAGCGACTGCGCCCCCGGTGAGTGCCCGCCGGGCCTGGGGCTGCCAAAGAGCGAGATTGTTCTCAGTGGAATATTGGTTTTTAGTGAAATACCTGGTTTTGTTGTGGAATTCCTATTTTTTTCATAATGTAACACCCACTTTTTAGTGGAATTTCTATTTTTTTTTTCTTAGCGGAATATTTTAGTGAAATATCTTTTTTTTTTTTTTATCTTAGCGGAATGTCTATTTCGTAGTGGAATATCTGGGTTTTTTTCATACTGGAATATCTATTGTTTTAGTGGAATGTCTGATTTTTCCTTAGTGGAATGTCTGTTTTATTAGTGAAATAAAACGGAATATCTGATTTTTTTTCATACTGGAATATCTATTTTTTTAGTGGAATGTCTAATTTTTCCTTAGTGGAACGTCTGTTTTATTAGTGAAATAAAACGGAATATGTGATTTTTTTTCATACTGGAATATCTGTTTTTAAGTGTAATATCCATTTTTTAGTGGAATATCTAACTTTTCCTTAGTGTAATGTCTGTTTTTTCTTAGTGCAATATTTATTTTTAGTGTAATATCTGTTTCCAGTGTAACATCTATTTTAGTATGTCTATTTTTTCTTAGTGTAATATCTATTTTTAGTGCAGTACCTGTTTCTTAGTGTAACACGTAATTTCTTAGGCTGATAAAAATCACTTTCAGATCAGAAAGAAATGGAAAAATCTTTTCTGAGAGTGGTTTTTAACCTTTTTTTGATGTGTTTTTGCTTCCTAAATGTCTCAGAAGGGGAATTTCCTAAACCTTTTCCCCTGTCTCTGGAAAAACCAGGAACTGCCAAAGTCTAGGCATTTGATCCCAAAGGTTGAAATTTAGGATTTTCCCCCTCACAATCCCACTGGATCCCAATTTTACTCCAAAGGATGAAATTTAGGATTTTCCCCTCACGATCCCAGCCGATCCTGATTTGATCCCAAAGGATGAAATTCAGGATTTTTCATGGATCCCAAGGGATGAAATTCAAGATTTTCCCCCATCCAATCCCGAGTTTATCCCAGCAGATAGAGTTTGGGATATCCACATCCCATCAGATGGAGTCAGTTTGGGATATCCCCATCCCAATCCCAGCAGATGGAGTCAGTTTGGGATATCCCCATCCCAATCCCAGCAGATGGAGTCAGTTTGGGATATCCCCATCCCAATCCCAGCAGATGGAGTCAGTTTGGGATATCCCCATCCCAATCCCAGCAGATGGAGTCAGTTTGGGATATCCCAGTCCCAGCAGATGGAGTCAGTTTGGGATATTCCCATCCCAGCAGATTCAGCCAGTTTGGGATATCCCCATCCCAGTCCCAGCAGATAGAGTTTGGGATATCCACATCCCATCAGATGGAGTCAGTTTGGGATATCCCCATTCCCAATCCCACTCCCATTTCCCATTCCCGATCCCACTCCCATTCCCAGTCTGAATCCCACTCCCATCCCCATTCCCCAGTCCCAATCCCCATTTCCATTCCCCATTCCCATCCCCATCCCCATTCCCCATTCCCATTCCCCATTCCCATTCCCCATTCCCATCCCCATCCCCATCCCCATCCCCATCCCCATCCCCATCCCCATTCCCATCCCCACTCCCATCCCCACTCCCATCCCCACTGCCCATCCCCACTCCCATTCCATCCCCACTCCCATTCCCATCCCCACTCCCATTCCCCATCCCCATTCCCATCCCCACTCCCATCCCCACTCCCATTCCCAGCCCCACTCCCATTCCCCATCCCCATTCCCATCCCCACTCCCATCCCCACTCCCATTCCCATCCCCACTCCCACTCCCACTCCCATCCCCACTCCCATCCCCACTCCACTCCCATCCCCACTCCCATTCCCATCCCCACTCCCATTCCCATCCCCACTCCCATTCCATCCCCACTCCCATTCCCCATTCCCATCCCCATCCCCATTTCCATTCCCACTCCCATCCCCACTCCCATTCCCACTCCCATCCCCACTCCCATCCCCACTCCCATCCCCACTCCCACTCCCACTCCCATTCCCCATTCCCATTCCCATTCCCATTCCCCATTCCCACTCCCACTCCCACTCCCACTCCCATTCCCACTCCCATTCCCATTCCCATTCCCCATTCCCATCCCCACTCCCACTCCCATCCCCACTCCCATTCCCATCCCCACTCCCATTCCCCATCTCCACTCCCATCCCCATTCCCATCCCCACTCCCATTCCCATTCCCACTCCCATCCCCACTCCCACTCCCATTCCCATTCCCATTCCCCATTCCCATTCCCATTCCCCATTCCCATCCCCACTCCCACTCCCATCCCCACTCCCATTCCCATCCCCACTCCCATTCCCCATCTCCACTCCCATCCCCATTCCCATCCCCACTCCCACTCCCACTCCCACTCCCATTCCCACTCCCATTCCCATCCCCACTCCCACTCCCATTCCCACTCCCACTCCCATCCCACTCCCATCCCCACTCCCATTCCCACTCCCATTCCCATCCCCACTCCCATTCCCACTCCCACTCCCATCCCCACTCCCATTCCCCACTCCCACTCCCATTCCCACTCCCACTCCCATCCCCACTCCCATCCCCACTCCCATTCCCACTCCCACTCCCATCCCCACTCCCATTCCCCACTCCCACTCCCATTCCCACTCCCACTCCCATCCCCACTCCCATTCCCCACTCCCACTCCCATTCCCACTCCCACTCCCATCCCCACTCCCATTCCCACTCCCATTCCCACTCCCATTCCCATCCCCACTCCCATCCCCACTCCCATTCCCCACTCCCACTCCCATTCCCACTCCCACTCCCATCCCCACTCCCATCCCCACTCCCACTCCCATCCCCACTCCCATCCCCACTCCCATTCCCCATCCCCACTCCCATTCCCACTCCCATTCCCATCCCCACTCCCACTGGCAGGGCAGAGGATGCGCAGTCGCTGCACGCCGCGCGCCGACACCGTGTGCTCGCCCTGCCAGGACGGCTATTTCAGCTCCCAGCACCACCACGGCTTCTGCCACAGCTGCACCGTCTGCAGCCCCCGTGAGTGCCCCCTCGGGGGGGGAAAAAAAAACAACCTTTTTTTGGGGGGAAAAACCCCAAATCTGCTGTTGGGGCGAAAATGCCCTATGGGGGGAAAAACTCCCGTTTATTGGGGGGAAAAAAAAATACTGTGTTGGGGGCGAGATGTTTCCAGTTTTGAGGGAAAAATGATAGAATTTTTTGGGGAAAAAAAAGAAGATATTATTGGGGCGTTTTATTTGGGGATGGGGGGGAGAAAAATAATTTTTTTTTTTTTTTGGAGGGAGGAGTTCCCGTTTTTGAAGGAAAAAATCCCGTTTGTGGTGGGAAAGAAATAGCCTGTTTTTGCGGGGGCGGGGGGGATTCCCATTTTTGAGGGGAAAAATACCATTTCTCAGGGGGAAAAAAATCCATTTTCTGGGGAAAAAAGAATTCCCGTTTTGGGTGGAAAAAAATTCTCATTTTTGAGGGGAAAAAAATTTCCCTTTTTTATTGAAAAGAAATCCCTTTTTGGGAGGAAAAAGTTCCAGGATTTGGGGCATTTTTGAGGGGGAAAAAAAAGTCATTTTTTGGGGAAAAAAATTCCATTTGGGGCATTTTTTTGGGAAATCTCGGGTTTGGGGTATTTTGAGGAAAAGCATCCCTTTTTGGGAGAAAAAAATCTTGGTTTGGGGCATTTTTGGGGGAGGATTCATTTGGGGGATAAACAGTCCCATTTTTGGGGGGTTTCTGAGTATTTTGTGAAAGAAAATCCCCTTTTGGAGAAAGAAAATCCCCTTTTGGAGAGGAAAAATCACTTTTTGAGAGAAAAATCCCCCTTTGGGGTGGGGGGGGAAAAATCCTTTTTATGGGACATTTCTTGAGGGAAAAAAATTCCCATTTTGGGGGGGAAAATTTCTATTTTTGGGGGGCAGTTAGGGGAAAAAAGTTAATGATGGGTGATTAGTGTTAATTAATTTCTGAATTAATTAATCTTTGTTAAATTGTGGGTGGGTGGATTGATTTGTGCTTGGCCAGGGAAGGGCAGCGTGGAGGTGAAGCCGTGTGAGAAAACCTCGGACAGGGTCTGTGCGTGCATGGCAGGGTTCAGGCCTGCAGGAATTCCCATGGGGAATGGTGAGCTGGGAGTGGGAATGGGGATGGGAATGGGAATGGGGATGGGGAATGGGGATGGGGAATGGGGAATGGGGAATGGGGAATGGGAATGGGGAATGGGGAATGGGGAATGGGGAATGGGGAATGGGGAATGGGAATGGGGAATGGGAATGGGGAATGGGAATGGGGAATGGGAATGGGAATGGGAATGGGGAATGGGAATGGGGAATGGGAATGGGGAATGGGAATGGGGAATGGGGAATGGGAATGGGAATGGGGAATGGGAATGGGGAATGGGGAATGGGGAATGGGAATGGGGAATGGGAATGGGAATGGGAATGGGGAATGGGAATGGGGAATGGGAATGGGGAATGGGAATGGGGAATGGGGAATGGGAATGGGAATGGGGAATGGGAATGGGGAATGGGAATGGGAATGGGGAATGGGAATGGGGAATGGGGAATGGGGAATGGGGAATGGGAATGGGGAATGGGGAATGGGAATGGGAATGGGAATGGGGAATGGGGAATGGGGAATGGGGAATGGGGAATGGTGAGCTGGGAGTGGGAATGGGAATGGGGATGGGGATGGGAATGGGGAATGGGAATGGGGAATGGGGAATGGGGAATGGGGAATGGGGAATGGGAATGGGGAATGGGGAATGGGAATGGGGAATGGGAATGGGGAATGGGGAATGGGGAATGGGGAATGGGGAATGGGGAATGGGGAATGGGGAATGGGAATGGGGAATGGGAATGGGGAATGGGGAATGGGGAATGGGGAATGGTGAGCTGGGAGTGGGAATGGGAATGGGGAATGGGGAATGGGGAATGGGGAATGGGAATGGGGAATGGGAATGGGGAATGGGAATGGGGAATGGGAATGGGGAATGGGGAATGGGGATGGGAATGGGGAATGGTGAGCTGGGAGTGGGAATGGGAATGGGGAATGGGGAATGGGGAATGGGGAATGGGAATGGGGAATGGGAATGGGGAATGGGAATGGGGAATGGGAATGGGGAATGGGGAATGGGGATGGGAATGGGGAATGGGAATGGGGAATGGGGAATGGGGAATGGGGAATGGGGAATGGGGAATGGGGATGGGAATGGGGATGGGAATGGGAATGGGGATGGGAATGGGAATTCCCTTGGGAAGGGGAGATTGGGTTCGATGCCCTCTGGAATTCCCTTGGGAAGGTGGATTCCAGAATTACCCAGTGGATAAATCTGGGAATTCTGCCACTCTCCTGAATGATTTCCATAATCAGTAATCCCTGCTCATTTCCATAATTATCCAATGGATAAATCTGGGAATTCTCTCCTGAATAATCCATTTTTCTTCCCAGAGTGCTCCCGATGTCCTGAAGGAACTTTCTCCAGAGGAAGGAACGAGAACTGCCAGCCTTGGACCAAGTAGGAATCCCTTTTTGGGGGAAAAAAATCATTTTTTGGGGGCAAAAAAAATAACCTCAAGGGGAAAAAAAACCTTCTGTTCGGGGTAAAAAAAATCCTTTATTTGGAGGAAAAAAGTGTCATATTGGGAAAAAAAAATCCTCTTTTTCAGGGGAAAATATCCTCTTTTTAGGGAAAAAATAAATTTTTTTGAAGGGAAGAAAAAACATTTTTTGGAGAGGAAAAAATGCCTTTTTGGGGGCATTGTGCACAGAGCAGCTCTGGGGGTTTCATTTTTCCAGGAAAATCCCAAATCTAGAAAAATAAATAAATCAGAATAAACCTGGATTGAAGTGCCCTGAATCCCATCCTTTGGGATTTTTTAGGATCCTGAGGGATTTTTTTTTTTTTAGGATTTTCCACCTTTTTTTTTTTTTATATATATATATAAAACCTCTTGGAATTTCTTTTTATTTTATTTTTTTTTTTGAGGGGGGAACAAAAACATTCAGAGCGTACCAGAATCATCTGGGGAAAAAAAAAAAAAAACAGGATAGTTTTTTTTTCCCAGCAATAATTAATTGAATTATTCCTTCCATTCCTGTGGGGAATGTAAGGATGGTAAATCCTAAATTTGTATGGATAAAATAAAGATTGGGATGGGAGGTTTTTTTTCTCTCGGGAATGTGATTATTATTCAGGGGAAAAATGGGATTTTTTTTCCCCCTCAGGAATGTGACTATTATCCAGGGAAAAATGGGATTTTTTTTCCCCTCAGGAATGTGATTATTATCCAAGGAAAAATGGGATTTTTTTCCCCTCAGGAATGTGATTATTATCCAGGGAAAAATGGGATTTTTCTCCCTCAAAAAGTACAATTATTATCCAGGGAAAAATGGGAATATTTTTTCCCTCAGGAATGTGATTATCATCCAGGGAATTTCTTTTCCAGCTGCAGCTTTTTTGGGAAGAGCACTCTCCGAGCTGGCACAGCCACAGAGGATGCCCTGTGCAGCAGGGATCCCAATCCCACGGAATTCCCAAAAAACAGAGCTCCAACTCCCATGGAATTCCCAAAAAACAGAGCTGCCATTCCCACGAAATTCCCAAAAAACAGAGCTGCCATTCCCACGAAATTCCCAAAAAACAGAGCTCCAAATCCCACGGAATTCCCAAAAAACAGAGCTGCCATTCCCACGGAATTCCCAGAGAACAGAGCTCCAAATCCCACAGAATTCCCAGAGAACAGAGCTCCAAATCCCACGGAATTCCCAGAGAACAGAGCTCCAAATCCCACGGAATTCCCAGAGAACAGCTCCAGCCCCAGGGAGATTCCCACGCTTTGTTCGGATCCCGGCAGCCCCAGCTGGGGTAAGGATGGGCAGGGAAGGAATTCCCTGGAAATCTGGTCTGGTGGGAAGGCAATTCCCAATTTCTCTGAATCCTTTCCTGGTCTTTTTTTACACAACCTTTCACTGAGACACAGAATTCCAGATTTCCAAACTCTGGGAATTCCCATTTTGAATCCTTTCCTGGTTTTCCCCACAGCATTCCAATGAGAATAGAATTCCAGATTTCCAAACTCTGGGAAGGCAATTCCCAATTTCTCTGAATCCTTTCCTGTTTGTTTTTTTTTTCTGTTTTTTTTTTTTCCATACAACCTTTCACTGAGACACAGAATTCCAGATTTCCAAACTCTGGGAATTCCCATTTTGAATCCTTTCCTGGTTTTCCCCAGCATTCCAGGATCCCACATTTCCCTGACCTTTGCCCCTCTGGATTCTCCCTCTGGAATCTGCAGCGCTCTGAGGATTCCAAGCAGAACCAGGAATTTGTAATTTTTTTTTTATTATTATTTATTTAAGGAATTTTTCTGCTCGAATTCCAGGTTCTTTATCCCTGCTCCTGCTGTGCCTGGTGCTGCTGGTGGTCAGTGGAATTTCCATCCTGCTCCTGATCATCCAGACATCCCAAAAAAAACCTGGGAATTGGCCTGGGAGGAGCATCCAGCACAGTGAGTTCCCTTTTTGTGGGATAAAAAAAAAATTCCAGTGAGTTCCCTTTTTATGGGATTTAAAAAAGAAAAAAAAAAAATCCAGTGAGTTCCCTTTTTATGGGATTTAAAAAAAAAAATCCAGTGAGTTCCCTTTTTATGGGAAGAAAAAAAACAGGAAAATAATTATTTCATCCCCTTTTTATGGGATAAAAAAAAAATCCAGTGAGTTCCCAGTTTATGGAATAAAAAATAAAAAACGGGTAAAAAAATTATTCCAGTGGATTCCCATTTTATGGGATAAAAAAATCCAGGAAAAAAAAATAAATTCAGTGTTTTCCCATTTTATAGGATTAAAAAAAAAAATCCACTGAGTTTCCTTTTTATGGGATAAGAAAAAAAAAAAACAGGAAAAAAATTCCAGTGATTTCCCATTTTCCTGTTTTGTTTTTTTTTTTATCCCATAAAAAATGAATCCAGTGAGTTCCATTTTTATGGGATAAATCAGGAAAAAAAAAATCAGTTTGAAACTTGGTAATTAATAACAGAATTCTTTAATTAGGAATGCAGGGAATTCCAGAGGTTAATCCTGGTGTAGTCCTGAATCTTCTCCCTGGTTTTCCTCCACTTTAATCCCTGAATTCCCAGATTTTAGGCCAGGAATTCTCTTCCTGGCACCATCCAGAACTTCCAAGAGGAAAATGGGAAATTTTTTATTTTTTTTGCCTTCATGGAATTGAAATGTCTGGAATTTTCCTGCAGATTTGGGAAAGGTCTGGCTGGGAAGAGCCGAGCTCTAAAACTGGGATTAACTGGGAAAACTGAGCTCTAAAACTGGGATTAACTGGGAAAACTGAGCTCTAAAACTGGGATTAACTGGGAAAACTGAGCTCTAAAACTGGGATTAACTGGGAAAACTGAACTATAAAACTGGGATTAACTGGGAAAACTGAGCTCTAAAACTGGGATTAACTGGGAAAACTGAGCTCTAAAACTGGGATTAACTGGGAAAACTGAGCTCTAAAACTGGGATTAACTGGGAAAACTGAGCTCTAAAACTGGGATTAACTGGGAAAACTGAACTATAAAACTGGGATTAACTGGGAAAACTGAGCTCTAAAACTGGGATTAACTGGGAAAACTGAGCTCTAAAACTGGGATTAACTGGGAAAACTAAATTCTGAAATTAACTGGGAAAATTGAGCTCTAAAATTGAGATTAACTGGGAAAGATGAGTTGAAACCTGGAAAAATCCCCCCAAAACAATTGGGAACACCACCCCCCCCCAAAAAAAAAAACCGGGAAAACCCCCCCAAAAAAAACAGGGAAAAATCCCCCCAAAAAACTGGTAAAAATCCCCCAAAACTCTGGGAATATCCCCCCACAACCCTGGGAAATCCCCCCAAAAAACTGGGAATATTCCCCAAAAAAACAGGAAAAATCCCCCAAAAACCTGGGAAAAATCCCCGAAAACCAGGAAAAATCCCCCAAAAACCTGGGAAAAATCCCCCAAATCCCAGGGAAAAGCGCCCAGCCCCGGTTAAATCCCGTTTTCCTCGCGCCTCATCCCGGGACCGTTCCCTGTTTTCCAGAGGCCGGGAGCTGCCGCCTGCCCATCCAGGAGGAGCAGATGGATTCCAAAGCCCGGCTTAACTGAGCTGGGGCTCTTAGGCCGGCTCTGCGGTAATTAGCGGCTCATTAAGGACCGGTTCATTAAGGACCGGCTCATTAAGGACCGGTTCATTAAGGACCGGTTCATTAAGGACCGGCTCATTAAGGACCGGTTCATTAAGGACCGGTTCATTAAGGACCGGCTCATTAAGGACCGGCTCATTAAGGACCGGTTCATTAAGGACCGGTTCATTAAGGACCGGCTCATTAAGGACCGGTTCATTAAGGACCGGCTCATTAAGGACCGGTTCATTAAGGACTGGCTCATTAAGGACCGGTTCATTAAGGACTGGCTCATTAAGGACCGGCTCATTAAGGACTGGCTCATTAAGGACCGGTTCATTAAGGACCGGTTCATTAAGGACCGGTTCATTAAGGACCGGTTCATTAAGGACCGGTTCATTAAGGACTGGTTCATTAAGGACCGGTTCATTAAGGACCGGCATTGATGAACTCGGGAATTCTCCCGAATTCCCGAAGGAGTTTGGGGTGGATTCAGGGGGAAAAGTGAGCTCAAAAATGGGGATTAAACTGAAAAACTGAGCCTGGAATTGGGGTTTAGTGGTGAAATTTGTCTTAAAACCAGGATTAAGTGGAAAACCTGAGCCTAAGATTGAGATTTAATGAGAAATTTTATCTTAAAACCAGGATTAAGTGGGAAAACAGAGCCTAAAATTGGGGTTTAATGATAAAATTTATCTTAAACCCAGGATTAGGTGGCAGAATTGAACCTAAAATTGGGATTAATTGGCAAAACTGAGCTCTAAAATTGGGGTTTAATGATAAATTTTATCTTAAAACCAGGATTAAGTGGGAAAACTGAGCCCAAACCTGGGATTTAATGATAAAATTCATTTTTTAAACCCAGGATTAATTGATGCCTCAATCCACGCTCCATAAAATGAATTTTTCCTCTCGATTCCAAAAATCCAAAACAAAAATTTTATGGGAGCAAATCCCAAACTTTGGAATTTCTGGGAGAATTTCTCCTTTCAATTTGAAATCATTCCACGGAATTCCCAAAAAAAAACCCAAAAAAAAAAAAACCCAAAAAAAAAAGGGAATTTTGAATCATTTAGGAACTGTTTTCCCACCAAAAATCAGCTGAAAACTCACCATAAAAACAAACAAAAAAATAAATTTTAAACCCTGAAAATAACCCCCCAAAAAAAAAAAAAAGGGAAAATTTCCCAGCAGGGATGCAAGAAATGATTAAATCCATGGATTTGGAATATTTGGGAATTTTTTTATATGTTATACATATGGGAAGGGGTTTATACAGTGTATAGGAAATTTGTATCGTGTACAAATAAAAATTTAAAATAATTTAAAAAAAAGGGATTTTTGGTGGGGGGAAAAAAAAAAATAAATAAATAATCGATCAAATCCAAATCAAATCAAATCAAATCCTGGTGTTTGTTCAGGGGAAAAATCGGGAAAAAAATTCCTGTGGGAAGGGGGGAGGGGAGGGCTTGGGAAAGGCTCTTTGGGTTTTGGTTTTTGGTAAAAAAATCCTTTTTTTATAACTGGAAAAATGGGGAATAATGGCAGTAGAGAGGGGGAAAATCTCCTTTTTTATCTGGATAATAATTGGATTTTTGAGGGGAAAAAATCTCCTTTTTATCTGGATAATAATTGGATTTTTAAGGGGAAAATTCTTTTTTTTTGGTTTTTTTTTTTTGGATATTTCTTTCCTTTTGGTGATTGTTCAGTTTTGGGATTTTTTTTTTTTCTTTTTTTATATTTTGGGGGGTTTTCCTTTTTTTTTTTTTTTTTTACAGTTTTTGGATTTTTTTTTATTTTTTTTTTGGGGGGGGGGGGGATTTTTAAATAATTTTTTGGGGATTTTTTATCTTTTTTTTTTTTTTTTTTGGGATTCTCTCCCTTTTGGGAAGCAGCTCCGGAGCAGCTCAGGGATGGATCCAGAGGGAATTTCAGGAGGATTTTTGTTCCTCTCTCATCTTTATTCCCTCAGGGAATAATTCCAGCTCTGTTCTGGAGCAATTCTGGGATCTGTTTGTGTTCCCAGCCAGGAATTCTCCCAAAAAATGGGAATGGCAGAATTCCCAAATTCTCTCATTTTGGGAAGCAGCTCCGGAGCAGCTCAGGGATGGATCCAAGAGGGAATTTCAGGAGGATTTTTGTTCCTCCCTCATCTTTATTCCCTCAGGGAATAATTCCAGCTCTGTTCTGGAGCAATTCTGGGATCTGTTTATGTTCCCAAAAATGGGAATGGCAGAATTCCCAAATTCTCTCCCTTTTAGGAAGCAGCTCCAGAGCAGCTCAGGGATGGATCCAGAGGGAATTTCAGGAGGATTTTTGTTCCTCCCTCATCTTTATTCCCTCAGGGAATAATTCCAGCTCCGTTCTGGAGCAATTCTGGGATCTGTTTATGTTCCCAAAAATGGGAATGGCAGAATTCCCAAATTCTCTCATTTTGGGAAGCAGCTCCGGAGCAGCTCAGGGATGGATCCAGAGGGAATTTCAGGAGGATTTTTGTTCCTCTCTCATCTTTATTCCCTCAGGGAATAATTCCAGCTCCGTTCTGGAGCAATTCTGGGATCTGTTTATGTTCCCAAAAATGGGAATGGCAGAATTCCCAAATTCTCTCCCTTTTAGGAAGCAGCTCCGGAGCAGCTCAGGGATGGATCCAAGAGGGAATTTCAGGAGGATTTTTGTTCCTCCCTCATCTTTATTCCCTCAGGGAATAATTCCACCTCTGTTCTGGAGCAATTCTGGGATCTGTTTATGTTCCCAAAAATGGGAATGGCAGAATTCCCAAATTCTCTCATTTTGGGAAGCAGCTCCGGAGCAGCTCAGGGATGGATCCAGAGGGAATTTCAGGAGGATTTTTGTTCCTCTCTCATCTTTATTCCCTCAGGGAATAATTCCAGCTCCATTCTGGAGCAGTTCTGGGATCTGTTTGTGTTCCCAAAAATGGGAATGGCAGAATTCCCAAATTCTCTCATTTTGGGAAGCAGCTCCGGAGCAGCTCAGGGATGGATCCAGAGGGAATTTCAGGAGGATTTTTGTTCCTCTCTCATCTTTATTCCCTCAGGGAATAATTCCAGCTCCGTTCTGGAGCAATTCTGGGATCTGTTTATGTTCCCAAAAATGGGAATGGCAGAATTCCCAAATTCTCTCCCTTTTAGGAAGCAGCTCCGGAGCAGCTCAGGGATGGATCCAAGAGGGAATTTCTGGAGGATTTCTGAATTTTTGGGGCCCCCAACCCCCCCGAGTTCCCAGCCCTGGTTTTGCTCATGCCCCAGGACAGGTTTTTGGCTTTGGCTTCCCAAAGTTTTTTTTTTTTCTCCCCACTGGAGAAAAAAAAAACCCAAATTTATGGATTGAGCAGCTCAGGTTGGAGTTAAGGAGTGAATCAGTAGGAAAAAAAACAAAAAGAATTATTTTTGAGGGGTTTTATTTTTTATATCCCGAGGGTGTTGTTAAAAATAATGGAAGGGCTTAAAAATAAGTGAAAGGTTTTGTAACCTCTCATCGAAAATAATTTGGGTGTAATTTGTTAATACTCATTAGGAGTTGGGTTTTTATTTTTTCATTCTTTTCCTGGTTTTATTTTATTATTCTTGGTCCTTTTCAGTTGGTTCAGTTTGAGCAGCCCCTCCGTGGGGAGGTTGTGACAGAGAGGTTTGAAAATCAAGGGGGGAAAAAAAGAAATGGGGGAAAAAAATAAGGAAAATAAATTAGGGGAAAAAAAAAAAAGAGGAAAAAAGAAGTCAGGAAAAGAAGTCAGGGAAAAAAAAAATCAGGAAAAGAAATCAGGAAAAAAATATGAGGAAAAGAAAATAGAAAAAAAAAATGAAGAAAAAAATCAAGGGGAAAGAACAGAAAAATAAAAACAGGGGAAAGAATCAGGAAAAGAAATTGGGAAAAGATATCAGGAAAAAAAATTAGGGGAAAAAGTCAGGAAAAGAAATTAGGAAATGAAATCAGGGAAAAAATTATGGGAAAAATCAGGAAAAGAAATTAGGAAAAGAAATCAGGAAAAAAAATTAGGGAAAAAAATCAGGAAAAGAAATTAGGAAAAGAAATCAGGAAAAAATCAGGAAAAAAATCAAGAAAAAAATTTAAAAAAAAAGTAGGGAAAAAATCAGGAAAAGAAATTAGGAAAAGAAATCAGGAAAAAAATATCAGGGAAAAAACAGGGAAAAAAATCAGGAAAAAATCAGGAAAAATAGAAAAAAATAATGAAAAAATCGGGGGGAAAAAAACCAGAAAAATAAAAAGAGGGGGAAAAAATTGGGAAAAAAAAGTCAGTAAAAAAATAAGAGAAAAAAAGATCAGGACAAAAATCAGTAAAAAACAGGAAAAAAAATAAAGAAAGAAAATAATGAAAAAAAAATAGGGGAAAAAACCGGGAAAAAATCAGGTAAAAAAAATCAGAAAAGTTCAGGACAAAAAATCAGGAAGAAATCAGGGAAAATCAGGGGAAAAAAACTAAAAAAAAAAAAAATCAGACAAAAAATTAAAGAAAGAAAATAATGAGGAATGAGTTCAGCCTTCACCCACGGGAAGGGAATAATTCCTGAAGGGAAGAATTAACAATTGCTGCTCTCCAGCAGGAAGCAGAAGGAGTTTCCTGGGCTGAGGAGCCTCCAGAGGGACAAAATTCCCAATTCCCAATGGGACAAAATTCCCAATTTCCAATGGGACAAAATTCCAAATTCCCAATGGGACAAAATTCCCAATTTCCAGAGGGACAAAATTCCCAATTTCCAATGGGACAAAATTCCCAATTTCCAAAGGGACAAAATTCCCAATTTCCAACGGGACGAATTTCCCAATTCCCAATGGGACAAAATTCCCAATTTCCAATGGGACAAAATTCCAAATTCCCAATTCCCAATGGGACAAAATTCCCAATTTCCAGAGGGACAAAATTCCCAATTTCCAATGGGACAAAATTCCCAATTTCCAGAGGGACAAAATTCCCAATTTCCAACAGGACAAAATTCCCAATTTCCAATGGGACAAAATTCCCAATTTCCAACGGGATGAATTTCCCAGTTTCCAACGGGACAAAATTCCCAATGGGATGAATTTCCCAATTTCCAACAGGACAAAATTCCCAATTTCCAGCGGGACAAAATTCCCAATTCCCAACGGGACAAAATTCCCAATGGGATGAATTTCCCAATTTCCAACGGGACAAAATTCCCAATTTCCAATGGGACAAAATTCCCAATTCCCAACGGGACAAAATTCCCAATGGGATGAATTTCCCAATTCCCAATGGGACAAAATTCCCAATTCCCAACGGGACAAAATTCCCAATGGGATGAATTTCCCAATTCCCAATGGGACAAAATTCCCAATTTCCAACGGGACGAATTTCCCAATTCCCAACGGGACAAAATTCCCAATTTCCAACGGGATGAATTTCCCGATTTCCAGCTTGAGCAAATCCAGCTCCGGAGGAGGTTTTGGGGCAGATTTCCAATATTCCAGTGACACAAATGTCCCGATTTCCAGCGCCAATGGCCAGAGCCGTGTCACGAGTGGCTCCGGGAGCGGAATTCCAGCATTTCCTGCTGGCTGCCACCTGCAGCCCTGTGCGGCTGCTGGGCAAAGCCCCGGACTGTCCCTGTCCCCTCCCTGTCCCTGTCCCTGTCCCTGTCCCGTCCCTGTCCCTGTCCCTGTCCCTGTCCTGTCCTGTCCTGTCCTGTCCTGTCCCTGTCCCTGTCCTGTCCTGTCCCTGTCCCTGTCCCATCCCTGTCCTGTCCTGTCCTGTCCCTGTCCTGTCCCTGTCCCCTCCCTGTCCTGTCCTGTCCTGTCCCTGTCCCATCCCTGTCCTGTCCTGTCCTGTCCCTGTCCCTGTCCCATCCCTGTCCTGTCCTGTCCTGTCCTGTCCCTGTCCCTGTCCCTGTCCTGTCCTGTCCTGTCCTGTCCCATCCCTGTCCCTGTCCTGTCCTGTCCTGTCCCTGTCCTGTCCTGTCCTGTCCCTGTCCCTGTCCCATCCCTGTCCTGTCCTGTCCTGTCCTGTCCTGTCCTGTCCCATCCCTGTCCCTGTCCTGTCCTGTCCTGTCCTGTCCCTGTCCTGTCCTGTCCTGTCCTGTCCCTGTCCCTGTCCTGTCCTGTCCTGTCCTGTCCCTGTCCCTGTCCCTGTCCTGTCCTGTCCCTGTCCCTGTCCTGTCCTGTCCTGTCCTGTCCCATCCCTGTCCCTGTCCTGTCCTGTCCTGTCCCTGTCCTGTCCTGTCCTGTCCCTGTCCCTGTCCCATCCCTGTCCTGTCCTGTCCCTGTCCTGTCCTGTCCTGTCCCTGTCCCTGTCCTGTCCCTGTCCCCTCCCTGTCCCATCCCTGTCCCTGTCCTGTCCCTGTCCCTGTCCTGTCCCTGTCCTGTCCCATCCCTGTCCCTGTCCCTGTCCCTGTCCCTGTCCCTGTCCCTGTCCTGTCCCTGTCCCTGTCCTGTCCCTGTCCTGTCCCTGTCCTGTCCCTGTCCCTGTCCCTGTCCCTGTCCCTGTCCCTGTCCCTGTCCCTGTCCCTGTCCCCTCCCTGTCCCTGTCCTGTCCCTGTCCCTGTCCCTGCAGGCTCAGGCTCACAGGGTGTTCCCCATCTGTGTCTGCACTTCTGGGACCTTTCTGGGGACTACGAAGCGCGGAAGGAAAATCCGCGGGGATGGAATCAGCTGATCTGCTCCAGGTACACGCTGAGCCGAGTATTTCCCCAGTTATTTCCTTAAAAAAAAAAAAACAAAAAAACAAGCCTGGAAATCCCGATTTTTTTAAATTAATTTTTTGTTCCGTATGGAAATACGGAACATCAGAAAACTGGGACGGTCCTTGGGAGAGCTGGAGCCTCCAGAGCACTCCTGGGTTTGTGTTCAGGGATGTTTTGGGCTCAGTCTGTTGAATTTTGGGGCTGGTAGAACCTGGGGGAGCAGCACATCCCAGCAACCGGAGATCTGAAGGAAATGCAGGGAACTTTGCTGGATCCAGGCAGCCCTGCTGGGCTTTTCCCTGTTTTCCTGCTCCCCTCCAGGCTGCTGCCAAATCCCACAGCCAAATCGGGGATTGTGCTCCTGCCTTGGCTTCCTGAGGAGCATTCCAGGATTTCCAGGCTCTGGCTCCAGGCTGAGGGGCAGAAGGGAGCAGAGATTTGAGAAATCCCAGGATTTATCAGTCCATGGTAAACAAGCTCCTCTCTCCCCCCACTCAGCCCAGCTCTTTGCACTGGGTGCTCTCACAATGTCCAAAGTTGATTTATTTTTTTCCCCCTCACATTTTAGTGATATAAACACAATTATCTGATCTTTCCTCACCCTGTTTTTTTGGTTTTTGTTTTTTTGGTTTTTTGTTTTTTTTTTTTTTTTTTTGTGTTAACAGACCCCACGTGGCTTCTGAGAACTGCTGAGTTTCCATCCCCTGTTGAACGTGAGACTCTGCACAGGATTTTTTCATTTGTGGGAGGATTTCTGAGGCACCAGGAAACCACAGGCCTGGCTTCAAACCTGCTTAGAACTGAGTTTACAGCACAGGATGTGGGGGTTTGGTGTAAAAGAGGCACAGGCTCAGTTCTGCTCATTCAAACATCACCCCAAAAAGTCTGTGAAGGGCTGAGAGCAACAAAAACCAGGATCTGAATTTCCAATCCTTAACTGGACACTAATTATTGTTAAAACCTCCAGGTCCTGCCCTTTCCCTGCCTCTGCTGGTGAGAAAATCAGCTCTAACTTTTCCATTGGGATCCCTGTGTGAAAATCCTGGAGCTCTCAGAGCCTCAGAGGGAGGATCAGCCCAAAATAATCCTTTACCTTCAGCAGAAATTGCTATTTTTATCCCATTTCTAGGCTGTGGAAAATCCTCCCAGCACTGGAGGGCACTGGTTTTATCAGCCAAGCACAATCTTGAGGGAAGGAAGAAGAACTAAATGGGTTTTGCTGCTTTGTTGTCAGCACATTTAGAGGGGTTTTTTTTTTTATTTTCTATAGCTCCTGTGAGGTTTTGTACTTTGAATTTTAATTGTTTGAGGCAGCACTGAGGGGATTTTCAAGGAAATGAGCTGTGGGAGGAAAGAACACTGAGTAACTTTTACTTCAATGTGTCAACAACTCAAAATTTGCTCCTCAGCTCTGTTTCCAAACAGGTTCTTGACTACCTGGAGAAGTTTTTCCAAAGGGGAAAATCCACACTGCAGGAATTGGACAAACACTGGAATTCTTTTATTAAAACCAAAGCAGAAAAAAAAAAAAAAAAAAGCATTGACAATGTAAACAGAATAAAATCTGAGTCTGGGAGCTGGGCTGGGCTCTCAGGGGGGGCTCTGGGGCAGCCCTTTCTTCAGGAGGGATGTGAGATAACTGCCAAGCTCTTCATCCTAAAAGGGATAAAAACAAAAAGGTGAGAGCAGGATTCCTTTGACTGGGGCACTTGGGGCAGTACATTCACTTTTGGTGCCTGGAAATGGGCTGAGAGAATTCCTGGACCCTGCAAGAGTTGTGTTTAAAAACTGAAACAATCCATAAATTCATTTCTGGCTGCTCTTCCAGAGTATTGCTGTGAAACTGCCATGTCTCAGAGGAGCTGAGGGCTTTCCTTTGAGGAAAAACCTCATTATTGCTTGAAATCAAGGAATAATCTGATTTTACTGCTTTGCCTCCCAAAGGCATTTCCTTGCTGTCAAAAAAGAGTTTAAAAGTGAAGATGATGGGATGAGTGTCAAATAAAATAGTGATAAGATCAGAAATAATTCTCTACTCGCTTTTAAATTTTTCCAAGTAAGAAACACAACTCAGCAGAGCTGGGAGAGCACTGAATTAACTGGAATTAATTAATTAATTAATTAATTAACAGTTCTCTGCTTCAGTGGGCCCAGAGAGCTCCTGTAAAACCATCTCTGCTCAACCCCAAACGCCCAGCAAACAGCAGGGACTCCTCATCCTGCTCCAAAGCCCTCCTCAGCAGAGGAGGAAGGCTGAGCCCAGTGCAGGAATGGCTGGGGCTGGGAGGAATTCAGGTGAGCAATCAGCAACCCCCACCTGGTAGGTCCAGGACACGAGCAGGACTTTGGTTCCTTGATCCTCTGAGTGAGCTGTGGCCTGGATCAGGATGGACTCCACGGTGATGGAGCCATCAGGGAGGTGCTGCACTGAGTAATCCTTCAGGATCCTGCAGGGACAAGGGACAAGGGGATTTATTTGGGATGCAGGGCTCACCCCTGGCTCTCCATCCCAAATCCCAGCCTCTTTCCTCTCTTGGCGTGAACCCAAGGAAGGGAAAAGGGGCTGACCCACAGCTCATCCAGGTGCTCCCATTCATGGTGGAGCAGGAATTATTCCTGCTGAGTTTATCCCAGGCTCCACAGCTCCAACACAACTCGGCGCGCAGCAAAAAATAAAATTCTGCTGCTGCTCCAGCTGAGCTGGATTGGGAATCACCACTAAAAGAAAGGATGAGCTCCGTCCCCGAGGGCTTCCCGAGCTTCCCAGGGAGGCAGAGCTCACCCCTTGAGGTGGTTGTAGACCCTGAGCACGGTCTCGTGCTCCTTGCGCGGATCCTGGACGTGCACGCGGCAGGTGAAGCGCAGCTGATGCTCTGCCAGCCCCAGCTCCTTCAGGGCCTGCTCTGGGCAAACCAGCCTGAAACTCTGAGAGGGGAGGGGAAAAATAAAAAAACCAAACAAACCACGGGGAAGCAATTCTGTGAGGTTTGTGGAGGTGTGGTGATGCCCCGAGGTCACGGGGATAGGGGAGGTTGTTTTTCTGAAACGGTGCCGAGGGTGGGTGGTGAAGGGAGAGCTGAGATTGGGGTAAAATATTCACCTAAATAATGATAAAAAAGTATTGAATGTGATGAAGTGGGTCTCTGGGGGATGGTTTAGCCTACAGCGTGGGGAGTGATGTTGGAAAATAAAGATGGGGTTGAGGATGAGGCGTTTGCTTTGGGAGGAAGGAGAAATGCTCGTTGTGATTTGGGGTCCTTGTGCACCTAAAACATGACATTACCTTCAGAGGGCACAAAAAAACACCCAGAGGGGACAGAAAACACCCCTGGAGGGGACCCAGAACAACCTCAGAGGACCCAGAGCCCCCAGAGGGGACCCTAAAACACCCCCAGGGTGACCCAAGCCCAGCCCAGGCACTCACGTTGTCCTTCATGAGCAACGTGCCGTGCATCAGCTTTGGCTTCTTGGCATCTGGGACAGGACCTGCAGCAAGGCCAGGGGACACAAAAACCACATCAGGGGCTGCATTTGCACCCAGCCTGCTCCAGGACTGCCAGTGAGCCTCAGACACTGGAATTTCAGCCCTTCCTTCTCTTATCTGCTCAAGGCATCGCTGCAGTTGAACCATTCTCAGAAATCCTGGCAGCTAAGAAATAATATTTAGTGATACAGAGCAATTCCCTCTCTTCCCTGAGTGCTTTCTGACAGGAAGAATGAGATTATTTTATTCTAAAATTCAGTTTATAAAAGTAATTCCAAGCTGCTACAAACACATGTGGCGTAGCAAAGCAAGCAGGATTTTTTTTTTTTTTAAATCTATTCTAAAGGTTATTAAATATAAATTTCCAGCTTTTTACCAAGAGCAGCACTATAAAAAAAAAAAAAAGCAGCAGCAGGGAGGAGAATGGAGGGAAATGGGAAACTGGGAAATGTCACCTATGGCTGATTCCCTTTTGAGGAGGCCCAGGGAGATGTCCACAGGGATGCAGGGGTTGGTGAGGATGGTGGTGGTCTCTCCATTGGCCGGCATGAAGCAGCTGACATCTGCAAAGCACCAAAAACTTCAGCTTCAGGGGGGCCCCGCTGCAATTAACAGGTTTCATTAATGCTCATTAAGGTGTTACAGGTGTCACTTCTTCCAGGGGAGGTGTGAATGCCGGCCCACCTAACCGTGACATCCAAAATGTGATTTGAAAGCTGTGGTGTCATTCCATCCTCTCCCATGGAAAACAAATCCTCATTCGTGTCCAAAGGGCTCAGTGCAATTAACAGCGCTCCATTAATTAACGCTGATGAAGATGTTACAGGCACCAATCCTGAGAGGGAAGCTGTAACTACCACCCCACCTAAGGGATCAAAATGGATCAAAAACGTCATTTTTAATGGCACTCACTCCCCTCCTATGGAAAAAATTCCTAACTCACATCCAAAGGGCTCGCTGCAATTAACAGCGCTTCATTAATTAACGCCGATTAAGATGTTCAACTATTCAATTCTTAGAGGGAAGCTGTAAACACCACCCCACCTGAGGGATCAAAATGGATAAAAAAATGTCATTTAGAAACTTTAAATGCCATTCCATCCTTTCCCAAAGCTAACAACCCTAATTTACGCCCAAAGGGGTCACAGCAACCACCAGTGTTAATTAATTAATTAACGAACGCAGATGAAGAGGTTACAGGTATCGATCCCTTGAGGGAAGCTGTAAAAATCACCCCACCCAAGGGACCACGAACACATTTAACACCTCTCCCTCCCTCCCTCCCTCCCTCCCTACCTGCCCCGACACCTACGGAACTCCTGCTGGATTTTCTGCTGCAGGAATTCCATTTTCTTGGCCTCCCCGTGCACCAGGAGCACCGCGCTGGGCTCCGCCTGCCGGATCAGCTGCATGATGCCCTTGGCGTCGGCGTGGGCGCTGAAGGACATGTACTCCACCTGCATCTTCACCTCCAGCTGGGGAGGGACGAGAGCAGTGCCAGGGCCAGCACAAATTCCTGTGCAGGTGTCCCCGAGCACCTGGCACTGCTGTCCCTGCACAGACAATTCCTGTGCAGGTATCCCCGAGCACCTGGCACCGCTGTCCCTGCACAGACAATTCCTGTGCAGGTATCCCCGAGCACCTGGCACCGCTGTCCCTGCACAGACAATTCCTGTGCAGGTATCCCCGAGCACCTGGCACTGCTGTCCCTGCACAGACAATTCCTGTGCAGGTGTCCCCGAGCACCTGGCACTGCTGTCCCCATAGAGACAATTCCTGTGCAGGTGTCCCCGAGCACCTGGCACCGCTGTCCCTGCACAGACAATTCCTGTGCAGGTATCCCCGAGCACCTGGCACTGCTGTCCCTGTACAGACAATTCCTGTGCAGGTGTCCCCGAGCACCTGGCACTGCTGTCCCCATAGAGACAATTCCTGTGCAGGTGTCCCCGAGCACCTGGCACTGCTGTCCCTGTACAGACAATTCCTGTGCAGGTGTCCCCGAGCACCTGGCACTGCTGTCCCCATAGAGACAATTCCTGTGCAGGTATCCCTGAGCACCTGGCACTGCTGTCCCTGTACAGACAATTCCTGTGCAGGTATCCCCGAGCACCTGGCACTGCTGTCCCAGCACAGACAATTCCTGTGCAGGTATCCCTGGCTCCTTCTCTGACATTACAAGATCTCCTTGCTCACAAGGACTCACCTTACAAAAACAAATGTAAGCTCTTCCTCTGAGCCTTTTTTAGGATTTTATTGGTTAGGTTTGATTCTTTATAATTGATTGTCCCAAACAAAGAGAGAAAATGTCAAAATGTGACAACCCTGTTTGCTGTTGGTTTACCTGTGATCCCCAATCCCTATAAAATCACACCTGTGATCCCCAATCCCTATAAAATCACACCTGTGATCCCCAATCCCTTTAAAATCACACCTGTGATCCCCCCAATCCCTATAAAATCTCACCTGTGATCCCCAATCCCTATAAAATCACACCTGTGATCCCCAATCCCTATAAAATCTCACCTGTGATCCCCAATCCCTTTAAAATCACACCTGTGATCCCTCCAATCCCTATAAAATCACACCTGTGATCCCCAATCCCTTTAAAATTACACCTGTGATCCCCAATCCCTTTAAAATCACACCTGTGATCCCCCAATCCCTATAAAATCTCACCTGTGATCCCCAATCCCTTTAAAATCACACCTGTGATCCTCAATCCCTATAAAGTCACACCTGTGATCCCCCCAATCCCTATAAAATCTCACCTGTGATCCCCCAATCCCTATAAAATCACACCTGTGATCCCCCCAATCCCTATAAAATCTCACCTGTGATCCCCCAGTCCCTATAAAATCACACCTGTGATCCCCAAACCCTATAAAATCACACCTGTGATCCTCAATCCCTATAAAATCTCACCTGTGATCCCCCAATCCCTATAAAATCACACCTGTGATCCCCAATCCCTATAAAATCACACCTGTGATCCTCAATCCCTATAAAGTCACACCTGTGATCCCCCAATCCCTATAAAATCTCACCTGTGATCCCCAATCCCTATAAAATCACACCTGTGATCCCCAATCCCTATAAAATCTCACCTGTGATCCCCCAATCCCTATAAAATCTCACCTGTGATCCCCAATCCCTATAAAATCACACCTGTGATCCTCAATCCCTATAAAGTCACACCTGTGATCCCCCAATCCCTATAAAATCTCACCTGTGATCCCCAATCCCTATAAAATCACACCTGTGATCCCCAATCCCTATAAAATCTCACCTGTGATCCCCCAATCCCTATAAAATCTCACCTGTGATCCCCCAATCCCTATAAAATCACACCTGTGATCCCCCCAATCCCTATAAAATCTCACCTGTGATCCCCCAGTCCCTATAAAATCACACCTGTGATCCCCCAATCCCTATAAAATCTCACCTGTGATCCCCCCAGTCCCTATAAAATCACACCTGTGATCCCCCAATCCCTATAAAATCACACCTGTGACCCCCCCAGTCCCTATAAAATCACACCTGTGATCCTCAATCCCTATAAAGTCACACCTGTGATCCTCCAATCCCTATAAAATCACACCTGTGATCCTCCAATCCCTATAAAATCTCACCTGTGATCCTCAATCCCTATAAAATCTCACCTGTGATCCCCCAATCCCTATAAAATCACACCTGTGACCCCCCCAGTCCCTATAAAATCACACCTGTGATCCTCAATCCCTATAAAGTCACACCTGTGATCCCCCAATCCCTATAAAATCTCACCTGTGATCCCCCAGTCCCTATAAAATCACACCTGTGATCCCCCCAATCCCTATAAAATCACACCTGTGATCCTCAATCCCTATAAAGTCACACCTGTGATCCCCCCAATCCCTATAAAATCTCACCTGTGATCCCCAATCCCTATAAAATCACACCTGTGATCCCCAATCCCTATAAAATCTCACCTGTGATCCCCCAATCCCTATAAAATCTCACCTGTGATCCCCCAATCCCTATAAAATCACACCTGTGATCCCCCCAATCCCTATAAAATCTCACCTGTGATCCCCCAATCCCTATAAAATCTCACCTGTGATCCCCAATCCCTTTAAAATCACACCTGTGATCCCCCCAATCCCTATAAAATCTCACCTGTGATCCCCCAATCCCTATAAAATCACACCTGTGATCCCCAATCCCTATAAAATCACACCTGTGATCCCCCCAATCCCTATAAAATCACACCTGTGATCCTCAATCCCTATAAAGTCACACCTGTGATCCCCCCAATCCCTATAAAATCTCACCTGTGATCCCCCCAGTCCCTATGGATTTGTGGCCTGACCTTTTCATGCTTATGGGGAATTTTGGGGTTATCAGGAATTCCAGAGAATATAATTATTGTTATTGTTATTATTGTTATTTTTATTATTATTTTATTGATATTATTATTACCATTATTATATTTTATAGTATTATATATCTATATTATCTTTATTTATATTAAATATTATATCTATTTAGATTACTCTATTAAATACAATATCATGATATTATTATTTTAATATAATTATAATACATGATATTTCATTATATTCTCTCAAGATATATTAATGTATATTAATATAAATTAATATATCAATATACATTACTATATACTAACATATATTAATATGCATCAATATATTAATATGTACTATACTTATTTATTATTTTATTTTATACTGTGTTTATATATTTACAGTATGTATCCCTCTATTTTATACTATATTTATATTTTGTATTATTGTATTATTATAGATATTATGATTATTAATTTACCTCTTATTATCAGCTTTTAGGTATTATTATACCATATAATAAATGATATATTCCTATATATAATTTATTATTATTATTATTATATGGTGTAATTATACCTAAAATGTAATTATTATATTTTATTATTATATTATATTATATTATATATATTACATTATATTACATTATTTATATTATATTATATTACATTACATTATATTATATTATATATATTACATTATATTACATTATATATTATATTATTTATATTATATTATATTATATTACATTACATTACATTATATTATATTATATATATTACATTATATTACATTACATTATATTATTTATATTATATTATATTACATTATATTACATTACATTCTATATATCCATGTTATTTAATATAATATTATTACATTATTTTTTCCCTTCCTTTTTTCATCTGTTTGGTTTTATATATAAATATATTTTATTTTTTTTTCTGTGTGTGTTTCTTTTTTTTGTTTATTTGTGTGTTTTTTTGTGTTGCCTTTTTTTACTTTGTTTTGAGGTTTTTTTTGTGTTTTTTTTTACTTTTTTTTTGTTTGTTTTTTTGTTTTTTTTTTTTTTTTTTCCCTTCCTTTTCTTAGACCTTTTCAATGGTAGAAATTGAAAATGCAACTCACAATTTGCCTCCCTTCCATCTCCAGCTTCCTTTGCCCACTGAGGATCTTGTGGCCAACAGTTCCCTGGACACAGTAGCCAGGCATGATCACCTGGGGGTGGAACAAAAATTAAAAATAAAATACCAAAAAAAAAAAAAAAAAAAAAAAAAACCAGAAAAATCACCAATTCCACAGATTGTTTCAAACATCAAAACGCTCACAAAGGGTTCAAAGAGTTAGATAAAAATCAGCCAAAAAAAAAAAAAAACCCCAACAGACCCCAAAAAAGTGGAATTTCTCACCATGTTTTTCTCGTTGCCTGCCCATTTCCTGAAGATCTGCAGGGATTGTCCTGCATGGAGCATTCCAGGGGTTGCAAAAACCACCTGCAAGTCAAAGATGTGCCAGAAATCACCCCCAAACAAATCAGTTTTTTCCCAGGATTTACAGAAATATCCTAAATCTGTGCAGAGTATCCCAAAGAACCCATCAGCAACGCTGCGCAAAAAGAGATTTTTTGATATTTCATTTCCTTCCCACCTCGTCTAAAAATTCCCCAAGAGCTGAGGCAGTGGTTTAGAAAATTAAATTATTCCCTGTTTTAGGAAATATTGGTGAGCAGAATCAGTGTCTGATGGAAAACACTGAGTTTTCGGATTTTTTTAAAACAAATTAATTTTATAAATTTGATTAATTTTTTGGTGGTGTCAAATAAACCACCAATAAAATATTGTGTGGAAAAGAAAATCCTGCTTTGACTCAGGATGTGTGGGTGAGAAACGAAGCAAAATTTTATTTTCCACTGAGTGTTTCACCTTTAATGAACTAAAAAATTTAATTTTTACAGACGTGGAATGGTCATGAGGGGGTTTTAGGGGGGATTGATGGGATGGAGGAAACTCAGGATGATTTTTAGATCATTGATGGGAAGAAGCTCAGGATGATTTTTAGATCATTGATGGGAAGAAGCTCAGGATGATTTTTAGATCATTGATGGAGGAAGCTCAGGATGATTTTTAGATCATTGATGGATGGAGAAGCTCAGGATGATTTTTAGATCATTGATGGAGGAAGCTCAGGATGATTTTTAGATCATTGATGGATGGAGCTCAGGATGATTTTTAGATCATTGATGGAGGAAGCTCAGGATGATTTTTAGATCATTGATGGGAAGAAGCTCAGGATGATTTTTAGATCATTGATGGATGGAGCTCAGGATGATTTTTAGATCATTGATGGATGGAGGAAGCTCAGGATGATTTTTAGATCATTGATGGAGAAGCTCAGGATGATTTTTAGATCATTGATGGATGGAGGAAGCTCAGGATGATTTTTAGATCATTGATGGAGGAAGCTCAGGATGATTTTTAGATCATTGATGGGAGGAAGCTCAGGATGATTTTTAGATCATTGATGGAGGAAGCTCAGGATGATTTTTAGATAATTGATAGGAAGAAGCTCAGGATGATTTTTTTATGGGATGGAGAATGCTCAGGATGATTTTTCCCACCCGGATTTGGGACCACCCTGCACTTAAAGAATTCCCAATCCCCCAACCCCCACCTACCATGGGCCCTGGGTTGTCTGCAAAGGCTCTGTCAAAGGCTTTGATGTGTTTGAACTCAAACATGTTCCTCTGCACAAAAGTTTTCCGGATTTTCTGGTTAGTCCAGGTGATGAAGAGTTTGTAATAATGGTTTGCTTTCTCTGTCAGGCCCGTGGAAAAATAAATTGGAGCTTTCAGGTTCATCCTTTCCCTAGAAAAGAAGTGATCTGTGAGGGGTGAACTAAATCCTGGCTGTCCAGAAAGCTGGGGTTTGTTTTTGGGGTGTATTTCCCCAGAAAATTCCCAATAAAATATCCCAGGCTGCACTCACCAAAAAGTTTCCAATAAAATACAAAGCTCTTGGGCACGTCCAAGGGCAAAAACTGGGATGAGAACCTGGAACAGAGATGGAATTCAGAATCTCAGAGAAGCAAACAGCACAAAATGTGATTATTACTTCTGAACAATGTTATTTCTGAACAATATTATTTATTTCTGGACAATATTATTTTTTCTTGACCACTATCACTTACTCCTGACCCCCCTCACTCACCCCTGACCCCACACTCACCCCTGACCCCCCTCACTCACCCCTCACCCACCCCTGACCCCCCTCACTCACCCTGACCCCCCTCACTCACCCCTGACCCCCTCACTCACCCCTGACCCCCCTCACTCACCCCTGACCCCCCTCACTCACCCCTGACCCCTCACTCACCCCTGACCCCCTCACTCACCCCTGACCCCCTCACTCACCCCTGACCCCCTCACTCACCCCTGACCCCCCTCACTCACCCCTGACCCCTCTCACTCACCCCTGACCCCCTCACTCACCCCTGACCCCCCTCACTCACCCCTGACCCCTCTCACTCACCCTGACCCCCCTCACTCACCCCTGACCCCCCTCACTCACCCCTGACCCCCCTCACTCACCCCTGACCCCCTCACTCACCCCTGACCCCCTCACTCACCCCTGACCCCTCTCACTCACCCTGACCCCTCTCACTCACCCTGACCCCCCTCACTCACCCCTGACCCCCCTCACTCACCCCTGACCCCTCACTCACCCCTGACCCCCCTCACTCACCCCTGACCCCCTCACTCACCCCTGACCCCTCTCACTCACCCCTGACCCCCCTCACTCACCCCTGACCCCACACTCACCCCTGACCCCTCTCACCCCTGACCCCTCACTCACCCCTGACCCCTCTCACTCACCCCTGACCCCCCTCACTCACCCCTGACCCCCCTCACTCACCCCTGACCCCCTCACTCACCCCTGACCCCCTCACTCACCCCTGACCCCCCTCACTCACCCCTGACCCCTCTCACTCACCCCTGACCCCCTCACTCACCCCTGACCCCCCTCACTCACCCCTGACCCCTCTCACTCACCCTGACCCCCCTCACTCACCCCTGACCCCCCTCACTCACCCCTGACCCCCCTCACTCACCCCTGACCCCCTCACTCACCCCTGACCCCCTCACTCACCCCTGACCCCTCTCACTCACCCTGACCCCTCTCACTCACCCTGACCCCCCTCACTCACCCCTGACCCCCCTCACTCACCCCTGACCCCTCACTCACCCCTGACCCCCCTCACTCACCCCTGACCCCCTCACTCACCCCTGACCCCTCTCACTCACCCCTGACCCCCCTCACTCACCCCTGACCCCACACTCACCCCTGACCCCTCTCACCCCTGACCCCTCACTCACCCCTGACCCCTCTCACTCACCCCTGACCCCCCTCACTCACCCCTGACCCCCCTCACTCACCCCTGACCCCCTCACTCACCCCTGACCCCCTCACTCACCCCTGACCCCCCTCACTTGCTGACACCCCTTGCACCCCAGGAACGTTTTGCCCTTTGTAACGGGAGGCGCCGCGGGGAATTTCCCCGGGGCGGGATTGGAAATCAGGATTTGCTGTGGATTTTGGAGAACAATAAAAATCAAATCAAGAAGTGAAGGAGAGGCTGCTGCACCTTGCCTCCCCTCTCCACAGTCTCGTGCACTTTGCGCAGGAAATCCCTCTCCCGGCAGCGCTTGGAGTCCCTGATGGTGGTGGCGTAGGTGGACTCGGTGATCAGCACGGCCGGGCGGCACTTGTCGATCCACGCCGCGCTGGGGAATCAACCCGTGCATCAATCATCCATCATCCATCATCAATCCATCAATCCATCATCAATCCATCAATTATCAATCCATCATCCATCATCCATCCATCATCCATCATCCATCATCAATCCATCATCCATCATCCATCCATCATCCATCATCCATCCATCAATTATCAATCCATCATCCATCATCCATCCATCCATCATCCATCATCCATCCATCCATCATCCATCATCAATCCATCAATCCATCATCCATCATCCATCATCCATCCATCATCCATCATCCATCATCAATCCATCAATCCATCATCAATCCATCAATTATCAATCCATCATCCATCATCCATCCATCATCCATCATCCATCATCAATCCATCATCCATCATCCATCATCAATCCATCCATCCATCATCCATCATCCATCATCCACCATCCATCATCCATCATCCATCATCCATCATCAATCCATCATCAATCCATCAATTATCAATCCATCATCCATCATCCATCCATCATCCACCATCCATCATCAATCCATCATCCATCATCCATCATCCATCATCATCCATCCATCATCCATCATCCATCCATCATCCATCCATCATCCATCCATCCATCATCCATCATCAATCCATCAATTATCAATCCATCATCCATCCATCATCCATCAATTGTATAAACATATACTAAATGGAATAGTAAAATTATATTAAATTATATATATAACATATAAAAATAAATATATTCGATGTAAATATATAAAATTAAATAAATCTATAAATAAAAATGTGTCCATATATACAATTCATATATATTTTTACATAAACATATATTAAATAAAAGTACATTAAATTAAATAATATATAATATATAAAAATATATATTTGATATGAATATATAAAATTAAATAAATCTATAAATACAAATGAACATATACATAAATCATATATATTGACATATAAATATAGATTAAATAAATTTGTATAACATAACATGAGTATATCTATATATATAAAAATCAGATGTATTCATAACAAGATTAATGTGAATATTCCGATTAAATTAAGAACTGACAGGTTTAACACAAATATCTTCACTCCCACAATTCAAAACTGCATTTCTATATCCACCAGAACCACCATTAAATATCCCAAAAAAAATCCAAGTTAATTAACCCTTAACATTCCCACCATCAGTGCTGCAGCGAGGAAGGCCCAAAAGGGGCAGAAATTGGGATTTCACTCACCCCAGGTGTCTGTCAGGTGTCATGTTGTAATCACCCTGAGGGGAGAACAGCTCTGCTTGGTTAATTAACAACGGGGTAATTGGGAATGGGAGCAGCTCTGCTTCATTAATTAACAACGGGGTAATTGGGAATGGGAACAGCTCTGATTCATTAATTAACAACGGGGTAATTGGGAATGGGAGCAGCTCTGATTCATTAATTAACAACGGGGTAATTGGGAATGGGAGCAGCTCTGATTCATTAATTAACAACGGGGTAATTGGGAATGGGAGCAGCTCTGCTTCATTAATTAACAACGGGGTAATTGGGAATGGGAGCAGCTCTGCTTCATTAATTAACAACGGGGTAATTGGGAATGGGAGCAGCTCTGATTCATTAATTAACAACGGGGTAATTGGGAATGGGAGCAGCTCTGATTCATTAATTAACAACGGGGTAATTGGGAATGGGAGCAGCTCTGATTCATTAATTAACAACGGGGTAATTGGGAATGGGAGCAGCTCTGATTCATTAATTAACAACGGGGTAATTGGGAATGGGAACAGCTCTGATTCATTAATTAACAACGGGGTAATTGGGAATGGGAACAGCTCTGATTCATTAATTAACAACGGGGTAATTGGCCATGGGAGCAGCTCTGCTTGATTAATTAACAACGGGGTAATTGGGAATGGGAACAGCTCTGATTCATTAATTAACAACGGGGTAATTGGGAATGGGAACAGCTCTGATTCATTAATTAACAATGGGGTAATTGGGAATGGGAACAGCTCTGATTCATTAATTAACAACGGGGTAATTGGCCATGGGAGCAGCTCTGCTTCATTAATTAACAACGGGGTAATTGGGAATGGGAGCAGCTCTGATTCATTAATTAACAACGGGGTAATTGGGAATGGGAGCAGCTCTGATTCATTAATTAACAACGGGGTAATTGGGAATGGGAACAGCTCTGCTTGATTAATTAACAACGGGGTAATTGGGAATGGGAGCAGCTCTGATTCATTAATTAACAACGGGGTAATTGGGAATGGGAACAGCTCTGATTCATTAATTAACAACGGGGTAATTGGGAATGGGAGCAGCTCTGATTCATTAATTAACAACGGGGTAATTGGGAATGGGAACAGCTCTGATTCATTAATTAACAACGGGGTAATTGGCCATGGGAACAGCTCTGCTTCATTAATTAACAACGGGGTAATTGGGAATGGGAACAGCTCTGATTCATTAATTAACAACGGGGTAATTGGGAATGGGAGCAGCTCTGATTCATTAATTAACAACGGGGTAATTGGGAATGGGAGCAGCTCTGATTCATTAATTAACAACGGGGTAATTGGGAATGGGAACAGCTCTGTTTCATTAATTAACAACGGGGTAATTGGGAATGGGAGCAGCTCTGATTCATTAATTAACAACGGGGTAATTGGGAATGGGAACAGCTCTGCTTCATTAATTAACAACGGGGTAATTGGGAATGGGAGCAGCTCTGATTCATTAATTAACAACGGGGTAATTGGGAATGGGAACAGCTCTGCTTCATTAATTAACAACGGGGTAATTGGGAATGGGAGCAGCTCTGCTTCATTAATTAACAACGGGGTAATTGGGAATGGGAGCAGCTCTGATTCATTAATTAACAACGGGGTAATTGGGAATGGGAGCAGCTCTGATTCATTAATTAACAACGGGGTAATTGGGAATGGGAGCAGCTCTGATTCATTAATTAACAACGGGGTAATTGGGAATGGGAGCAGCTCTGATTCATTAATTAACAACGGGGTAATTGGGAATGGGAGCAGCTCTGATTCATTAATTAACAACGGGGTAATTGGGAATGGGAGCAGCTCTGATTCATTAATTAACAACGGGGTAATTGGGAATGGGAACAGCTCTGCTTCATTAATTAACAACGGGGTAATTGGGAATGGGAACAGCTCTGCTTCATTAATTAACAACGGGGTAATTGGCCATGGGAGCAGCTCTGATTCATTAATTAACAACGGGGTAATTGGGAATGGGAGCAGCTCTGATTCATTAATTAACAACGGGGTAATTGGGAATGGGAGCAGCTCTGATTCATTAATTAACAACGGGGTAATTGGGAATGGGAACAGCTCTGCTTCATTAATTAACAACGGGGTAATTGGGAATGGGAGCAGCTCTGATTCATTAATTAACAACGGGGTAATTGGCCATGGGAACAGCTCTGATTCATTAATTAACAACGGGGTAATTGGGAATGGGAACAGCTCTGATTCATTAATTAACAACGGGGTAATTGGGAATGGGAACAGCTCTGATTCATTAATTAACAACGGGGTAATTGGCCATGGGAACAGCTCTGATTCATTAATTAACAACGGGGTAATTGGGAATGGGAACAGCTCTGATTCATTAATTAACAACGGGGTAATTGGGAATGGGAACAGCTCTGCTTCATTAATTAACAACGGGGTAATTGGGAATGGGAGCAGCTCTGATTCATTAATTAACGGGGTAATTGGGAATGGGAACAGCTCTGATTCATTAATTAACAACGGGGTAATTGGGAATGGGAGCAGCTCTGATTCATTAATTAACAACGGGGTAATTGGGAATGGGAGCAGCTCTGCTTCATTAATTAACAACGGGGTAATTGGGAATGGGAACAGCTCTGCTTCATTAATTAACAACGGGGTAATTGGCCATGGGAACAGCTCTGATTCATTAATTAACAACGGGGTAATTGGGAATGGGAACAGCTCTGATTCATTAATTAACAACGGGGTAATTGGGAATGGGAGCAGCTCTGATTCATTAATTAACAACGGGGTAATTGGGAATGGGAACAGCTCTGATTCATTAATTAACAACGGGGTAATTGGCCATGGGAACAGCTCTGCTTCATTAATTAACAACGGGGTAATTGGGAATGGGAACAGCTCTGATTCATTAATTAACAACGGGGTAATTGGGAATGGGAGCAGCTCTGATTCATTAATTAACAACGGGGTAATTGGGAATGGGAGCAGCTCTGATTCATTAATTAACAACGGGGTAATTGGGAATGGGAGCAGCTCTGATTCATTAATTAACAACGGGGTAATTGGGAATGGGAGCAGCTCTGATTCATTAATTAACAACGGGGTAATTGGGAATGGGAACAGCTCTGATTCATTAATTAACAACGGGGTAATTGGGAATGGGAGCAGCTCTGTTTCATTAATTAACAACGGGGTAATTGGCCATGGAACAGCTCTGATTCATTAATTAACAACGGGGTAATTGGCCATGGGACAGCTCTGATTCATTAATTAACAACGGGGTAATTGGGAATGGGAACAGCTCTGATTCATTAATTAACAACGGGGTAATTGGGAATGGGAGCAGCTCTGATTCATTAATTAACAACGGGGTAATTGGCCATGGAACAGCTCTGATTCATTAATTAACAACGGGGTAATTGGCCATGGAACAGCTCTGATTCATTAATTAACAACGGGGTAATTGGGAATGGGAACAGCTCTGATTCATTAATTAACAACGGGGTAATTGGGAATGGGAACAGCTCTGCTTCATTAATTAACAACGGGGTAATTGGGAATGGGAACAGCTCTGCTTCATTAATTAACAACGGGGTAATTGGGAATGGGAACAGCTCTGATTCATTAATTAACAACGGGGTAATTGGCCATGGAACAGCTCTGATTCATTAATTAACAACGGGGTAATTGGCCATGGAACAGCTCTGATTCATTAATTAACAACGGGGTAATTGGCTATGAGGACACTCACTGTGTACACCACGGACTCACAGCCAACCCTGATCTGGAACATGGCCGCTCCCAGCACGTGGCCGGCGTAGTAGGCCTTGATCTGCAGCTCCTCATCCACCTGCGCCAGAGCAAACATCCCATAATAACCACTAATTAATAACTAATCATTCAGAATTAGTGGCAATTTCTGTTTAAAGTGGGGGGCTTTTGTTTCCTGCAAAGGCAGCCCAGCCCCCTCACCTGCACTGTCTGGTGGAGGTGCACAGCCCCTCACCCACCTGCCCCTCACACTCATCATTAATCACTAATAATCACTAATAATCACTAATAATCACTAATAATCACTAATAATTTCTATTCCAGTGGCATTTTTGACCCTCACCTGCACTGTCTGGTGGAGGTGCACAGCCCCTCACTCACCTGTCCCTCACACTCATCATTAATCACTAATAATCACTAATAATCACTAATAATCACTAATAATCACTAATAATCACTAATAATCACTAATAATTTCTATCCCAGTGGCATTTTTGACCCTCACCTGCACTGTGTGCTGGAGGTGCACAGCCCCTCACTCACCTGTCCCTCACACTCATCATTAATCACTAATAATCACTAATAATCACTAATAATCACTAATAATCACTAATAATCACTAATAATTTCTATTCCAGTGGCATTTTTGACCCCTCACCTGCACTGTCTGGTGGAGGTGCACAGCCCCTCACTCACCTGTCCCTCACACTCATCATTAATCACTAATAATCACTAATAATCACTAATAATCACTAATAATCACTAATAATCACTAATAATTTCTATTCCAGTGGCATTTTTGACCCCTCACCTGCACTGTGTGCTGGAGGTGCACAGCCCCTCACTCACCTGTCCCTCACACTCATCATTAATCACTAATAATCACTAATAATCACTAATAATCACTAATAATCACTAATAATTTCTATCCCAGTGGCATTTTTGACCCCTCACCTGCACTGTGTGCTGGAGGTGCACAGCCCCTCACTCACCTGTCCCTCACACTCATCATTAATCACTAATAATCACTAATAATCACTAATAATCACTAATAATCACTAATAATTTCTATCCCAGTGGCATTTTTGACCCCTCACCTGCACTGTGTGCTGGAGGTGCACAGCCCCTCACTCACCTGTCCCTCACACTCATCATTAATCACTAATAATCACTAATAATCACTAATAATCACTAATAATCACTAATAATTTCTATCCCAGTGGCATTTTTGACCCCTCACCTGCACTGTGTGCTGGAGGTGCACAGCCCCTCACTCACCTGTCCCTCACACTCATCATTAATCACTAATAATCACTAATAATCACTAATAATCACTAATAATCACTAATAATCACTAATAATTTCTATTCCAATGGGATTTTTGACCCCTCACCTGCACTGTCTGGTGGAGGTGCACAGCCACCACCTTCTTCATGCAGTCTTTGATCATCTGGGAGGTGAAGAAGTTGGTTTCCCCCTTTTTGTCCACGGTGATTTTCCTGTAGTCCTCCAGCAGGATGGGGCAGATGGCTTTGGTGGGGTGGGTCATGTAGATGGGGCCATCGTATCCAACCATCTCACTGAAATAGGGCAGGGCCCCACAGTGGTCCAGGTGGAAGTGGCTAAAAAAGAAAAATTAAAGTGAAAAAAATAAAAAATAAAATAATAATAATAATAATAAAAAAAAATACACAGCAAAAAAAAAAAAAAAATTTGAAAGTGAAAGGAAAAATGTAAAAAAAAAATGGAAATAAAGCGTAGGAAAAAATAGAAATATAGAAGTAAAAAAAAAGGAAAAAGAAAATAAAATATGTAAAATTAAAGATGAAAAATAAAAATACATATAAAAAATAAAAATGTATATATAAATAAAATAAAACTAAAACCTATTAAAAAATAAAGTAAAAACTAAAACTAAAAATATAAAGTATGAAAATAAAAAAAAAAGGAATAAATACGAAACAGAAATATCAAAATAAAAATATAGAAAAAATTATAAAAATATAAAAATGTAAAAATGTAAAAATATATAGATATAAAAATATATAGATATAAAAATATAAACATAAAAATATATAAACATAAAATATATAAACATGAAAATATATAAACATGAAAATATATAAATATGAAAATATATAAATATGAAAACATAAAAGAAGTAAAAAAATATAAGAAAAAATAAAAATATAAAAATAAAAAGTTAAAGTAAAAGAAAGAAATAAAATAAAAACGAAAAGTAAAATAAAAATAACCCTAAAAATAAAAACTATAAAAATAATAAAAAATAAAAATAAAATAAAAAAAAATTAAAAAAATAAAAATAAAACAAAAAAAATAAAAAATAAAAATAAAATATAAAAATAAATAAAAATAATAAAAATAAAAATAAAAATAAAATAAAAATAAAAATAAAAAGAAAGAGAAAAAGAAAAAGAAAAAGAAAAATACAAACAACCCCACAATGGCTGCACAGAATTCAGCCTGGGTGGTTCCCAGATCTTTTCCAGTCCTGCAGGACACGGCCACAGCAGCTAAAAGGTGAGGGAAGGGTTTGGAAAAAGTCTGGGATGCAGCTGGGGCAAGGAAGGGGCCTCACCTGATGATGACACAGTCCAGGAAATCAGTGAGCCTTCCATTCTGGGTGATGTAGGAGAAGTCAGGGAAGCGTCTCTGCAGCCAGGGGGAACAGGAAAGCCATCAGGGAACACCAAAATCCATAAAAAACCACAGAGGGAAGGGAATGGGACACTGGGAATGGGCTGAGCTCCCTGCAGGGAACACCAAAATCCACAAAAAAACCACAGAGGGAAGGGAATGGGACACTGGGAATGGGCTGAGCTCCCTGCAGGGAACACCAAAATCCACAAAAAAACCACAGAGAGAAGGGAATGGGACACTGGGAATGGGCTGAGCTCCCTGCAGGGAACACCAAAATCCATAAAAAACCACAGAGGGAAGGGAATGGGACACTGGGAATGGGCTGAGCTCCCTGCAGGGAACACCAAAATCCATAAAAAACCACGGAGAGAAGGGAATGGGACACTGGGAATGGGCTGAGCTCCCTGCAGGGAACACCAAAATCCATAAAAAACCACAGAGGGAAGGGAATGGGACACTGGGAATGGGCTGAGCTCCCTGCAGGGAACAACAAAATCCATAAAAAACCACGGAGAGAAGGGAATGGGACACTGGGAATGGGCTGAGCTCCCTGCAGGGAACACCAAAATCCACAAAAAAACCACAGAGGGAAGGGAATGGGACACTGGGAATGGGCTGAGCTCCCTGCAGGGAACACCAAAATCCATAAAAAACCACGGAGAGAAGGGAATGGGACACTGGGAATGGGCTGAGCTCCCTGCAGGGAACACCAAAATCCATAAAAAACCACAGAGAGAAGGGAATGGGACACTGGGAATGGGCTGAGCTCCCTGCAGGGAACACCAAAATCCACAAAAAAACCACGGAGAGAAGGGAATGGGACACTGGGAATGGGCTGAGCTCCCTGCAGGGAACACCAAAATCCATAAAAAACCACAGAGGGAAGGGAATGGGACACTGGGAATGGGCTGAGCTCCCTGCAGGGAACACCAAAATCCATAAAAAACCACGGAGAGAAGGGAATGGGACACTGGGAATGGGCTGAGCTCCCTGCAGGGAACACCAAAATCCATAAAAAACCACAGAGAGAAGGGAATGGGACACTGGGAATGGGCTGAGCTCCCTGCAGGGAACACCAAAATCCATAAAAAACCACAGAGGGAAGGGAATGGGACACTGGGAATGGGCTGAGCTCCCTGCAGGGAACAACAAAATCCATAAAAAACCACGGAGAGAAGGGAATGGGACACTGGGAATGGGCTGAGCTCCCTGCAGGGAACACCAAAATCCACAAAAAAACCACAGAGGGAAGGGAATGGGACACTGGGAATGGGCTGAGCTCCCTGCAGGGAACACCAAAATCCATAAAAAACCACGGAGAGAAGGGAATGGGACACTGGGAATGGGCTGAGCTCCCTGCAGGGAACACCAAAATCCAAAAAAAAACCACAGAGGGGAGATCTGGAACTTTGGGAATGTGCTGTGCCAGCAGCTTTTGTGTGCATGGAGAGGCAGAAGGGAGGGCAGGGACAGAGAACTGGCCCTTTCACAAATTAATTATTTTATCCTCTGAACACATCCCTTCTCTGTGAGGCACAAATCCCCAAAATCTTTCCTGTCGCAGCACATTTGCTGCTTGAACTCAATCCTCCAGAATATTTGTGCTGTTATTCCTTTGCTGCTGTGTCAGGGAACCCAAAATCAGGATTTTCCTTCTCTGTTCCAGGAGAGGAGAAATGTGGTGAGGATCCCCCATAGCCCCAAAGCTAAGGACAGGATTCCTGCTCACAGGAATTCCAGAGAGTGCAACGGAGCAGCTGCATGAATAAATATCTTTTCCAAACTCCAGGAGCCAAGGAAAGAAAGCAGGGCTGGATGATGGGATTTCATGGCATACTCGAGGGAGATTTTGGAAGGGGAAAGAGCAGCTCTGCCATAACCCAGCTCCAGCAGGGGCTGAGAGAGGAGCCCAGGAATGCAGGTGGGACAGGAGGGGACAGCTGGAGCTGGCCCAGGGGACACTCACGTCATCGTTGTAGCCCATGTGCATCCCACAGTCCAGCATCACGTTCTTGCCAGCTATGGACACCAGGATGCAGCTCCTGCCCACGTCCTGCCCGGCACCTGGACACCAGAGAAACATCAAAACAATGCTGGCAAAACATCAGCAGAACAGCAGTGGAACAGCAGCAAAAACGGCAGTGGAACAGCAGCAAAAACGGCAGTGGAATAGCAGCAAAAACGGCAGTGAAAGAGCAGCAAAAACACCAGAAAACAGCAGTGAAACAGCAGCAAAAACGGCAGGGAAACAGCAGCAAAAACGGCAGTGGAACAGCAGCAAAAACGGCAGTGGAAGAGCAGCAAAAACGGCAGTGGAACAGCAGCAAAAACAGCAGCAAAAATAACAGTGGAACACCAGAAAACAGCAGGGAAACAGCAGCAAAAACGGCAGGGAAACAGCAGCAAAAACGGCAGGGAAACAGCAGCAAAAACACCAGCAAAAATAACAGTGGAACACCAGAAAACAGCAGTGAAACAGCAGCAAAAACAGCAGCAAAAATAACAGTGGAACACCAGAAAACAGCAGGGAAACAGCAGCAAAAACGGCAGGGAAACAGCAGCAAAAACACCAGAAAACAGCAGTGAAACAGCAGCAAAAACGGCAGGGAAACAGCAGCAAAAACGGCAGGGAAACAGCAGCAAAAACGGCAGGGAAACAGCAGCAAAAACGGCAGGGAAACAGCAGCAAAAACACCAGCAAAAATAACAGTGGAACACCAGAAAACAGCAGGGAAACAGCAGCAAAAACACCAATAAAATAACAGCAAAAATACCAATAAAATAGCAGCAAAAATACCAATAAAATACCATTAGAACACCATTGAAATTGCAGCAAAAATAGCAATGAAACACCAGCAAAAATACCAGTAAAACACCAGCAAAAATACCAGTAAAACACCAGCAAAACACAAAAAAAAAAACCAAACAAATCCCCAAAAACAAACAAAAAACCCCAGCAAAACACACACACACAAAAAACCAAACCAGCAAAACACCAGTAAAACACCAGCAAAATACCAGCAGAACACCAATAAAATACCAGTAAAATACCACCAAAATAACAATAAAACACCAGCAAAACACCACCAAAACACCAATAAAACACCAGTAAATTACTGGTAAAACCCCTCTGGGAAAAGCTGCAACTCTTTCAATAGAAAAGCAGGTAAAGGTCTGCACAAAATTCCTGCAGTTGCATTTTCCAGGAAGAGAAAAGAATCCTTTATCTGGCAAAGATTAGAACTTGGTTTCCAGCTGCTCTGCCCTCATTAAGGTTCATTAAATTAAATTTACACCGAGACTCAAAATTATCCAGGAGGATAAAGCAGCTCTCCTGCTCAGCACATCCTAACCCACTTAAAAAAAAAAAAATTAAACATAGAATTAAGAATTAAACACAGAAAAAAAACCCAGAATTTTTTTCTTCCTGTGGCTCTTTAGCACTGTAGGTGAATTAACGCTCTACTACAATACCTTTACCAGACCGAATTCATTAATCCTAATTAATTAATCCAAATGGTTATAATTATTGCTGGATAAACCAGATGCTGACAGGAATCACATCACGGCACTGCTGCAGTCCAGATATTCCCCTGAATTCCACATCCCACAGGTTTTCAGGCTCTGTATTTCAAGGCGATTTTAGGCTGCACTTACCCAAGGGAGTGACTTTAATCTCAGGCATTTTTATCCCACTCCAGGTCCCAAACCCACACAGAAAATTACTTCAGAAGCAGAACCGTGGGCGGCACAAAAAGAGAGGATTTCGCTGCGTTTGCAAGCGCCATTTCAATTTCTCTTTTTTTCCAGGATCTGGCCCAAGCCTCGAGCTGAGGCCAAACTTTTTCCTGAGGAGAGACAGAAAACGCGGGTGAGATAACAACAACCTGTGGGACAACAGGCGCTGGCTGGCTTCGATATCCACCATCACTGCTGAAAACCTGGAAACCGCGTGCAGAAATACACAAAAACAACCCAAAATAAAAGCACAAAACCATAAAAAAAAAAGCCATAAAAATACCCAAAACCCCGCAACCTCACCTAGGCCCGGCCCGCAGCTCCTCACGGCGCCTCCTCTGCGCCTGCGCCGCCCCGCGCGGATTGGCCGAGCCGCCGTGACGCACGCGAAGAGGATTGGCCGAGCCGCCGTGACGCACGCGAAGAGGATTGGCCGAGCCGCCGTGACGCACGCGAAGCGCATTGGCCTCCGGCGCGCGGCGGAGTGACGAACGCGGCTCTGATTGGCCGAGGCGGCCGTGCGGGTTGCGGAACGAGGAGGAAGAGGCGGTGGCGGGGCCGCGGAGCGATGGCGGCGGTGGCTGCGTTCAGCCTGAGGGAGGTTCTGGACGCGTTCCGGAGGTGCGTGACGGAGCAGCGGGAGGTGCTGCTGGAGCCTTACCTGAGCGGCTGGCGGGGGCTCATCCGGTGAGTGAGCGGGTGTTCCCCCCGGCGGGGAGCTGTGGGCAGGATGGAGTGACGGGACAGGCAGCGATGGCCTCACCCTGGCAAAGAGGATGTGAGGGAAAAATCCCGGTGATTTTCCAACGGAGATCTGTCACGCTCAGCTTTAGGCCGCATCGTGAATTTTTTAGGAGTTTTCGTTTCCTCAGTTTAACAGGTTTTTAAGTAATTTAATGAATTACTTTTTTTAACTAATTCAATTTAACCCCAGTTTTTAATTTAGACGAGCCGTGGCCCTTCCCAGCACTGGAGGAGAGGAGAGGATGACTCCCAGGAGGAGCCTGGCATGGCAGGATGGGGGGGAATGGATTCCCAGTGGCAGAGGGGTAGGGAGATACTGGGGAGGAATTCCGGGCTGGCAGAGTGGGGAGGCCCCGGGCTGGATTTCCCAGAGCAGCTGTGACTGAACTGAAACGTGGTTTCAACACAGCCAGCTCCGGGGGTGGTCGGTTGCAGCGCTGCTGGTTGGATTCCACGTGTGGAATGTCATGTCCAGCCTCGTGGAACCGCGGGGGAAACACAGCAGTGGTGCCCAGCGGAGCATCACAGAGATGAGGAGATGTCAGGCAGGAATTCCGGGTGCCCAGGGCGGGAGAGAGTGGAGGTTCCTGGAGCAGCTGGGATTGATGGCTCAGAGAGGAGCACTCACTTTCTCAGGGAGATTTTCCACAGCAGATGATATTTTCACTGTTACTTTTGTAGGGGCTTTAGGGCAGTTTCCCCAGTTTAATCCAGTAAATCAATTAATATTTATTAACACTGAATGTGTTAATTAGCATTTAATGAATAGATCCATTGCTTAACCCACGAGCCGTGGCCCTTCCCAGCACTGGAGGAGAGGAGAGGATGACTCCCAGGAGGAGCCTGGCATGGCAGGATGGGGGGGAATGGATTCCCAGTGGCAGAGGGGTAGGGGGATACTGGGGAGGAATTCCGGGCTGGCAGAGTGGGGAGGCCCCGGGCTGGATTTCCCAAGGCTGGCAGTGCCCGGGGGCAGCTCGGGGCGGCCTGGCCAGGGGGTGATCCCTGCCCCCGGCCCCGGCAGGAGCCTTTCTCCCCTCTGGGAATGTCCTGCACAGCCCCGGGGCAGCTTTCCCAGGCTCAGCAGGACGTGCAGCCACTGCTGCACTCAGCTCTGCCTCTCAGGGCACCGTGAACAATTTCAGGGGCTCTTTTTACCCCTCAGGTGGTTTTTGGGGTTCACTTTTCACACCTCAGCTGGTTTTGGGTTCCCTTTCCACACCTCAGATTTTTTTAGGGTTCCCTTTTCACCCCTCAGATAGATTTGGGGTTCCCTTTTCACCCCTCAAATGGTTTTGGTTTCCCTTTTAACCTCTCAGATGGTTTTGTGTTCCCTTTCCACCCCTCAGGTAGATTTTTGGGGTTCCCTTTCCACCCCTCAGGTAGATTTTTGAGGTTCCCTTTCCACCCCCCAGGTAGATTTTTGGGGTTCCCTTTCCACCCCTCAGGTAGATTTTTGGGGTTCCCTTTCCACCCCTCAGGTAGATTTTTGGGGTTCCCTTTCCACCCCTCAGGTAGATTTTTGGGGTTCCCTTTCCACCCCTCAGGTAGATTTTTGGGGTTCCCTTTCCACCCCTCGGGTAGATTTTTGAGGTTCCCTTTCCACCCCCCGGGTAGATTTTTGGGGTTCCCTTTCCACCCCTCAGGTAGATTTTTGGGGTTCCCTTTCCACCCCTAAGATAGATTTGAGGTTCCCTTTCCACCCCTAAGATAGATTTTTGGGGTTCCCTTTCCCCCCGACACATCCTTTATCTTCCCTCTCCACCCCTCCAACCCTTTCCCACCTCTCCCATCTCCCCTCCCGCAGATTCCTGCAGAGTTTGGGCACGGTTTTCTCCTTCATCTCCAAGGACGCGGTGGCCAAGGTGACGTTGCTGGAGGAGCTTTGCGAGCGCCAGGGCCTGCCGTCGGTGCAGTCCCTGCTGGGGCAGGAGCTGGCGGCGGGAGCCGCGGCGCTGCGGGCTCGCCCCGACTCGGGCTCCCGCACCTTGCTGCGGCTGCACCGCGCCCTGCGCTGGCTGCAGCTCTTCCTGGAGGGGCTGCGCTCGGGCGATTCCCGCACCTCCGTGCTCTGCACCGACGCCTACAACGCCTCTCTGGCCGAGCACCACCCCTGGTTCGTCCGCAAAGCGGCCGCCGTGGCGTTCTGCGCGCTGCCGGCCCGCGACGCTTTCCTGGACATCATGAACGTGGGGACTCGCGAGGAGGCCGTGCTGATGCTGGGCGAGGCGGTGCCGCACATCGAGGAGGTGTACAGGGTCACTCAGCAGCTCCTGGAGCGGCACGGCCTGCTCGACCTGCCCTGACGGCGCTGCCGCCCTGGCGATCCCCTGGCCGAGCTCCTTCCCCTCGCTTTGTTTTGTACGGGCGCAACGCGCTCTGCTCTCTCCTCTGTCCGTGGTCATTTTGTTCTTTTTCCACAAGCACAAGGCTCTGCTCTCTCCTCTGTCCGTGGTTATTTTGTTCTTTTTCCACAAGCACAAGGCTCTGCTCTCTCCTCTGTCCGTGGTTATTTTGTTCTTCTTTTTCCACAAGCACAAGGCTCTGCTCTCTCCTCTGTCCGTGGTTATTTTGTTCTTTTTCCACAAGCACAAGGCTCTGCTCTTTCCTCTGTCCGTGGTCATTTTGTTCTTCTTTTTCCACAAGCACAGGGCTCTGCTCTTTCCTCTGTCCGTGGTTATTTTGTTCTTCTTTTTCCACAAGCACAAGGCTCTGCTCTCTCCTCTGTCCGTGGTTATTTTGTTCTTCTTTTTCCACAAGCACAGGGCTCTGCTCTCTCCTCTGTCCGTGGTCATTTTGTTCTTCTTTTTCCACAAGCACAGGGCTCTGCTCTTTCCTCTGTCCGTGGTCATTTTGATTTTCTTTTATTTTTTTTTTTTATTTTTTTCCACAAGCACAAGGCTCTGCTCTTTCCTCTGTCCGTGGTCATTTTGTTCTTCTTTTTCCACAAGCACAAGGCTCTGCTCTTTCCTCTGTCCGTGGTCATTTTGTTCTTCTTTTTCCACAAGCACAGGGCTCTGCTCTTTCCTCTGTCCGTGGTCATTTTGATTTTCTTTTATTTTTTTTTTTTATTTTTTTCCACAAGCACAAGGCTCTGCTCTTTCCTCTGTCCGTGGTCATTTTGTTCTTCTTTTTCCACAAGCACAAGGCTCTGCTCTTTCCTCTGTCCGTGGTTATTTGGGTTTTTTCTAATTTTTTTTAAATTTTTTTCCACAAGCACAATGCTCTGGTTTTTCCTCTGTCCATGGTTATTTTGGTTTTTTTTTATTTCTTTTTAATTTTTTTCCACAAGCACAACGCTCTGGTTTTTCCTCTGTCCGTGGTTATTTTGGTTTTCTTTTTTTTCCACAAGCACAACACACTCTGATTTTTCCTCTGTCCGTGGTTATTTTGGTTTTTTTTTAATTTTTTTAAATTTTTTTTCACAAGCACAACGCTCTGCTCTTTCCTCTGTCTGTGGTTATTTTGTTTTTCTTTTTTTTCCACAAGCACAACACTCTGGTCTTTCCTCTGTCTGTGGTTATTTTCTTTCTTTCTTTTTTTATTCTTTCTTTTTTTTTCTTTTTTTCATTTTTTTTTTCACAAGCACAACGCTCTGGTTTTTCCTCTGTCTGTGGTTATTTCATTTTTTTTTATTTTTTTTTTCCCACAAGCACAACGCTCTGGTTTTTCCTCTGTCTGTGGTTATTTTATTTTTTTTTTTTTTTAAATTTTTTTTGCACAAGCACAACACACTCTGGTTTTTCCTCTGTCCGTGATTATTTCATTTTTATTTTTTTTCCACAAGCACAATGCTCTGGTTTTTCCTCCGTCCATGGTTATTTTATTTATTTTTTATTTTGTTTTTTCTCTTTCCAGCCTGGTGCTGAGAAGTTGGCCAAAGTATTCAGGATGCCTCGCTTTATAAACGTGGATCAGTGGTTGTTTTTTTGGTTTTTTTGGGTTTTTTTATCTGTTAGTTTGTAGAGGTCTATGACTAGGCAAAAAAAAAAACCCAACAATCCACGTTAGGATGAGCTGCTAAGGGATTTATTTATTTTTTTGTTGTTGAAAAGTTGTTGTAATTTTTTTTTTTTTTTCTTTTCAAGCCAGGTCCTGTGCATTTACAGCAATAGCTGTGGCCTCGTGTGGCAGCACAAATTTGAGCTGTGGTGTCTGAACAGGTTTATTTATCCCCCATGGGAGCTCACCTGGCCCCTCCGGTCTGTACAAAACCCCACCTGGGGAGGGGGCTTCACCTGGACAATTGAATCCTGAGCAATGCACTGGGCACCAGCAGCTCCTTTCCCTCTCCCCCAGGAGCTGAAGGAAGTGGGGGGTGAATTTCTTCACCTTGACAAAAATATTCCTGGAGCAGGGATCCATCCAGAGCACCTTCCCTGCCCTTTAAATCCCTGGTTTTGCACTTGGGATTTGTGCAGCACAATCCCCTCTGTCCAACCCAGCCTGGAGCTGTTTGCTTCTGACTTGTGCTCTCGTGTGTTTGTTATTTTTATTTTTTTTTCTAATGTATGTGTTAAAATACCTACAGAAAGGATTTTTCTGCCTCTCTGGAGGGGGGGAAATCCACACCTGTGCTGTAAATCACTGCTTTGTGAGGCTTCTGCCTTCTGCTGAGAACACCTGGAAGAGCCAAAGGATGTCAGAGAGGATTCCCTGAGATTTTGGGGAGCTGGGAAAGCCCTGCAGGGTTGACAGGGACACGTGGGGGAAATCCCACAGGCTCTGGATTGTCTCTTTTTGGCCCTAATGTAACGCTGAGAAATTCAGGAAATCACAAATACCTCATGGAGACTGGACTCGGTGGGCATTAAATTCAGTGAATAATGTGGTTTTTGAGGAGTGTCCTTTGTGGGATCACACTCTGGCTGTGTGCTGGTGGGAGGAACACGATTTACAGTCTCAACTACTGGGATTTTTCTTTTCCCTGGAAAAATCTGTTTCGTTTCCCTGGGGATCACAGCTGGTAATTCACCTGTGCACTGAATTAAATGCCTTAAAGGAAATCAAATTATTATGTGTCAAGGGGGAACAAAAAAAAAAAAAAAAAAAAAAAAAAAAAAAGGGGGGGGGGGGTTTAGACCTCTTGAAATGATGGTATGACCACAAGAAAAACACTTTTTCTCCCTTGTCACGCTCGTTCTAACTGTTCCTCTTAGGAGATAAATATTAATATTGCAGGTGAGCTTGCCCAAAATTCAGGATTGTGTTTAGAACTTAATTTTTTAAAGTTTTATAGTTAAAGCTGACACTTAAATAGTCCAGTAAAGGGAAAGGATCCTTAAAAAACAAAAAAGTCTGTATGAAGATAATTGGAAAACTCAGCTGCAACTGGTGCTTCCCTGAATTATTCCTGTTTTTAGGTCTCTGTATCTGCTTCTCTCCCTGCCAGGAAAATATTCCAGCCTTGGAGCACCACTTTGGCAGCAAAAGCAGTTTTCTCATGCAGTAGAAAATGCAGGAAATTGAACTTTTCACTCAGAGCTGTCCTAAAATCCCACCCTGGACAGAAAAAAACAGAGTCATGAAACCTAAATTACCACGCTGTGAACTTGGATTTAAGTTTTTAAACTGAAATTACTGTCCCAGCTCAATGTGAGGGGGAAAAAAAAAATAAAATTAGATCAGCCAATAACAACTTCCTAAAAAAAAAAAATCAATACAGCTGAGTGACAGCTCACCAACCTTGTGACCCAGGAATGGCCTCTCCAGGCAAATTCCTGCCATGCCCTGAGGGACATTTGGTTATTTCTGTGATGAGGTGACCTCAAATTAAAAAAAAAAAAAAAAAAGAAATAGAAATAAAAATAAAAATAACTGTTGTGTCATTTTTACCAGAATCAGAGAGGGGACACCTGAGTTTGATCACCTGTGCCAGAGAACCCCAAATCCCCACAGCTGTGACCATGAATTTGTAAATCACTGGTGTGATATTTCCACCTTGTATTTCCAGTCTTTACTCACCGAGTAAAGGAAATCGGGACGAGGGCAGAGCTTTGCACCCATTTGATTATTGCCCACTAAAGTTAATTTAATTTGCTAAACAAATTCCTCTCCATCACTTCAATCCCTCTGAGCTCTACTTAAAGAGACTTCCCAGGAAAGGCTGAGCCTGCATTCCCTGCTCCCTTTCTTTTTCCCAAATCTTTTTTTTTTTCTTTTTTTTTTTTTTTCTTTCTCTTCCCTCCTCCAAAATGAAGGTCCCTGAAAGGTTTTGGTTGTTCCTGAGCTTTGGCTGTGCTGCCTCCCTGAGCCCCTCGTGTCTGTCAGCCCAGTTCAGGAGAGCTGGGGATTTTATCCTGGGGGGTTTGTTCCCTTTTGGGAAGGACACGGTGAACGCGACAGCTCGCTCAGAGCCCACCTTGCTGCGCTGTGAGAGGTAAGAGCAGGGCAAAAATGGGGAGAGCGAGCTGGGGAAAGGCACCGTGGTTCTGCTGCAGGTGGGGTGGGACGGAGAAGGTTGAGGGCTGGAGCACCGGGACACCAGCTGGTCCCAAAATGGAAATGGTTTTGTGTTTTCTGCATCCTCTCAAACTTCGGGCGCACCTTGATAAAAGCTTTCAGCAGCCCTGGCTTCTTCAGGGCTCGTGAGTGTTGATTTTGGGCCCACACAGGAATGGTGTCATCTGCCATCAGTGGGTGCTGTTCCTGTTTGGGAGGTGCTGTTCCTTTTTTGGAGGTGCTGTTCCTTTTTTGGAGGTGCTGTTCCTTTTTTGGAGGTGCTGTTGCTGTTTTTGGAGGTGCTGTTCCTTTTTTTGGAGGTGCTGTTGCTTTTTTTGGAGGTGCTGTTGCTTTTTTGGAGGTGCTGTTCCTTTTTTGGAGGTGCTGTTCCTTTTTTTGGAGGTGCTGTTCCTTTTTTGGAGGTGCTGTTCCTTTTTTTGGGAGGTGCTGTTCCTTTTTTTGGAGGTGCTGTTGCTGTTTTTGGAGGTGCTGTTCCTTTTTTTGGAGGTGCTGTTCCTTTTTTTGGAGGTGCTGTTCCTTTTTTGGGAGGTGCTGTTGCTGTTTTTGGGAGGTGCTGTTCCTTTTTTGGGAGGTGCTGTTCCTTTTTTGGGAGGTGCTGTTCCTTTTTTGGAGGTGCTGTTCCTTTTTTGGGAGGTGCTGTTCCTTTTTTTGGAGGTGCTGTTCCTTTTTTGGGAGGTGCTGTTCCTTTTTTGGAGGTTCTGTTGCTATTGAAAAGCTGCTACTGCTTTTTTATGAGGGAAGAGGACACTCAGCACCAGGCAAAGTGACACCAGCTGGTCCCAAAATGGAAATGTTTTTGTGTTTTCTCCATCCTGTCAAACTTGAGTCCCACCTTGATAAAAGCTTTTAGCAGCCCTGGTTTTTCAGGGCTTGAATCCAACACTTGAGCTGTAAATGTTGGTTTTGGTCCTGCACGCTGCTGGGCAGAGGTCACCTTGGGATGGTGCCATTGCTTTTTAGGAGGGAAAAGGATGCTCAGCACCAGGCAAAGGGCAAAGCAGGAACCAAAAATCACCTGGGTTTGCAGGTGTGAGCAGCATTTCCTGCTCAGTGACACCAGGCTGGTTCCCAGCAGCACATCAGGGAAAATCCCACATTTCAATCCCAATCCATCCCCTGAACTGGTATTTGGGGAAAATCCCACATTTCAATCCCAATCCATCCCCTGAACTGGTATTTGGGGGAAAATCCCACATTTCAATCCCAATCCATCCCCTGAACTGGTATTTGGGGGAAAATCCCACATTTCAATCCCAATCCATCCCCTGAACTGGTATTTGAGGAAAATCCCACATTTCAATCCCAATCCATCCCCTGAACTGGTATTTGAGGAAAATCCCACATTTCAATCCCAATCCATCCCCTGAACTGGTATTTGGGGGAAAATCCCACATTTCAATCCCAATCCATCCCCTGAACTGGTATTTGGGGGAAAATCCCACATTTCAATCCCAATCCATCCCCTGAACTGGTATTTGGGGGAAAATCCCACATTTCAATCACAATCCATCTCCTGAACTGGTATTTGAGGAAAATCCCACATTTCAATCCCAATCCATCCCCTGAACTGGTATTTGGGGGAAAATCCCACATTTCAATCCCAATCCATCCCCTGAACTGGTATTTGGGGGAAAATCCCACATTTCAATCCCAATCCATCCCCTGAACTGGTATTTGGGGGAAAATCCCACATTTCAATCCCAATCCATCCCCTGAACTGGTATTTGGGGGAAAATCCCACATTTCAATCCCAATCCATCCCCTGAACTGGTATTTGAGGAAAATCCCACATTTCAATCCCAATCCATCCCCTGAACTGGTATTTGGGGGAAAATCCCACATTTCAATCCCAATCCATCTCCTGAACTGGTATTTGGGGAAAATCCCACATTTCAATCCCAATCCATCTCCTGAACTGGTATTTGGGGGAAATCCCACATTTCAATCCCAATCCATCCCCTGAACTGGTATTTGGGGGAAAATCCCACATTTCAATCCCAATCCATCCCCTGAACTGGTATTTGGGGAAAATCCCACATTTCAATCCCAATCCATCTCCTGAACTGGTATTTGGGGGAAAATCCCACATTTCAATCCCAATCCATCCCCTGAACTGGTATTTGAGGAAAATCCCACATTTCAATCCCAATCCATCCCCTGAACTGGTATTTGGGGGAAAATCCCACATTTCAATCCCAATCCATCCCCTGAACTGGTATTTGAGGAAAATCCCACATTTCAATCCCAATCCATCCCCTGAACTGGTATTTGGGGGAAAATCCCACATTTCAATCCCAATCCATCCCCTGAACTGGTATTTGGGGGAAAATCCCACATTTCAATCCCAATCCATCTCCTGAACTGGTATTTGGGGAAAATCCCACATTTCAATCCCAATCCATCCCCTGAACTGGTATTTGGGGGAAAATCCCACATTTCAATCCCAATCCATCCCCTGAACTGGTATTTGGGGAAAATCCCACATTTCAATCCCAATCCATCCCCTGAACTGGTATTTGAGGAAAATCCCACATTTCAATCCCAATCCATCCCCTGAACTGGTATTTGGGGGAAAATCCCACATTTCAATCCCAATCCATCCCCTGAACTGGTATTTGGGGGAAAACCCACATTTCAATCCCAATCCATCCCCTGAACTGGTATTTGGGGGAAAATCCCACATTTCAATCCCAATCCATCCCCTGAACTGGTATTTGGGGGAAAATCCCACATTTCAATCCCAATCCATCTCCTGAACTGGTATTTGGGGGAAAATCCCACATTTCAATCCCAATCCATCTCCTGAACTGGTATTTGGGGAAAATCCCACATTTCAATCCCAATCCATCCCCTGAACTGGTATTTGAGGGAAAATCCCACATTTCAATCCCAATCCATCCCCTGAACTGGTATTTGGGGGAAAATCCCACATTTCAATCCCAATCCATCCCCTGAACTGGTATTTGGGGGAAAATCCCACATTTCAATCCCAATCCATCTCCTGAACTGGTATTTGGGGGAAAATCCCACATTTCAATCCCAATCCATCCCCTGAACTGGTATTTGGGGGAAAATCCCACATTTCAATCCCAATCCATCCCCTGAACTGGTATTTGAGGAAAATCCCACATTTCAATCCCAATCCATCCCCTGAACTGGTATTTGGGGGAAAATCCCACATTTCAATCCCAATCCATCCCCTGAACTGGTATTTGAGGAAAATCCCACATTTCAATCCCAATCCATCTCCTGAACTGGTATTTGGGGGAAAATCCCACATTTCAATCCCAATCCATCCCCTGAACTGGTATTTGAGGAAAATCCCACATTTCAATCCCAATCCATCCCCTGAACTGGTATTTGGGGGAAAATCCCACATTTCAATCCCAATCCATCTCCTGAGCACTTTGGGAATCTTTGGCTTTGTGGGTGAAGGACACAAATCTTGACCCTCACAACTAAACTGGTCTCCACCTCTGTTCTTTCTCCTGGGAAGCTCCAAGGATTTTTTTTTTTGCTGGCAGAAATAAAATGAATTAGGTGGGACTTGGCCTCTTTCACCAGGCAGCAACCAACGGAACAAGAGGACACTGCCTCAAGCTGCATCCAGGGAAAATTAATTTGGATTCTCACAGGTTAGACCCACTGGCAAAGGGAGCCCTGTCAAAGAACTCCATCCAGCAGAAATCATTAAAAAATTAATTACAAAAACAATTAAGTGGAGATCTTACTATTGTAGAAAAAAAGGCTTAATAACAATGGCTGCCTTGCTTAGTGAAGAATGCTCCACAATTCTCAATTAAAGATGTTTTAATTAGGGGAGAAAAGCTAGCCCCCAGCTGATAAAAGCAAAGAGGGAGTAGAAGCACAGCTAGAAAAACATCCTTAACTCACTGGAAAAAGACACAGCTTCGACAACTGAGTCCACATAACTGTTAAACAAAAGAATCCTGTCTTTAAGACTCGGGATGAAATTTAGAGTGATAAAATACTGGAATTGTCTGCCTGGGGAGCTGCTGTATTCCCATCCCTGGATGTGTTTAAAAAAAAAATTGGATAAAGGGTGCCGCGATCTGGTTGAGATGTTGGGGCATGGATTGGACTTCATGATCTTGGAGATCTCTTCCGACCTCATCATTCCGTGATTCTGTAATCAAATTGGAAACAATCTTGCACTCAAAAACCTCACAAGCAGGTCCAGAGCTGCTCTGCTGACAGCGCCAGGAATGTCCCACTGGGCCACAAAGGTGCCCAAATGTCCAAGAAGGTGACAAGGTGTAAATTTTTCTTGTCCCCCCCTGCCCTGTTGTTGCAAGGTTTGAGAGTTCTGGCCTCTCAGGCCCTTAGCTTCAGAGTTTCTCACAAAACCTTTTATTCTCCAGCCAGAAAAGGAGCAGGGGAGCAGCTCAGACTTTTTCCACAGGCTTTATTTGATTCCATGAAGGGATCAGGCTACAAATCCATAGATGGGGGATCACAGGTGTGATTTTAAAGGGATTGGGGATCACAGGTGTGATTTTATAGGGTTTGGGGGCATCACAGGTGTGATTTTATAGGGATTGGAGGGATCACAGGTGAGATTTTATAGGGATTGGGGATCACAGGTGTGATTTTATAGGGTTTGGGGATCACAGGTGAGATCTTATAGGGATTGGGGGGATCACAGGTGTGATTTTATAGGGATTGGAGGGATCACAGGTGTGATTTTATAGGGATTGGGGGGATCACAGGTGTGATTTTATAGGGATTGGGGGGATCACAGGTGTGATTTTATAGGGTTTGGGGGGATCACAGGTGAGATTTTATAGGGTTTGGGGATCACAGGTGTGATTTTATAGGGATTGGGGGGGATCACAGGTGTGATTTTATAGGGATTGGAGGGATCACAGGTGTGACTTTATAGGGATTGGGGGGATCACAGGTGTGATTTTATAGGGATTGGAGGGATCACAGGTGTGACTTTATAGGGTTTGGGGATCACAGGTGTGACTTTATAGGGTTTGGGGATCACAGGTGTGATTTTATAGGGATTGGAGGGATCACAGGTGTGATTTTATAGGGATTGGGGATCACAGGTGTGATTTTATAGGGATTGGGGGGATCACAGGTGTGATTTTATAGGGATTGGGGGATCACAGGTGTAATTTTAAAGGGATTGGGGATCACAGGTGTGATTTTATAGGGATTGGGGATCACAGGTAAACCAACAGCAAACAGGGTTGTCACATTTTGACATTTTCTCTCTTTGTTTGGGACAATCAATTATAAAGAATCAAACCTAACCAATAAAATCCTAAAAAAGGCTCAGAGGAAGAGCTTACATTTGTTTTTGTAAGGTGAGTCCTTGTGAGCAAGGAGATCTTGTTATGTCAGAGAAGGAGCCAGGGACACCTGCACAGGAATTGTCTGTGCTGGGACAGCAGTGCCAGGTGCTCGGGGATACCTGCACAGGAATTGTCTGTATGGGACAGCAGTGCCAGGTGCTCGGGGATACCTGCACAGGAATTGTCTGTGCTGGGACAGCAGTGCCAGGTGCTCGGGGACACCTGCACAGGAATTGTCTGTGCTGGGACAGCAGTGCCAGGTGCTCGGGGATACCTGCACAGGAATTGTCTGTATGGGACAGCAGTGCCAGGTGCTCGGGGACACCTGCACAGGAATTGTCTGTATGGGACAGCAGTGCCAGGTGCTCGGGGATACCTGCACAGGAATTGTCTGTATGGGACAGCAGTGCCAGGTGCTCGGGGATACCTGCACAGGAATTGTCTGTGCAGGGACAGCAGTGCCAGGTGCTCGGGGATACCTGCACAGGAATTGTCTGTGCAGGGACAGCAGTGCCAGGTGCTCGGGGATACCTGCACAGGAATTGTCTGTGCAGGGACAGCAGTGCCAGGTGCTCGGGGATACCTGCACAGGAATTGTCTCTATGGGGACAGCAGTGCCAGGTGCTCGGGGACACCTGCACAGGAATTGTCTGTACAGGGACAGCAGTGCCAGGTGCTCGGGGATACCTGCACAGGAATTGTCTGTATGGGACAGCAGTGCCAGGTGCTCGGGGATACCTGCACAGGAATTGTCTGTGCAGGGACAGCAGTGCCAGGTGCTCGGGGACACCTGCACAGGAATTGTCTGTATGGGGACAGCAGTGCCAGGTGCTCGGGGATACCTGCACAGGAATTGTCTGTATGGGACAGCAGTGCCAGGTGCTCGGGGATACCTGCACAGGAATTGTCTGTATGGGGACAGCAGTGCCAGGTGCTCGGGGACACCTGCACAGGAATTGTCTGTACAGGGACAGCAGTGCCAGGTGCTCGGGGATACCTGCACAGGAATTGTCTGTATGGGACAGCAGTGCCAGGTGCTCGGGGATACCTGCACAGGAATTGTCTGTATGGGGACAGCAGTGCCAGGTGCTCGGGGATACCTGCACAGGAATTGTCTGTGCGGGGACAGCAGTGCCAGGTGCTCGGGGACACCTGCACAGGAATTGTCTGTATGGGACAGCAGTGCCAGGTGCTCGGGGATACCTGCACAGGAATTGTCTGTATGGGACAGCAGTGCCAGGCTGTGTCACCCCTGTCCCCTCTCCTCAGGTTATTCACCGACGGCCTCATCTGGGCTCTGGGGATGAGATTTGCCATCGACCAGATCAACAATTCCAGCTCTCTGCTGCCAGGAATAACGCTGGGTTATGACCTGTACGACACCTGCTCCGAGCCCCTGGTGGCCCTGCAGCCCAGCCTGCTCTTCCTGACCCAAAAGGGCACCACGAGCATCGGGGTTCTCTGCAACTACACCCAGTACCAGCCCCGCGTCACCGCCGTCATCGGGCCCCACAGGTCAGACCTCTGCCTGCTCACAGCCAAGCTCTTCAGCTCCTTCCTGATCCCACAGGTAAAAAAACAAAAAAACAAACAACAACAACAACAACAAAAAAAAACACATAAAGCAAAACGTATGAAAACACTCTGGTCATTGATAAAAGGTTGGTGTTAATCCTAAAAGTATTGGGGCTTTTATAAACCAGAATACTAAGGTCTGAAGTGTGAACATTAGATAAGAGGAAAATACATGATTAAATCATTCTGTTTTAAACCCCCCCGTTATGAATATTATGTTTTCTAAATAAGTTGTATCTACTACCAGTTTGCAAAATCAGATTTCCTGCCTTCGTTTGATCAATGCTGCCTCTCTACAAAGACCAGACCTCCCGATTTTTGCTGGATTTTATCTACCCAGACCAGATGGTTTTCTATGAAACTATCACCCAAAAACTTTAGGGATGTTTATTCACCACCACTGCTTACCTGGCAAAGTTATGACAGCAAAAACCCCCCAAAATTATTGATTACAACGAGAGCCCACACTGTAAGAAGAGGCTGCAAACCAAGGTTGGATGGAGCGTGGAGGGGCAGTGACCCCTCCCCTTCTATATCAAACAAAACAATCCAAACTTCGCTAAATATCGAGACTTTTTGTTCCTCATTTATAACGATTCACCTCTCTGGACAAGCAGGAATCCTCCCTTTTGGGGTCAGGTAATGAAAGAAGCTCCAGAATTGATATTTTATGTGGATGTCTTCAGTGTGAGGCAGAAGCCTCATCCAGGCTGCTTCCCCCGTGAGCACTCCTGGTAATTTCCTTTTCTTAGTAAATTAACAGCTCCAGGGATCCTTTCCCAAGCCTTGTAAGAATTTTCCAATATATGCAGTAAAAGAGGAGTAAAAGGAACGTTCTGGCAGGTGACAGCAGCTGCGAGTGTGATCCAAAGGGGGCATCACCCATCCAAATCCCAGCTCACTCCAGCTCCATGGAAATCGGGAATTTTCTCCCTTTTGGTGGGGAAGGTTTGGTGGTTAAAGCAGAGATTCCAGTCTTCCCTCTGTCACACTCCAGTGTTTAATTTCCCTGAGAAAACAGAGTCCAGACCGCTCTGATCCATGGAAAACGGGGATGACACAGCTCCTGGAGGATCCCGTGTAATCCATCTGCGATGATTAAATTCTCATGGTCGGGGTGACCTAGCCCCGAGCTAAGAAATATCAATCTCGGGGGTGTCCCCCTGTGTAGAAAGCAGTTAATTACCCCTTCATTAGTGATGAGGGACACAGGAGACAGCTTTTGGCTCTCGTGATTAGTGCAGCCGTGGCAAACCCATCCCTTGCGATGAGTTATTAAACCACCACCCCAACCATCATTTTAAAAACCTTAATGTGCTAAAAACTAAAGAAAAAAAAGGTGAGTGACCTGCGCCGTGGGCACTTTATTCTTTTACCACCACCCCGACCATCATTTTTAAAACCTTGATGTGCTAAAACTAAATAAAAGAGCTGAGTGACCGACCTGCACTGTGGCCACTTAATTCTTTCACCACCACCCCGACCATCATTTAAAAAACTTAACGTGCTAAAACTAAAGAAAGAAACAGGTGAGTGACCTGCACTGTGGCCACTTAATTCTTTTACCAGCACCTCAACCATCGTCTTTAAAAACATAATGTGCTAAAACTAAAAAAAAAGAGCTGAGTGATTGACCTGCACTGTGGCCGCTTAATTCTTTTACCACCGCCCCGACCATCATTTTTAAAACCTTAACGCGCTAAAACTAAATCAAAAAAAGAGCTGAGTGACCTGGCCCGTGGCCACTTCCATGTTTTCCTGCCTTCCTGTCTGTTCCACGTGCAGGTGAGCTATGGAGCCAGCAGCGAGAGCCTGAGCAGCACGGAGCTGTACCCGTCCTTCTACCGCACGGTGCCCGGGGACAAGAGCCTGGTGGAGGCCGTGGTGCTGCTGCTCCACCAGTTTGGCTGGAACTGGGTTGCCACGGTGGCCAGTGATGATGAGTACGGTCGGGGAGCCCAGGCTCTGTTCCTCAGCACGGCTGGCACCGACAACATCTGCATCGCCTTCCAGGGGCTCATCCCCGCGGACCTGGCCGAGCCCAGCGCTCGAAAGCAGCTGGAAAACATCATTGAATTGATTAACAGCACTGAAGTGAATGTGGTCGTGCTGTTTGCTCACAGCCTGCCAGCTCAGGCCCTGCTGGAACACAGCATCAGGATGGGGCTGGCCAAGAAGGTCTGGATTGGCACCGAGGCCTGGATGCTGTCGGACATCGCCGCCTCCACGCCCGGCATCCAGAGCATCGGGACAGTGCTGGGCTTTGTCACGAGGACAGGGACGGTCCCTGGCTTCCAGGAGTACGTGGCTGAGCTCTTCAGCTCCGTCGTGCAGGAGGAATTCTGTCGGAAATCCAGGGAGCTGAGCCTCCTCCTGAACGCGGAGGTGCTGGACACGCACTGCCAGCAGTGTGACCGCGTGGCCCTTGGGGACGTCTGGCCCATGCTCTCGGTGACCACGGTGCAGCCAGTGCAGGTGGCCGTGTACGGCGTGGCCCACGCCCTGCACAGAGCCCTGGGCTGCACCTCCAAAGGCTGTCCCAAAACACCCATCAGGTCCTGGCAGGTGAGGGAAGGTCCGAGGTTTTATTTTTTTTGTCGCAATCTTAGCCCACCTAAGGGACAACTGATTTCGGCTTGCAGAATTATCGTCCTCCAAACGACAACAACCGTACCAAAAATTGATTTTGATTTCATTTCCTCCTCAGCTGCTGCACTTCATGAACACCCTCCCGTTCGAGGTGAATGGCCAGAGCTTCAAGTTTGATCAGTCCCACGGCACAAACGCGGGGTACAAGCTCATCTTCTGGGCCTGGAGGGATGGCTCCGTGACCTACCTGCCCGTGGGGGACTATGACCAGTCCCTGTACATCCGGAAGTCCCAGATCGAGTTCCACACCGCAGACAAGAAGGTAAAACTGGCACATTTTATTGTGGTTTGTTGGAGGTTCCAGTTGTCCTGGAACCTGGCTGATGCTCACCCCTGCCTTTGCCAGGAGCCCACATCCCAGTGCTTCAGGCGCTGCCAGCCAGGACAGTTCAGAAGAATAAAAGGATTCAACCACTGCTGCTATGACTGCACAGACTGTTCAGAAAACACCTGGAGCAGCACAGGTGAGGTGTGGGGAGTTTAAAGGCTTTCACTGGATTATTGTGTCCCCTGTGAGGTGATGATGAGCTGGGAGCTCTCCTCCATAAGCACTGCCAGGATGGAGGTGTTCCCCTCCCTGCTCTGCTCTTCTCTGTTGGGCCCAGAGGGGAGGAATGAGGACGTTAAGATTTCATCTGCAGAGGCAGGAGAGAGGGGTGTCATGGATTTCTGGGGGCATTTCTGGGTAGAAGAGAGGCACAGAATAAAATCCTGGGATTCCTGGGGAAGGGAAACAAAAGCAAGAAACACAAGGATCCTTCAGGGAGGAGGGTGGAAAAGCAGAGGGTGAACTCCCACAGCCTTTGAACATCCAACACACCTTGGAGGGAGGCAAACCCCCAGATCCCTGTGTGCCCCCTCCCCAAATCTGTGTGCCCCCTCCCCAACCCCTGTGTGCCCCTCCCCAAACCCCTGTGTGCCCCCTCCCCAAACCCGTGTGTGCCCCTCCCCAACCCCTGTGTGCCCCATCCCCAACCCCTGTGTGCCCCCTCCCCAAACCCGTGTGCCCCCTCCCCAAACCCGTGTGCCCCCTCCCCAAACCCCTGTGTGCCCCCTCCCCAAATCCCTGTGTGCCCCCTCCCAAACCCCTGTGTGCCCCCTCCCCCAACCCCTGTGTGCCCCTCCCCAACCCCTGTGTGCCCCATCCCCAACCCCTGTGTGCCCCCTCCCCAAACCCGTGTGCCCCCTCCCCAAACCCGTGTGCCCCCTCCCCAAACCCCTGTGTGCCCCTCCCCAAACCCGTGTGCCCCTCCCCAAACCCCTGTGTGCCCCCTCCCCAAATCTGTGTGCCCCCTCCCCAAACCCCTGTGTGCCCCCTCCCCAACCCCTGTGTGCCCCATCCCAAACCCCTGTGTGCCCCCTCCCCAAACCCCTGTGTGCCCCATCCCAAACCCCTGTGTGCCCCATCCCAAACCCCTGTGTGCCCCCTCCCCAAACCCGTGTGCCCCCTCCCCAAACCCGTGTGCCCCCTCCCCAAACCCCTGTGTGCCCCTCCCCAAACCCGTGTGCCCCTCCCCAAACCCCTGTGTGCCCCCTCCCCAAATCTGTGTGCCCCCTCCCCAAACCCCTGTGTGCCCCCTCCCCAACCCCTGTGTGCCCCATCCCAAACCCCTGTGTGCCCCCTCCCCAAACCCCTGTGTGCCCCATCCCAAACCCCTGTGTGCCCCATCCCAAACCCCTGTGTGCCCCCTCCCCAAACCCCTGTGTGCCCCCTCCCCAAACCCCTGTGTGCCCCTCCCCAACCCCTGTGTGCCCCTCCCCAAACCCCTGTGTGCCCCCTCCCCAACCCCTCTGTACCCCCTCCCCAAACCCCAGCAGTGCTACCCCCTCCCCAACCCCTGTGTGCCCCCTCCCCAAACCCCAGCAGTGCTACCCCCTCCCCAACCCCTGTGTGCCCCCTCCCCAACCCCTGTGTACCCCCTCCCCAAACCCCAGCAGTGCTACCCCCTCCCCAAACCCCAGCAGTGCTACCCCCTCCCCAACCCCTGTGTACCCCCTCCCCAACCCCTGTGTGCCCCCTCCCCAAACCCCAGCCGTGCCTCCCCATCCCCAGGACCTTCCAGTGCCCACCAGTTCTTTTCAGACAGCACCAGCTGCTCCCCGTGCCCGCAGCACCTCTGGGCTCCCTCCCGCAGCACGCGGTGCCACCGGCGCTCCGAGCGCTTCCTCTCGTGGCGCGACCCCCTGGCCCTGGCCCTGCTGTCCCTGACGGCTGGCACGGCAGCCCTGAGCTGCGTGGCAGCGCTGCTGTTCCTGAAGCACCTGCACACCCCGCTGGTGCAGCTGTCCGGGGGTGCCAGGAGCCTCCTCGCCCTGCTGTGGCTGCTGCTGCTGAGCCTGAGCTGCTGCCTGTACGTGGGCAGGCCCAGCGCCGCGCTCTGCTCGCTGCAGCAGCTCTCCTACGCCCTGTGCTTCAACGGCTGCTTCTCCACCTTGGTGCCCGAGGCTCTGGAGATCACCTTGCTCGCAGAATTCCCTCGCCGTGCCCCCGGCTTGCTGTGCTGGGTGACCAGGGCCAGGGCCTGGCTGCTGGTGGCCGCGTCCCTCCTCGCCCAGGTGTTGCTGTGCTTCGGTCACCTGTACCTGGGTCCCGACCGCCTGGTGCTGGACTACAAATCCCTGCCCAGGGAGGTGCTGCTGGCGTGCGACACTCGGTCCTGGGCCGCCTTTGCCCTCCTGCACGGCTACAACAGCTGCCTGGCCCTGGTCTGCTTCCTGTGCACCTTCATGGTGCCAACCAGGGCCACCAGGTACAACGCGGCCAGGGGCATCGCCTTCGCCAGCCTCGCCTGCTTCGTCGTCTGGATTTTCTTCCTCGTGGTTTTCGCCACGCTCGGGACCGTCCTCAGGGCCGTGGCGCAGATTTGCACCATCCTGGCCACCGCCCTGGGCGTTTTGGCTAGTTACTTCGTGCCCAAGTGTTACATCGTGGTGTTCAGGCCCGACCTGAACACGGAGGATTATTGCCAGAAGCTCACCGAGGTGAGCAGGCAGTAAATCACCCGCTCCCCAGCACGTCTCTAGGGAGAAAATCCCGTTTACGGCACAACCGCCTAAGAAGTGGAGCTGTGAAAACACGGGGCTCAGCAGTTCCAGCCCTTTCGGCCCCAAAAAGGAGCCAAAATTAGGTTCAGTTAATGGAGCAACCTCTAGAAATTGTATTTTGCATCAGTCTCTCAAGCCTGGCAGTGTGAGCCAGAAGCCTCACCAGCACCACTTCCCTGTAAATTCTGGTAATTTCCCTTTCTTAGTAATTAACTCCAGAGCCACCTCCAGGAATCCTTTCCCAAAGCCTTGTAAGAATTTCCAAATATATCCAAGAAAAGAGGAGTCAAACCAACATTGGGCAGCTGTGATCCCACCCATGCAAATCCCAGCTCGCTCCATCTGTGCTCCATGGAAATCAGGGGAGGACAAATGGAAATGAAAAATGGAAATGAAAAATGGAAATGAAAAATGGAAATGAAATCTGTGCAAATCACGCTCTCCGAAGGCACAGCCATTATTTTTTTTTTTTTTTTTTTTTTGCTTAAAAACAGGCAAAGATCACCCAAAACTTCACATTGTTGCCAAGCAGGACCAAGTCAATGTCCAGTCACATCACCAAGAGTTTTCTTTTCCCCACTCATGTTGACAAGTAATTATTCTGCTCTTTTATTCCTTAAAAGTTTTTTTCATTTCTGCTCTTTTGTTCCCTATATTAAATTTTTTTCCATCTCTCCACTGTGTGTTACTCGAATTTAATCAGTCCAGCTCAATTAAAGAATTTGCAAATTAATCTAAACCAGTGAATATTTTCATTCTTAAAAAAAAAAAAAAATAAAATAGCCTTTTGGTGCACTGCAAAGTTACTTGTCCCCAATTTTCTGTGATCACCTCCATCCAAAATTATTCCTCGGTGTGATTAAAAAAACCAAAACACTGAGCTGGAGCCTGGAGTTCTTGTTCCTGGAGCCTGCAGGAATTCTCCACACCCACGTTGGTGCACCTGAAATTCTCTGTATTCCTTGCTCCAGGGCTGTGGTTAATAACTTTTAAATAACTTTTGATCATCATTCCAGAAATAAGGAAAAAAAAATCTCATTTAACTCCACCAGGTCCTGTAGGAAGAGGCTGTTCAAAATTCTGACCGTTTAATATTCACTTAAATCCTGATCATTTAAAATTCACCCAAATTCTGACCATTTGATATTCACTTAAATCCTGATCATGTAATATTCACCTAAATCTTGACAATTCAATATTCACTTAAATCCTGATAATTTAAAATTCACTTAAATCCTGACCATTTAATATTCACTTAAATCCTGATCATTTAAAATTTACCTAAATTCTGACCATTTAATATTCACTTAAATTCTGATAATATTCACTTAAATTCTGACCATTTGATATTCACCTAAATCCTGACAATTTAAAATTCACCTAAATCCTGATCATTTAAAATTCACCTAAATCCTGATCATTTAATATTCACTTAAATTCTGATAATTTCATATTCACTTAAAATTCTGACCATTTGATATTCACCTAAATCCTGACAATTTAATATTCACCTAAATCCTGATCATTTAAAATTCACCTAAATTCTGACCATTTAATATTCACTTAAATTCTGATAATATTCACTTAAATTCTGACCATTTGATATTCACCTAAATCCTGACAATTTAATATTCACCTAAATCCTGATCATTTGATATTCACCTAAATCCTGACAATTTAAATATTCACTTAAATTCTGATAATTTCATATTCACTTAAAATTCTGACCATTTGATATTCACCTAAATCCTGACAATTTAATATTCACCTACATCCTGATCATTTAAAATTCACCTAAATTCTGACCATTTAATATTCACTTAAATTCTGATAATATTCACTTAAATTCTGACCATTTGATATTCACCTAAATCCTGACAATTTAATATTCACCTAAATCCTGATCATTTGATATTCACCTAAATCCTGACAATTTAAATATTCACTTAAATTCTGATAATTTCATATTCACTTAAAATTCTGACCATTTAATATTCACCTAAATCCTGAACATTTGATATTCACCTAAATCCTGTTAATTTAATATTCACCTAAATGCTGATCATTTGATATTCACTTACATCCTGACAATTTAATATTCACCTAAATCCTGTTAATTTAATATTCACCTAAATCCTGACCCTTCAGTATCCACCCCACTGGGAATTTATGGCATTTAAATGATGTTTCCTCTCCCCTTGCTGTGGGATCTGCACCAGCTGAGAAGAAGAAATCTGCCTCACCAAGCTGTGCTTGTTCTTTTTATTTAGGCTGAAAAAATAGAATAATTTAGATTGGAAAAAACCCCTTAAAATCTGGATTTTAATACCCTACAGGCCACCCTGACAAGGCTCACCACAGGGTGTCCCAGTGATCCCTGTTTTTGCTGGGGAGTCCAAAAAAACGGGGAAATATTTATGAAACAAATAACAACAAAACACTGCAAAGAACTGACACACGTACGCTGCGTTATCACATAAAATTAAAAGCTTTTTAGTGTTTAAAATAGCATTTACACGTAAGCAGCTATATATTAACTATACAGACACTTGGGTTTTCATACAATATCTACAAAAAAAAAAAAAAAAAAAGAATTCAATTATGCAATAGACATTTTACCAGGAACAGTGCAGTCCATGCTAATAGGAGGTCACTCTTGGAGTAGAACCAGTTCTAGGATAAATGATAGTCTGGGTTTTCATCATTTAAAATCATGTAACTTTGTTCCTCTACTGTACATAAAACTCTTTACACGTTATTTCTAATCACTGATTAGAATTAATAAATTTTAAGTCAATCTTATCACAATCCAGTTAAATGCAGAACAAAACGAAAAAGAAAAAAAATAAATGGAATCAAAACCAATTACATCAAGCCGTGAGCTGTCGAGTCTCAGGAGGGGAGAGAACAAAAACGAGAGCAGAGGTTTGTGCATCACTGCTTGCCATCCAATAAAACCTTTGGATAAAGTGTCTGGGGAGTTTCCTTGGAAAAGCAGGTTCATGAAAGAGGAGGTGAAAAACACCAGCACGCTTTTAGGACTGTTCACCCAAGAATTCACTCCTCAGAGTTCAAACTCCACCTCCTGTGGGTGGGAGACGCCATCCCAAAAATTCTCATCCTTTGCCAGGATCCTGCAGAATTCCCCTGGTGCTGGATGGGAGCACCGAGCTCAGCTGCACAATCAAAATGTCAAATTAATGCTGCAGGTTCTATCTGCACAATCAAAATGTCAAATTAATGCTGCGGGTTCTATCTGAACAATCAAAATGTCAAATTAATGCTGCAGGCCCCTATCTGCACAATCAAAATGTCAAATTAATGCTGCAGGCCCCTATCTGCACAATAAAAATGTCAAATTAATGCTGCAGGCTCTATCTGAACAATAAAAATGTCAAATTAATGCTGCAGGTTCTATCTGCACAATCAAAATGTTAAATTAATGCTGCAGGTTCTATCTGCACAATCAAAATGTCAAATTAATGCTGCAGGCCCCTATCTGCACAATCAAAATGTCAAATTAATGCTGCGGGTTCTATCTGAACAATCAAAATGTCAAATTAATGCTGCAGGTTCTATCTGCACAATCAAAATGTCAAATTAATGCTGCAGGTTCTATCTGCACAATAAAAATGTCAAATTAATGCTGCAGGTTCTATCTGCACAATCAAAATGTCAAATTAATGCTGCAGGCCCCTATCTGCACAATAAAAATGTCAAATTAATGCTGCGGGTTCTATCTGAACAATCAAAATGTCAAATTAATGCTGCAGGCCCCTATCTGCACAATAAAAATGTCAAATTAATGCTGCGGGTTCTATCTGAACAATCAAAATGTTAAATTAATGCTGCAGGTTCTATCTGAACAATCAAAATGTTAAATTAATGCTGCAGGTTCTATCTGAACAATCAAAATGTTAAATTAATGCTGCAGGCTCCTGTGCAGCAAAGCTCTCTTTCCCTGCAGCCACAGCACTGCAGGGCCATGAAATCAAAATTAAAAGTTCAGACTTTGATGGCCATGAAATTAAAATTTCAGACTTTAGTGGCCATGCAATTAAAATTTCAGACCTTGATGGCCATGAAATCAAAAGAATTAAAATTTCAGACTTTGATGGCCATGAACTCAAAATCAAAATTCCAGACCTTGGTGGCCATGAACTCAAAATTAAAATTCCAGACCCTGGTGGCCGTGAACTCAAAATTGAAATTTCAGACCCTGGTGGCCATGAACTCAAAATCAAAATTTCAGACTTTGATGGCCGTGAAGTCAAAATCAAAATTCCAGTCGCTGGTGGCCGTGAACTCAAAATTAAAATTCCAGACCCTGGTGGCCGTGAACTCAAAATTGAAATTTCAGACTTTGATGGCCATGAACTCAAAATTAAAATTCCAGTCGCTGGTGGCCGTGAACTCAAAATTGAAATTCCAGACCCTGGTGGCCGTGAACTCAAAATTGAAATTTCAGACTTTGATGGCCATGAACTCAAAATCAAAATTCCAGTCGCTGGTGGCCGTGAACTCAAAATTAAAATTCCAGACCCTGGTGGCCATGAACTCAAAATTGAAATTCCAGACCCTGGTGGCCGTGAACTCAAAATTGAAATTTCAGACTTTGATGGCCATGAACTCAAAATTAAAATTCCAGACCCTTGTGGCCGTGAACTCAAAATTGAAATTCCAGACCCTGGTGGCCGTGAACTCAAAATAATCAAAATTCCAGTCGCTGGTGGCTGTGAACTCAAAATTAAAATTCCAGTCCTTTGATGGCCATGAACTCAAAATTAAAATTCCAGACCCTGGTGGCTGCTGCCCCCCAGATCCCCCTTTCCTGCAGGGAAGGCTGTGCCAGCAGCACCGGGCTGCACCGCGAGCCCCCGCGCTGGCCAGGATGGGATTTGGGAAATCTGCCTTCGTCCCCTGGAGGAAATTCCTGGAGATCCGGGGAAAAAAAATTCACACCCGGCCTGGAAAGGGCCGTGCACGCTGGGGAAAGGCAGGATTTGGGGTCGATACTGTTTATTCAGGGTTGGTTTTATTTATTCAATATTGGTTTCATTTATTCAGTGTTGGTTTTATTGTCCAGTGTTGGTTTTATTGTCCAGTGTTGGTTTTATTTATTCAGCGTTGGTTTTATTTATTCAGTATAGGTTTTATTGTTCAATGTTGGTTTTATTGTTCAATGTTGGTTTTATTGTCCAGTATTGGTTTTATTGTTCAATACTGGTTTTATTTATTCAATGTTGGTTTTATTGTCCAGTGTTGGTTTTATTTGTTCAATATTTGTTTTATTTGTTCAATGTTGGTTTTATTTGTTCAATATTGGTTTCATTTGTTCAGTATTGGTTTTATTTGTTCAATATTGGTTTTATTGTCCAGTGTTGGTTTTATTTGTTCAATATTGGTTTTATTTGTTCAATACTGGTTTTATTTAGTCAATGTTGGTTTTATTTATTCAATATTGGTTTTATTTGTTCAGTATTGGTTTTATTTATTCAATATTGCTTTATTTGTTCAGTGTTGGTTTTATTTGTTCAATATTGGTTTTATTGTCCAGTGTTGGTTTTATTTGTTCAATATTTGTTTTATTTGTTCAATGTTGGTTTTATTTGTTCAGTATTGGTTTTATTTGTTCAATATTGGTTTTATTGTCCAGTGTTGGTTTTATTTGTTCAATATTGGTTTTATTGTTCAATATTGGTTTTATTTAGTCAATGTTGGTTTTATTTATTCAATATTGGTTTTATTTGTTCAGTATTTGTTTTACTGTCCAGTGTTGGTTTTATTTGTTCAGTGTTGGTTTTATTTGTTCAATATTGGTTTTATTGTCCAGTGTTGGTTTTATTTATTCAATGTTGGTTTTATTGTTCAGTGTTGGTTTTATTCAATATTGGTTTTATTTGTTCAGTATTGGTTTTATTTGTTCAATATTGGTTTTATTTATTCAATGTTGGTTTTATTTATTCAATATTGGTTTTACTTGTTCAGTGTTGGTTTTATTTATTCAATATTGGTTTTATTTATTCAATGTTGGTGTTATTTATTCAATATTGGTTTCATTTGTTCAGTGTTGGTTTTATTTATTCAATATTGGTTTCATTTGTTCAATACTGGTTTTATTTGTTCAATATTGCACTGCCCTAGAGTTCCTCCTGTTTGCTCTGGAGGAACAGCAGGATCCATCCAGAGCATCCTTTACCTGCAGAGGGGAACTGCTCCAGCCTGGTTTCCTCCCTGAAAATCTCTCTTGGGGACTCCCAGCCTCGTCCCAGGGTGAGCCACGAGCACACACGTTTAAAACACTTTTCTTTTTTAACATAGCAGCAAAGAGCAGCAAGACACAGAACAGTTTCTGCCAACAGCAAAACCACGAGACAAAGGAAAAAAAAACCAAAAAAAAAAAAAAAAAAAAGCCAAAAAAAAAAGAAAAAACAAACCAAAAAAAACCACAAAACCAAACCCCCAGCAGGTGTGTGAACTGCAACTCTTGGAAAGTCAGAGGAAATTAAATATGGGTGAAAGCTCAGCCCTCAGCTTTAATTTTTTATTATTATTTTTTGGAAATATAAAAAGGAGATTTGTTGTTGTATTTTTTTTTTCCTTCTCCAGCCTTCTGAGCTTTACCTCAAACAGGGCCAGAGAAATCATAATTTAAAGAGGCCAGAAAAATCTCAATTCATTTAGAAGTGATTGTCAGTAAAGTCACAGACTCCTCAGACAGAATTCCAGAATTCCACCACTATTTTCACCGTGATTTGCTTCACTGCTTTTAAGTGAAAAGAATTTTTATTCTCTTTTGAGAATAATTCACCGAGTCATTTTTGGAGAAGCCATCCATGATGGTGATGAAAGCTCTGCTTTCAGAAGCCTTGGGCAGCTTTTTGGGGGAGGTTTTTGCAAAAAAGAATTAATTTAGAAACCCAGAAATGGGTTGAGTGACAGAGTTTCCCCAAATTCCTGGCTCCCTGTGGAAGGAGAAATTGAGTCTCCCATTACCACAAACATCTGGAGTCTCCTGGCAAAGGGAGATGTTTGCACACAGAGGTGGGAAAAAGAGAAGTGCAAAATTCAGGATGAAATGGTTATTTGGAAGAGTCAGTTTTCAGGGTGAGAAATGAACCGTGTGTGTATAAAGATGTTCTCTCTTCACATCCACCTTGGGAATTTACCCAAAAAAAGCACAGAACAGACCAAAAAAATCAGCTTCTTACCACTGAAGAAAATTCTTATTTAAAGACTGAATTTAAACCACGCGTCCTCGATCCTGCAGGCAGCAGGGAATGAATCCCTCTGAACGAGAGGATTTAACTGAGGAATGGCAGAGGGGGCCTGTGCTCACCAAACCTGAAAAAAGCTCCCTAAATATCCCTGAAGCTTCCTGAATTTTCTTCCCAGAGCATCAGAGCAGAAAAGAGCCAGGAATTAAATCTTGGGGATATTCAACAGCAGTTAATTCAATCAGAGCTCAGGGTAAGGATTTATTTTTGAGGAACTTCAGATGGATCTCACTCAGTGTCAGGATTTCAATTTGAGGAGCCCCAGGGTGGGTTTCACTCATTTTTGGGGGTGAGGATTTCAATTTGAGGAGCTCCAGGGTGGGTTTCACTCATTTTTGGGGGTGAGGATTTCAATTTGAGGAGCTCCAGGGTGGGTTTCACTCATTTTTGGGGGTGAGGATTTCAATTTGAGGAGCTCCAGGGTGGGTTTCACTCATTTTTGGGGGTGAGGATTTCAATTTGAGGAGCTCCAGGGTGGGTTTCACTCATTTTTGGGGGTGAGGATTTCAATTTGAGGAGCCCCAGGGTGGGTTTCACTCATTTTTGGGGGTGAGGATTTCAATTTGAGGAGCTCCAGGGTGGGTTTCACTCATTTTTGGGGGTGAGGATTTCAATTTGAGGAGCTCCAGGGTGGGTTTCACTCATTTTTGGGGGTGAGGATTTCAATTTGAGGAGCTCCAGGGTGGGTTTCACTCATTTTTGGGGGTGAGGATTTCAATTTGAGGAGCCCCAGGGTGGGTTTCACTCATTTTTGGGGGTGAGGATTTCAATTTGAGGAGCTCCAGGGTGGGTTTCACTCATTTTTGGGGGTGAGGATTTCAATTTGAGGAGCTCCAGGGTGGGTTTCACTCATTTTTAGGGATGAGGATTTCTTTTTGAGGAACTCCAGGGTGGATCCCACTCTTTTTTAGGGATGAGGATTTCTTTCTGTACCACTGCTCTGTTGTCAGACACCCTCACACCTCTGCCCACTGTGCCCTGGGGGATCAGACTTCTCCAGGTCTCTGTTTCAACAACAAAAAAGAGAAAGTTTCTGCTCAGAAAGGAAGGAGGGATCACAGGGAAGAGCCAGTCCCAGTGGGAGCCAGGATTTCCTGATGTCTCTGCTGGAATGGGATAAAACCCTTCAAAAGGGCAAAGCTGACAGAACTGCAGCAATTTCCCTATTTCCGTGGGAATAACTCACCCAAGCTGCAAGGAAGTGCAAATCCAGAGGGAACAGCCACATCCCTGTGGCACCAGGGAGGGGACTGCAACGCCCAGGAACCCAGTGCAGCTGGAAAATCCCTCTTGGGAAAGAAGGAAACAACTTGACAAGTTCTGCACAATGAACACATACAGCAGCAAGACTCCAGCGTCACCTTGACAGAATATCTTAAAAACAGAACAAAACAAAACAAAACAAAACAAAAAAAAACCCTCAAAGAAGCCAAGAAAGATTGATTTATACTTCCTAATCAGCAGAAAGTAGCCACAACTTTGTTTTTCTCTAGGAATTGGTTGGATCCTACTCTTTTCCATGTCTGCTTAGAGCTATGGATGCATCCAAGAACCAGCATTCCAGGGCAGTATCCCAGATACCAGCCAGCAGTCCTTTTGTCCTCACAGGAGAAAAAGCAGGGGGAAAAATAAAAATAAAATCAAAGTGCTCCTATGCATTGTCAGGAATTTAGAAGTCACGTGAAATAGCAGTCCTCCAATGAGCCCAAAAAGAGAGACACTGATTCCACTGGACTAAGTGCCACGATGACCGAAGCTCACTGAGATGTGAACACACACCAGCCATTCACAATCCAGAATGACATGGGGGAAAAAACTAAAACAAAGGTAACGAACAGATGCCGTCCATTTGCTGATATTTAACAATCCCAGGAGATTTTGTTGTTCGTTTTCTAGGCGGGGAGGGGGAGATGATTATTTTTTTTTTTTTCCTTTTCTTTTTTTGTTCAGTTTTGTAGCTTTTTTTTTCTTTTTTTTTTTTTCCTTTTCTCTGCGACACGCTTGCGAACAGGAAGGTGTGACATGCAAGACAGCCAAGCCTCTTCCACTGAGCATCCCACAACGACACCCACCCTACCCCAAAAAAAAAAAAAAAAAAAAAAAAAAAAAAAAACCAAACAAAAAAAAAAATCAAACAAACCAACCCCCCCCACACCCCACCCTACACAGAGTCTTTTGAAGGCACTTCCTCTCACATGATGTCCACGAAGAACTCACAAGGGTTGCCCATGGCCTTCTGGAAGGACTGGCGGCTCCCGGTGAGCTCGGGCGGAACGGCGCTCAGCTCGCGCACCGGCGGAGCCCCGGGCGGGCCGCCGCTCCCCAGCACCTTGGAGCCCAATTTGGGCAAGCTGTACAAGGGTGGCACCCCCGGGGGACCGTAGGAGTGGTGGCTCTGGTGGCTCTGGTGGCTCCTGTCGCTGTGGCTGAGCTGGCTGAGCGGTCGCTCCCGACGCGCTCCCGGTTCCGACTCGCTGCCGCTGCCCCCGGATTTGCGCTCCTTCTCCCTGCCCGCTCCTCTCCTGCTGCTCTCGCCCGTGCTCCGGTTGGAGCCGCTGCTTTTGCTCCCTGAGGTTCAGCGGGGAGAGAGGGGGAAACAAAAAGCCGGGACAGAAAAGCGGGATGAGCTCGGCCGTGCCGGGCGCGGGGACGCGCGCGGACACAGCTCAGAGCTCAAGCACGGCCTCGGTTTCAGCTCCTGGATCAAATCCAGCCTGCCGGGAGAAGGGAGGAACAGGAACAGGAGGAAAAAGCAGGAATTTGGGGTTCGACTCGAGCAAAGGAGCTGTCTCTGCTTTGGTATTTTTGTGTTTTCCAGAAGAAACGCCTTTGCCTTCTCCGCCACCCTTTAACCCCTGAGGTTTTATTGGCTTCGGTGGGGAGGTCTTCTTAAAATCCCTCACTAACGATGCTGTTGGAGGATTCCCTGAATTCTGAACTGCTCTACCACACATCACTAACACCCAGGATATTGTTCCACTGAATCACCTTGGAAAACCAAAGGATTGCCACTGAGCATCAGCCGAGTTGTTACTACGGACAAGCTTCACTCCACTTCAAAAACTTGCTTTTTTTATGGAAGCTGAAAATCTTGCCCTGCTCCCACGAGAGACAGATCAGGAGACAGCTCCAAGCTAATTGTTTTTTAAGAAACCCAACTAATCAACCCAAGGAATATCCCATTAAATCCATGCTCCTTAGTGCAAGATGGATTTCCCAAAAAAAAAAAAAAAACCAAAAAAAAAAAAAAAAAAACCAAAATATCCCCATCCAGCAGAACCGGGGGAGGAACCAGCTTTTGAGTCTAAATGAGCCACAGAAATGGGAAAAACACAAAATTATTTTGGGCTGCTCCTTCTTGAGCTACAGATGCTCATCACTTCCTGCTGCTCCAGCTGATTGGAGAGATGGGAAACCAGACTGGATTTTGGGGGGAAAAGGCTGCAAATCCCTGCAGGATTCCTGGCAGAGAGATGGAAAGCAGAGCACAAAACCACTGGGTTTTAAGTTGATATTCTAAGCTTGGGCCTCTGGTATTTGCCGATTGGTTATGATTTAATACTGCAGAAAAATGAGAGAGGGCGCAAAACCCCAAATTTTAACATTTTAAATTTAATTATTTTAGAGTGACCAGTGTGTCCCAGCACTCCCCAAACCTGCCTGAGCCACCTGGATATCAATTAATGGGCAGTGCAAGGGCCCTGGCAGAGAAACCTAACCCAGAGGGTTATTAAATTATGAATATTAAATTTGCATTATTTATTTTCTAGAGAGCCTGGGGAATGGGGTTTTCCCCCCTGATTCCCTGCCCTCTGAGCTGCTTGCAGCACAGTCCCACGGGTTTGATATGCCAATGTCACACCACTGTGCACTGAGACGGGTCGAGACAATTCAAAATAAAATTCAAAATTAAAAAAAAAAAAAAAAAGGAAAAAAAAAAAAAATTTACAGCTAAACATTTGGGTGACGAGGGATCTAAATGTGATCATGCTGTGAATTCATCATGGATTAATTGGAATCTTACCAATCCCCTAGAGTCAGCCATTCCTCTAGGAATCCTTCAGTCTAACGCTTGCTCAGGACAAAACAAGGGAATAACAGTTACAAAGCAAGAAACAGCACAGAAATTGTTTTCCACGAGGAAAAAAAACCAAAAAAATAAAATGTGGAAACCTTTCAGAGCTGAACACCCTGGCACCTTTTGGGAGGCTCTCCACAGCATGGATAAAACACCATTCCTCTCCTATTCCAGCAGCATGGAGAGAATTCCTTCTGCTCACAGAAGCAGCTGCCAAAAAAAACCAACCCCACGTTCTGTCCAGAGCAATAAATCTCCAGTTCTAAAAGCTCTGTGAGATTCCTCGTGGATAGTTCTTGTTTTGGGATGAGGTGAGAAGCAGCTCAGCTAAAATCCCGTGAGCGAGCTCCTGCTATGAAAACTTTTTGGGCAATTTTGTAAAAATCTGACTGGCTGTGGTGAACAGGGGTAAGTGACATCCGAGTTATTGCATAAATAAAATAAAATAAAAACACGAGGGATCCTCACTCCCTTCTTTACTGGCAGCATTTCCAAAAGCAAAACTCATTCAGGGAGCGATTTAAAAACGAAAAAAATAATATTTGCACAGCCAAAAAAAATGAACTGATTTTCATTTGCTAAGGTTTGAAAAGGAATCACAGCATTATGCTAGGGCAGAAAAGGAGGAGGGCAGGTCTTTAATCCATGCTGAATTCTCTTCCTGTCCCTGTCACACGTGCCAGCAGAGACTCTCGTCCCTGGGAGCAGTTTCAGCACTGGAAACTCCTGGCTGGCCACCTCCCACTTGGGATAAAAAAAAAAATAAATAAATAAATAAAAAGGGATTTTCCTTTTGTGCTGATGTGAAAACCAAGAGCACCTTGGTTCTAATCCTCCAGAAACTGCCTCATTTCCAACACCACCAACCCCAGCGCTGGAATTCCTGACTGGGTTTAACCTGGAAGTTTCCACAGAGAGCTGAAAGCCAAACCCACTCCTCCAGAGACACAAACACTTTTGACTTCAGTGCTCTTGCACAAAATCCATGCAGGGAAGCAACCAAAACCACGAGACAAGCACAGACAGCACCGAGGAACTCAAGCAGATGTTGGGGGATAACGAGAGCTGTGGAATTGAAAACCAAATAATCCCATCTTACCTTCACTTTGCTGGCTGCCTGCACTGCCACTGCCGTAGCTAAAGCCCGGGTCTTGGTAGGCTGGTGGGAAACAAGGAGGAGGAAGAGGATACTGGTAGGGATATCCTTGGCCCAAGGGCCAGGGAGCAGCAGGATGGGGGAGTGGAGCCAGGGTGTCCTGGTCCGAGGCACCGCTGGAACCGTTGTTCAGGTTCAGTGCAGCCAGATCTGGGGAATGAAAAAAATCAAATAAAAGGTGAAAATTTCGTAGCGAGCAGGTAAAAATGATCACTGTGAATTTATTTATGGAGGGGAGTAAAGCTTAGCAATTCCCTGGAATCAGGGTCCCTCCTCACCTGGCAGTGAGAGAGGAGAACAGGATGGGAACAGGAGAACAGGGTGAGAACAGGGTGAGAACGGGATGGGAACAGGATGGGAGAACAGGATGGGAGAACAGGATGGGAACAGGATGGGAACAGGAGAACAGGGTGAGAACAGGGGGAGAACAGGATGGGAACAGGGAGAGAACAGGGAGAGAACAGGATGGGAGAACAGGATGGGAACAGGGAGAGAACAGGGAGAGAACAGGATGGGAGAACAGGATGGGAACAGGAGAACAGGGAGAGAACAGGGAGAGAACAGGGAGAGAACAGGGTGAGAACAGGGTGAGAACAGGATGGGAGAACAGGATGGGAACAGGAGAACAGGGAGAGAACAGGGAGAGAACAGGGTGAGAACAGGGTGAGAACAGGATGGGAGAACAGGATGGGAACAGGAGAACAGGGTGAGAACAGGGTGAGAACGGGATGGGAACAGGGAGAGAACAGGGTGAGAACAGGATGGGAGAACAGGATGGGAACAGGATGGGAACAGGAGAACAGGGTGAGAACAGGGAGAGAACAGGGTGAGAACAGGATGGGAGAACAGGATGGGAACAGGATGGGAACAGGAGAACAGGGTGAGAACAGGGTGAGAACGGGATGGGAACAGGGAGAGAACAGGGAGAGAACAGGATGGGAACAGGATGGGAACAGGATGGGAACAGGAGGACAGGGTGAGAACAGGATGAGGACAAGGTGAGGACAAGGTGAGGACAGGGTGAGAACAGGATGAGGACAAGGTGAGGACAAGGTGAGGACAGGGTGAGAACAGGATGAGGACAAGGTGAGGACCTTCCCCCTTTTCCATGCTGGAAATGGAGTAGCCACAAGCAGGAGATGTGTGACACCGCCAGAAAAAATAAAACAAACCCTGGTGTCCAGAAATAAAGAAACAAACATAAAATAAATCCTGAAATAAACCTCTGTCCTCCGTGCTCTACCCGACGGGCTCATCCTCCTCCAGGTGCTCTCCTTGCCCGGGCTGCCCGGGAGCACCAGCCACTTGTCACAAAGTTCTGGGGTAACGAAGGGTTCCCTGTGCTGGGACTCCTCCTGGGAAACCCCAGCAGAGCTGGGGCTGGAAGGGACCTCTGCAGACGCCCCGGTCCAATCCTGGACCGGGGGACACAGGAATGCGTCCGGCTGCGTTGGGAATATCTCCACAGGGACTCCAAGCCCTCCCTGGGCAGAGCTCTGGAACTTCCTCCTGAGGAAATTCCTCACCCCGAGGCTGCGCCAGGGGACTCCCTGAGCACCCTCAAGGCACGGGGGTGACACGGGGACAGCTCTGCCCGTCCCAGCTGGGGACTTACTGCCACAGAGGTCTCCAAAGACGTAATAGCACTGCTCGGAGAAGGTGATTTTGTTCACAGTGTGCCTGAGGTAGCCGTGTTTCAAGAGGCTGCTGGCGTATTTCCTGGCCTCCCGACGGTCCTTGAATCCTTCCACGTGCGTGTAAAGCCAGTCCACCACATCAGCTCCTGAAAGGGGACAGCAAGGGGAGACACGGGGTCACCTGTGCTGAGCTGTGCCAGGTGAACACCCAGGGCAGGATCACCTGCGCTGAGCTGTGCCAGGTGAACACCCAGGGCAGGATCACCTGTGCTGAGCTGTGCCAGGTGAACACCCAGGGCAGGATCACCTGTGCTGAGCTGTGCCAGGTGAACACCCAGGGCAGGATCACCTGTGCTGAGCTGTGCCAGGTGAACACCCAGGGCAGGATCACCTGTGCTGAGCTGTGCCAGGTGAACACCCAGGGCAGGATCACCTGTGCTGAGCTGTGCCAGGTGAACACCCAGGGCAGGATCACCTGTGCTGAGCTGTGCCAGGTGAACACCCAGGGCAGGATCACCTGTGCTGCGCTGTGCCAGGTGAACACCCAGGGCAGGATCACCTGCGCTGAGCTGTGCCAGGTGAACACTCAGGACAGGATCACCTGTGCTGAGCTGTGCCAGGTGAACACCCAGGGCAGGATCACCTGTGCTGAGCTGTGCCAGGTGAACACCCAGGGCAGGATCACCTGTGCTGAGCTGTGCCAGGTGAACACCCAGGGCAGGATCACCTGTGCTGAGCTGTGCCAGGTGAACACCCAGGGCAGGATCACCTGTGCTGATCTGTGCCAGGTGAACACCCAGGGCAGGATCACCTGTGCTGATCTGTGCCAGGTGAACACCCAGGGCAGGATCACCTGTGCTGAGCTGTGCCAGGTGAACACCCAGGGCAGGATCACCTGTGCTGAGCTGTGCCAGGTGAACACCCAGGGCAGGATCACCTGTGCTGATCTGTGCCAGGTGAACACCCAGGGCAGGATCACCTGTGCTGAGCTGTGCCAGGTGAACACCCAGGGCAGGATCACCTGTGCTGAGCTGTGCCAGGTGAACACCCAGGACAGGATCACCTGTGCTGATCTGTGCCAGGTGAACACCCAGGACAGGATCACCTGTGCTGAGCTGTGCCAGGTGAACACCCAGGGCAGGATCACCTGTGCTGATCTGTGCCAGGTGAACACCCAGGGCAGGATCACCTGTGCTGATCTGTGCCAGGTGAACACCCAGGACAGGATCACCTGTGCTGAGCTGTGCCAGGTGAACACCCAGGGCAGGATCACCTGTGCTGAGCTGTGCCAGGTGAACACCCAGGGCAGGATCACCTGTGCTGAGCTGTGCCAGGTGAACACCCAGGGCAGGATCACCTGTGCTGAGCTGTGCCAGGTGAACACCCAGGACAGGATCACCTGTGCTGAGCTGTGCCAGGTGAACACCCAGGGCAGGATCACCTGTGCTGATCTGTGCCAGGTGAACACCCAGGGCAGGATCACCTGCGCTGAGCTGTGCCAGGTGAACACCCAGGGCAGGATCACCTGTGCTGAGCTGTGCCAGGTGAACACCCAGGGCAGGATCACCTGTGCTGAGCTGTGCCAGGTGAACACTCAGGACAGGATCACCTGTGCTGAGCTGTGCCAGGTGAACACCCAGGGCAGGATCACCTGTGCTGAGCTGTGCCAGGTGAACACCCAGGGCAGGATCACCTGTGCTGAGCTGTGCCAGGTGAACACCCAGGGCAGGATCACCTGTGCTGAGCTGTGCCAGGTGAACACCCAGGGCAGGATCACCTGTGCTGATCTGTGCCAGGTGAACACCCAGGGCAGGATCACCTGTGCTGATCTGTGCCAGGTGAACACCCAGGGCAGGATCACCTGTGCTGAGCTGTGCCAGGTGAACACCCAGGGCAGGATCACCTGTGCTGAGCTGTGCCAGGTGAACACCCAGGGCAGGATCACCTGTGCTGATCTGTGCCAGGTGAACACCCAGGGCAGGATCACCTGTGCTGATCTGTGCCAGGTGAACACCCAGGACAGGATCACCTGTGCTGAGCTGTGCCAGGTGAACACCCAGGGCAGGATCACCTGTGCTGAGCTGTGCCAGGTGAACACCCAGGGCAGGATCACCTGTGCTGAGCTGTGCCAGGTGAACACCCAGGGCAGGATCACCTGTGCTGAGCTGTGCCAGGTGAACACCCAGGACAGGATCACCTGTGCTGAGCTGTGCCAGGTGAACACCCAGGGCAGGATCACCTGTGCTGATCTGTGCCAGGTGAACACCCAGGGCAGGATCACCTGCGCTGAGCTGTGCCAGGTGAACACCCAGGGCAGGATCACCTGTGCTGAGCTGTGCCAGGTGAACACCCAGGGCAGGATCACCTGTGCTGAGCTGTGCCAGGTGAACACTCAGGACAGGATCACCTGTGCTGAGCTGTGCCAGGTGAACACCCAGGGCAGGATCACCTGTGCTGAGCTGTGCCAGGTGAACACCCAGGGCAGGATCACCTGTGCTGAGCTGTGCCAGGTGAACACCCAGGGCAGGATCACCTGTGCTGAGCTGTGCCAGGTGAACACCCAGGGCAGGATCACCTGTGCTGAGCTGTGCCAGGTGAACACCCAGGGCAGGATCACCTGTGCTGATCTGTGCCAGGTGAACACCCAGGGCAGGATCACCTGTGCTGAGCTGTGCCAGGTGAACACCCAGGGCAGGATCACCTGTGCTGAGCTGTGCCAGGTGAACACCCAGGGCAGGATCACCTGTGCTGAGCTGTGCCAGGTGAACACCCAGGGCAGGATCACCTGTGCTGATCTGTGCCAGGTGAACACCCAGGGCAGGATCACCTGTGCTGAGCTGTGCCAGGTGAACACCCAGGGCAGGATCACCTGTGCTGAGCTGTGCCAGGTGAACACCCAGGACAGGATCACCTGTGCTGATCTGTGCCAGGTGAACACCCAGGACAGGATCACCTGTGCTGAGCTGTGCCAGGTGAACACCCAGGGCAGGATCACCTGTGCTGATCTGTGCCAGGTGAACACCCAGGGCAGGATCACCTGTGCTGAGCTGTGCCAGGTGAACACTCAGGACAGGATCACCTGTGCTGAGCTGTGCCAGGTGAACACCCAGGGCAGGATCACCTGTGCTGAGCTGTGCCAGGTGAACACCCAGGGCAGGATCACCTGTGCTGAGCTGTGCCAGGTGAACACCCAGGGCAGGATCACCTGTGCTGAGCTGTGCCAGGTGAACACCCAGGGCAGGATCACCTGTGCTGAGCTGTGCCAGGTGAACACCCAGGGCAGGATCACCTGTGCTGAGCTGTGCCAGGTGAACACCCAGATCAGAATTATCTGTGCCAAATTTTGAGATATGAAGAATAAAGAAGTAAAAACCAGGTGGGGATGAGCATCGTGCACCAATTTTGGACACCAGAAATCAAATTCATGAATAATAAACAGAATATACGAGATATTAATAATGTAATAAATGAGATATTAATAAATGTAATAAACTGAATATATGAGATATTAATAAATATAATATACAAGAAATTAGTAAATTTAATAAATGGAATATATGAGATACCAATAAATGTAATAAATGGAATATATAAGATATTAATAAATGGAATACACAAGATATTAATAAATGTAATAAATGGAATATATAATACATTAATAATGTAATAAATGGAATATATATTAATAAATGCAATGAACATAATAAATGCGATATTAATAAATGTAATAAATGGAATATATGAGATATTAATAAATGTAATAAATGGAATATATATTAATATATGTAATAAACGGAATATATATTAATAAATGCAATAAACGAAATATATGAGATATTAATAAATGTAATAAATGGAATATACGAGATATTAATAAGTGTAATAAATGGAATATGAGATATTAATAAATGTAATACACAAAATATCAATAAATGCAATAAACAGAATATATGAGATATTAATAAATGTAATAAATGGAATACACGAGGTATTAAAAAATGTAATAAATGGAATATGAGATATTAATAAATGTAATAAATGGAATATGAGATATTAATAAATGTTATATGAGATATTAATAAATGTAATACACAAGGTATCAATAAATGCAATAAACAGAATATATGAGATATTAATAAATGTAATAAATGGAATACACGAGGTATTAATAAATGTAATAAATGGAATATACGAGATATTAATAAATGTAATAAATGGAATATGAGATATTAATAAATGTTATATGAGATATTAATAAATGGTATATGAGATATTAGTAAATGTAATAAATGGAATATGAGATATTAATAAATGTAATACACAAGATATCAATAAATGCAATAAACAGAACGTATGAGATATTAATAAATGTAATAAATGGAATACACGAGGTATTAATAAATGTAATAAATGGAATACACGAGGTATTAATAAATGCAATGAGATATCAATAAATGCAATAAACAAAATACCCAAATATCATTTAAAAAAACCCCTAAAAATACATTAAAAAACCCCCCAAAAATCCTCCTTAAACCGCATTTTCTCCATTTTTTTTTTCCCCATTAAATCCTATTTTATTTTATTTCATTTTATTTCCCCCCCCTCTCTCCCGGAGCACCCCTGGGATTTTTTTTTTTTTTTTTTTAATTTTTTTTTTTTTTTTACCTATGACAGCGTTGGAAATTGTGATTTTTAACCACATCCTGTCCCGAATTTCCAGTCCCGAGTCCGGCAGCTGCATGAGCCTGACGATGGTGGCCATGTCACTGGTGACAGTGACAGGGGATTGTTCCAGCTCTGCAAGGGACACACTGCTCTGAAACGGTGGCAGCGTGGGGGAAGAAAAAATGAAAAAAAAACAAAACAAAACAAAACAAAAAAAAAAAAAAAAAAAAAAAAAAACAAAAAAAAAAAACCCAACAACAACAACAACAAAAAAAAAAAAAACCAAACAAAAAAAAAAACCCAAAAAAAACTAAAAGAAAAAAGAGAGGAAAAAAAAAAATGAAACAGGAAAAAAAATAGGAAAAAGGGGAAAAAAAGACGGAAGAAAAAACAGGAAAAAAAAGGAAAGGGAAAAAACAGGGAAAAAAAGGAAAGAAAAAAACGGGAAAAAAAGGAAAGGGAAAAAACGGGAAAAAAAAAGGAAAGGGAAAAAACAGGGGGAAAAAAGGAAAGGGAAAAAACAGGGAAAAAAAAGGAAAGGAAAAAAACAGGAAAAAACAGGAAAAAAAGGAAAAAAAACAGGGGAAAAAAGGAAAGAAAAAAACGGGAAAAAAGGAAAGGGAAAACACAGGAAAAAAAAAGGAAAGGGAAAAAACAGGAAAAAAAAAGGAAAAAAAACAGGGAAAAAAACAGGGGAAAAAAGGAAAGAAAAAAACAGGGAAAAAAAGGAAAGGGAAAAAACAGGAAAAAAAAAGGGGAAAAAACAGGAAAAAAAAGGAAAAAAAAGGAAAGAAAAAAACAGGGAAAAAAAGGAAAGGGAAAAAACAGGGAAGAAAAGGAAAAAAAAAGGAAAAAAAACAGGGAAAAAAAGGAAAGGGAAAAAACAGGGAAAAAAAGGAATGGAAAAAATATAGGAAAAAAGAGGAAAGGAATAAAACAGGAAAAAAAAGGAAAGGAAAAAAAAGGAAAGGAAAAAACAGGAATAAGAGGAAAAAAAATAAATTTGAAAGGATAAAAAGGGAGGGATTAAAAGAAATATTAAAAAAAAGGAAATGGATGGGATGAAATAAGTGAAAAAGAAAAATAAGTGGAATAAAGTAAGTTGAAAAGTAAATAAAAACAAAAAAACAAGCAAAATAAATGAATAAATAAATAAAATAAATAAAAAGTAAAAAATGCGTAAAATAAAAAGCAAACAAAAAACAAAAAAAAAAACCAAAAAACACAAAAAATAAAATAAAACAAAAAATCCCAAAAACCAATGAAATAAAATAAATTAAAAAACAAACAAAAAACAAAAAAATAAAATAAATAAAAGAAAAAAATGCATAAAATAAGTAAGTTTAAAAAAAACAAAAAACACAGAAACAAACAAAAAACCAAATAAAATAAAATAAAATAAACAATAAAATAAATTAAAAAAACAAATAAAAAAGCAAAAAAGAAAACAAAAAAACCAAAGTAAAATAAGTAAAAAAAAAACAAAAAACAAAACAGAAGAACCACAAAAAAACCAATAAAATAAAATAAATAAAAAACAAAACAAACAAAACAAAAAACCAACAAAAAACCCAATAAAATAAAATAAATAAAAAACAAAACAAAAACCAAAACAAACAAAACCAAAAATCTCACAAAAACCTCACAAAAAACGAAAAAAAAGAAGAAAAAAGGAGAGAAAAAATAAAAAAGAACCGAAAAGCAACAACAACAACAATTTTTAAATGAACCGAAAATCCAAAAGCAAAAAATAACAAAAATTAAAAAAACAAACACAAAAATAAAACCACAAAAAAACCCAAACAAAAAAAATAAACTCCAAACAGAAAAAAAGCAAAAAAAAAAAAACAAAAAAACCCCAAAAAACCCAAAACAAACCCATTTAAAACCCAAAATATCCCATTAAAAATCCTCCAAAAAATCCCCATATAAAACCCAAAAAATCCCATTAAAAAAAACAAAAAAACCCCCAAAAATCCCATATAAAACCCCAAGAAATCCCATATAAAATCCTAAAAGAATCCCATTAAAAACCCGAAAAAACCCCCCAAAAAACCCATATAAAACCTCCCAAAAAACCATTAAAAACCCAAAAAAATCCATTAAAAAAACCAAAAAAATCCCATTAAAAATCCCCAAAAAATCCCATAAAAAAACCCAAAAAACCCATAAAAAACCCCCAAAAATCCCCATATAAAATCCTAAAAACCCCCATTTAAAAAAACAAAAAAAACCCAAAAAAAATAAACATAAAAAACCTGAAAAAATCCCACTAAAAAACAAAAAATACCATAAAAAAATCCCATTAAAAAACAAAAAAGAAAATTAAATTTAAATGAAAATAAATTAAAATTAAATAAAAAATAAATGAAAAATAAATGGAAATTAAATGCAAATTAAATTAAATTAAATTAAAATTAATTAAAATTAATTAAAATTAAATGAAAGTTAAATTAAAATTAAATGAAAATTAAATGAGAATTAAATAAAAATTAAATGAAAATAAATTAAATTTAAATAAAAAATAATTGAAAAATAAATGAAAATTAAATGAAAATTAAATAAAAATTAAATAAAAATTCAATGAAAATAAGTGGAAATTAAATGAAAATTAAAATTAAATGAAAATTAAATGAAAATAAAATTAAATAAAAATTAAATGAATTCAAATTTAATTTAAATTCAATTACAATTAAACTAAAATCAAATTAAAAATAACATAAAAATTAAAATACAGTAATTTACTATTTTAATTTAATAATGTGATTAAAATTAAATTAAAATTAAATCAAAATAGAACTCAAATTAAATCCAAATTAAATTCAATTTGAATTCAACTGGAATTAAACTAATTAAATCAAAATAAAACTCAAATTAAATCCAAATTAAATCAAAGTAAATCTAAATTCAATCCAAATTCAACCCAATTAAATCCAATTAAATCCAAATTAAATTGAAATTCAATCCAAATTCAATCCAATTAAATCCAAATTAAATCCAAATTAAATCCAAATTAAATCAAATTCAATCCAAATTCAATCCAATCGAAATCCAACCCCGTTGGACCCAACGGAACGAGGACTGCGTTGAGACCAAACCAAACTAAACCCAAACCAAACCCAAACCCAAACCCAAACCCAAACCCCAAACCCAAACCCAAACCAAACCCAAACCCAAACCCAAACCCAAACCCCAAACCCAAACCCCAAACCCAACCCCAAACCCAAACCAAACCCAAACCCAAACCAAACCCCAACCCCAAACCCAAACCAAACCCAAACCAAACCCAAACCAAACCCAAACCCCAAACCCAACCCCAAACCCAACCCCAACCCCAACACCAAACCCAACCCCAACCCCAAACCCAACCCAAACCCAAACCAAACCCAAACCAAACCCAAACCCAAACCAAACCCAAACCCAAACCAAACCCAAACCCAAACCAAACCCAAACCAAACCCCAACCCCAAACTAAACCCGAACCCAAACCCAACCCCAAACCCCAAACCCCAACCCCAAACTAAACCCGAACCCAACCCCAAACCCCAACCCCAACCCCAACCCCAAACCCAAACCAAACCCCAACCCCAAACCCCAACCCCAAACCCAAACCAAACCCCAACCCCAAACCCAACCCCAAACCCAAACCAAACCCCAACCCCAAACCCCAACCCCAAACCCAAACCAAACCCAAACCCAAAACCAAACCCAACCCCAAACCCAAACCAAACCCAAACCCAACCCCAAACCCAAACCCAACCCCAAACCCAAACCAAACCCCAACCCCAAACCCCAACCCCAAATCCAACCCCAAACCAAACCCAAACCCAAACCAAACCCAAACCCAACCCCAAACCCAAACCCAACCCCAAACCCAAACCAAACCCCAACCCCAAACCCCAACCCCAAACCCAAACCAAACCCAAACCCAACCCCAAACCCAAACCAAACCCCAACCCCAAACCCCAACCCCAAATCCAACCCCAAACCAAACCCAAACCCAAACCAAACCCAAACCCAACCCCAAACCCAAACCCAACCCCAAACCCAAACCAAACCCCAACCCCAAACCCCAACCCCAAACCCAAACCAAACCCAAACCCAAAACCAAACCCAACCCCAAACCAAACCCAACCCCAAACCCCAACCCAAACCAAACCCAAACCCAACCCAACCCAACCCCAAACCAAACCCAACCCCAAACCCAACCCCAAACCCAACCCCAAACCCAATCCAACCCCAAACCCAACCCCAACCCCAAACCCAAAACCAAACTAAACCCGAACCCAAACCCAAACCAAACCCAAACCAAACCCAAATCCAAACCCAAACCCAACCCCAAACCAAACCCAACCCCAACCCCAAACCCAAACCCAACCCCAAACCCAAACCAAACCCAAACCCAACCCCAAACTCAAACCCAACCCCAACCAAACAAAACTTCATTCACAGCAACCCCGACTCCAGCTCGCACCGAACCCCTGGAAACCCCGAAAATCCCAAATAAACCCCAAAAATCCCAATTAAACCCCAAAAATCCCAATAAACCCCAAAAACCCAAATAAACCCAAAAATCCCAAATAAACCCCAAAATCCCAATTAAAGTGGTTTAAACTCGAGTGGTTTAAACTTGAGTTCTTTAAACTGGAGTAGTTTAAACTTGAGTGGTTTAAACTCCCAGTGCTTTAAACTCTGAGAGGTTTAAACTGGAGCGCTTTAAACTCGAGCGTTTTAAACTCTGAGAGGTTTAAACTCTGAATGGTTTAAACTTGAGCGCTTCAAACTTGAGTGGTTTAAACTCTTGAGTTATTTAAACTGGAGTGGTTTAAACTCTGAGTGGTTTAAACTCTGAGTGGTTTAAACTCCAGCACTTTAAACTCCGAGTGGTTTAAACTCCAAGTGCTTTAAACTCCCAGTGCTTTAAACTCCCAGTGCTTTAAACTCTGAGTGGTTTAAACTCCAGCACTTTGAACTCCGAGTGGTTTAAACTCCGAGTGATTTAAACTCCTAGTGGTTTAAACTGCAGCACTTTAAACTCCAGCACTTTAAACTTGAGCGCTTTAAACTCGAGCAGTTTAAACTCTGAGTGGTTTAAACTCCAGCGCTTTAAACTCTGAGCTCTTTAAACTCCAGCGCTTTAAACTCGAGTGTTTTAAACTCCAGCGCTTTAAACTCTGAGCTCTTTAAACTCGAGTGGTTTAAACTCCAGCGCTTTAAACTCTGAGCTCTTTAAACTCCAGCGCTTTAAACTCTGAGCTCTTTAAACTCGAGTGGTTTAAACTCCCAGCGCTTTAAACGCTGAGTGCTTTAAACTCGAGCGCTTTAAACTCTGAGCGTTTTAAACCCTGAGTGGTTTAAACTCCCAGTGCTTTAAACTCTGAGTGGTTTAAACTCCAGCGCTTTAAACTCTGAGTGTTTTAAACCCTGAGTGGTTTAAACTCCAGCGCTTTAAACTCTGAGTGTTTTAAACCCTGAGTGGTTTAAACTCTGAGTGTTTTAAACCCTGAGTGGTTTAAACTCGAGCGCTTTAAACTCTGTTTTAAACTCTGAGTGGTTTAAACTCCCAGTGCTTTAAACTCTGAGTGGTTTAAACTCGGAGCGCTTTAAACTCGAGCGCTTTCCCAGTTTTTTCGCCACCTGCAGAATTCCCTGGAAGCAAAGAGGAAACCGCAGCAGAGCGGCCTGAGGAGAGGCAGCGCTTACAAACCTTGGAGCCGAAAGCTGCCCGAGACAAGCGGGGGCAGAAAAGCCCCAGGGCCCCGAGCAGGGGGGCACTTACTTTCCGACTCGGGAATTGAGCTTGTTAGTGAGGAGCTGGTAGATGTGGTGATGCTCATGGAAGGGCTCGTACCGTAACGGGGGAACGCTCCCGTCATGGCCGTGGTATGAGAGATCCACGCCGCGGGGTCGATCGGCCTCACCGGCTCAGCTGTGGGCACAAGGGTGGAGACGGGCTCAGGGCTGCAGGAAACGTGGAGGTTTTCAAAGGTTTCAGAGGATTTTTTATGTTTTTTACATGGGGAAGATCCTATAGACTGTATCACCACAAAAGGGATGGAAAATGGGGTCAGGGTTGCAGGAAACGTGGAGGTTTTCAAAGGTTTCAGAGGATTTTTCTGGTTTGGACATGGAGGAGATCCTACAAGAATATATCACCACAAAAGGATGGAAAATGGGGTCAGGGTTGGAGGAAACATTGAGATTTTCAAAGGTTTCAGAGGATTTCTTGGGTTTTTACATGGGGGAGATCCTATAGACTGTATCACCACAAAAGGGATGGAAAATGGGGTCAGGGTCGGAGGAAACATTGAGATTTTCAAAGGTTTCAGAGGATTTTTTCTGGTTTGGACATGGGGGAGATCCTATAGACTGTGTCACCACAAAGGGATGGAAAATGGGGTCAGGGTCGGAGGAAACATTGAGATTTTCAAAGGTTTGAGAGGGGTTCCTGGGTTTTGACATGGGGGAGATCCTACAGACAGTATCACCACAGAAGGGACAGAAAATGGGGTCAGGGTTGGAAGAAACATTGAGGTTTTCAAAGGTTTGAGGCGAGTTCTTGGGTTTTTACATGAGGAAGATCCTATAGACTGTATCACCACAAAGGGATGGAAAATGGGGTCAAGGGTTGGAGGAAACATTGAGATTTTCAAAGGTTTGATGGGGGTTCCTGGGTTTTGACATGGGGGAGATACTACAGAGAGTATCACCACAAAAGGGACAGAAAATGGGGTCAGGGTTGGAGGAAACTTTGAGATTTTCAAAGGTTTGAGAGGATTTTTCTGGTTTGGACATGGGGGAGATCCTACAGACTGTATCACCACAAAAGGGACAGAAAATGGGGTCAAGCTTGCAGAAAATATCAAGATTTTCAAAATTCCAAGGGTGTTTCTCTGGTTTTCTGGGGGTTTCACGTAAGGGAGATCCTACAGATTGTACCTCCACAAATGGGACAGAAAATGGGGTCACACTTGCAGAAAACAAGATTTGGAGTGGTCTGAGGAGGTTTTATTTTGGCTGTACTGGTTTGAATAAGGGTTTTGAGGGAGTGAGCTCCTGTAGTCTGCACCAGACAAAAGGCACAAAAAAATGGGGTCAGACTTGCAGCAAACATCAGTACTTTGAAATATCTGAAGGCTTTTCTCTTGTTCTCTTCTTGTTTCTCTGCTTTTCCCAAGGGTTTCAAGGCAGCTCCCACAATCTGCACCAGTCTATTGCGTTTTTTCCACCCTCATCTTCAACCTCATTTTTCTCATGTTCTCATTTTCCAGCACAGCCCTCACCAGCAGGAGGCAGCTGTGTTTGTCACATCTGCACAGATCTTTTACTGCTATTGAAAACAAGATAAATTTCAAGGTTTTTTTTTTTTTTTTTATGTGTATCACTGCTGCTTCCCTCACATCTTCAAAACCCTCAGCTGAAGTTTTCTCTAAAAGTTCACTGTGAGAAAATGAGGATTTTTAACACTTGGCATAATTATTTCCAAACCTCTTCTGAATTGATTTGTTAAGATCACCTCCCACAAGGTTAGGAGCTTGATCCAAGACAAAAACTCCCAGGAATTCAACGGGCAGTGAAATCTCAAAAAAAAAAAAAAAAAAAAAAAAAGTATCTTGAACCCCAGGCTCCCAATACCAAAGTAAACAAATAAAAGAACTGAACGGGCAGAACCTGTGAGATGTCAAAATAGGTGAAAATATTCCAGATTTTGGGGGCTTGCCAGGAAGCCAGCAAAGGGCCCAAATGGGTACTCACCCCTGGGGATGGTGAAATAACTCCTGGGAGTAGGGTCCCAGCATTTGGCTACTGTTAGGCTGATAGGTCTAGGAGAAAAAAAAAAAAAAAAACAAAACAGGTAAGGATGACTCTTAACTTTCCTACAGAGCTGGAAATGCTACAAGAACTATCTGAAATAAATTTAGTCCTGTCCAGCAGCCCTCAAGTACATTCTGAGAATGGTTTGGAGAAGCTTTGTAATATTTTCAGTACGAAGCACATCAGGATGTTCCTGGTTTTGCACGCATGATGAGCACTGGTGGTGAAATCTGTAGGATGATCAGCTCTTGGGATGTTAAAATGCTCATCACATAAAAAGCCAGCACTGCTGAAACCAGGCAACTCCTCACTGGTGTTGGCTTTGGCCAGAAGCAGCCTCACCTATTCATCATTTACACTGAGAAGTTCACAGCTGGGATCAGTCATGCTGGTGGATATGAAAACGTTGATTTCTCTGAGGTTTTCCCAGCTCCTGCACATAGAGGAGGAGCAGGAGGAGGTTTTGGGATGTGCTCACCCTGGTTTGGAGACTATTTCCCGTAGAACCCGAACGGCATCGTCATTGCTCATGTTCTCAAAATTGACATCGTTCACCTGGAACGGTGCAGAAAGCACAGGTCAGCTTCTGCAGCAGCAAAGTTAAAAGTGTTTTAATTACTTCATTAACCCCCCCAATTTATCTGCCTGGTCACTGCTTCCATTCCTTTAAAACGTCGTTTCTCAGAGCGCCTCACACAGAAACCACCGATCTCAACGATCTCGGCGCCACGTTTCTCCGAGGACGAATAATTTCTGTTTTATTTATTCTGCTTTATGTTTAATCCTGGGCTGGTGGGATGGCTGAGCACGGCACAGCAGCAGGATTTGGGGACAGGGACCCACCTGCAGCAGCATGTCCCCTGGCTCGATGCGCCCGTCCGCTGCCACCGCCCCTCCCTTCATGATGGAGCCGATGTAGATGCCACCATCACCCCGGTCATTGCTCTGTCCCACAATGCTGATTCCCAGGAAGTTGTATTTTTCTAGATGGACACAAAGTGGAAGGTGGGGAAAAGGTTAAAAAAAAAAAAAACAAAAAAAAAAACCAAAACAGCAAAGTGATTGGAATGATGGCAAAGAGCGAGGATGCTTCAGCTTTGAAACATCTCGACGCATCGGCGGGGCGAGGTTTGATTTGCAACGATCTCAGGCTGCTCTGATGGTGAATATTTGCCTGGCACCTTCAGGGAAAGGCTGCTAAAGACAGGATTTTTCCATCCAGACAGTGTTACATTAAAAAAAAAACAAAAAAAAACAAAACAAAACAAAAAAAACAACCCAGCACAAGGAAGAGCACTGAAAAGACTCGTCCACACCTGGAAATTAGCACCGAGCACATTAAGCAACATTTGTTCCACATGGCAGAGAGGCAGGAAGGGTTTGGTGCTGCTGAAAGGTGCTGAATTCCTTGGCAGCCCTGCACATTTCTGTCTGGCTGACAAATGAAACCCATGAGCAGCAGAAATGCAAACCCCCAGTGCCCTTCCACCCCAACCCCTCACCATTAACTCCACATCCTGGAGTTCCAGCTCCTTCCCTGGAAGGAACATTGATCTGCTGGTGAAAATGGCCCAGCTCTGGATCAGGAATCCAGGCACAGCCAACACAGCAGCAGCTCTCAGCTGCCATTCCCTTCATTCACCTGGCATCCTTTCAAACCAGGCAACTCCCTCCTGTCTCCAAAGGCTCCCTCACCATCACAAAATACATCTCCACCACTTGAATTTCATCATAAAAAGCACGGCTTGTCCTCTTACCCATGTTGAGTGTGACAGTGATGATGTTTAGGGACATGGTGGAGTCTGTGATGCTGCTGAACGAGGACGACTGCAAAACACAACAGGAAAGTCTCGAGGTTTTAAATGGCTCAGAGTGAGAACTGTTGAGGGTTAACTCATCAGGAATTGATTAAAAGGTTTCCAGCTGAAAGGCATCCAGAAATTAATGAGGTTTCCTCAAAATTATGCTTCACTGAGAGACTTTAAGGGAAGAAATCTGAGCAGAGTCTGCACTTTCTCCAAAGGTCTGATCACAAAACACACAGAGCACGTTCCTGTATTGAGGTTTCTCAACTGAACTTCCCCTGGAATTATTTCTGCTTCCTGGCTGTGACTGACAGGCAAGTATTTAGATCCTGAAGTGCCCAGTGGAATATGAATTACTGCACCCACAGCTCCTCCCTAAAGGGAGGAGTGAACAGCAAGTGATCCAGCAGAAATTGGGAGCAGAGACACTCCCCTGCCTCCAGAATTAAATACAAAGGTGCTTATCAAAGATCTTCTAAAACACTGTCCTGTGATAAATGTGTGTGAGGTCACTCTTTCATGTCTGAAGAGTGAGATTTGTGGGAGAACAAAGCAGGTGCTCCAGGAGTCTGTCCTTGGGGGTCACCCTCACCCTGCTGCCAAGGACTGGCACGGCAAAGGGCAAAGGAAAAGATTGGGGATCTCCTGTAAACTTGGATTCCTCCCTGAGCAGAATGCAGGTCTCAGGGTGTCTTCCCACATCCTAATGGAGTTTCTCCTCCAGAGACTGGTCTTGGAAAAGACAAGAAATGGGATTGGTGAGCAGTGAAAGGAGAAGGGGAGAGCTGAAATCTTGACTTTGGAGCCGCAGAACTCCAAACTCAGAGACTGAACCCGGACCGGAGCCACAGGGAGTGAATTCAACAGGCACAGACCTGTCCTGGATCCCTTCCTGAGTCAACAGCTCCACTCAAAAATCACAGAATTCACCTCCTTGGGTAATGCTGCTGCCGACCTTACCCTGTCAATCTGCCTCATCCTCTGTTTCCTCCTCCGGCGTTTGTGCTTTCGGATGAGCCGTGATGAAGTGCTCTGCTCCGTGGAACTGCTCAACCTGAAGGCAAGGACAGCAAAAGTCACAAATGTCACCCCTGCAGGGCTCAGCCACCTGCATTTTTCTGCCAGAGAGAGCCTCCCCTGCAGCAGCAGGAGAGGGGAAATCACACACACAGCTCGGGAGAAGACTGCAGGGATCAGATCAATAATTTAACGTTACAGAACATGATTTAACACTCGTTTTCTTCTGGGAGCAGTCTGAGTGCAACCCTTAATGCTCATTTTTGTGAGTCCTGTCATTTTCTTCTACTGCTACCAGGAATTCAAGGCTTCAATTGAAAGAAATCAAATAGAAACTGGTAACGTGGGGACAGTGAATGTGATTTACCTTCACACGTTCTGTAAGGTTTTATTTTGCTGTGGGATTTTTTTCCAGGCTCTTCAAAGTTGCAGAACCTAAATGTGTCACGTTTTACATATGAATCTTTAAGGTCTTTTGGAGTTTGGAGCATTCATTATCCTCACTTTGCAGAGAGTAGAATGAGACAAATAGATTTGCCCAAATTAATTTCAGGAGCCTGGAACAAAGCCTAGATTATTAAGATACCACTATAACACCAGAGAGATGTCTCTCCTCAATTTAATATGTTAAAAATGGCAAAAAAAAAGAAAAGAAAAAAGAAAAAAAAAGACCAAGCAATGCTGCCTCATTGACCAAAATTTAAAATCCCAACTTTATACAACACAAACAGTGCCAGGCTTTTCCCCCCAATTTCCACATTCCAGCCACAATGCAGGAATGTGGGAATACCTCCAAAACTTGATGCCAGCAATTCCAAAAGAGTTTGGTGTCCTGAGAGCACAGGAAACCCCTCTGGCCTGAAATATTTTTATCAAGTATCAGCCCTGGAGAAGCTGGAGCTGCACAGAGGGTGTGAGGGTGTGAATCTCCTGCCATTCCCTTCCAGTTCACACAATCATTTCAGGCATGTTAACCTCACACACTCCTTTTTTTTCCCCAACTCCCAGAATGGGGAATTGAAGAGGCAAGAGGTGGAATTTTTTTCAAAAACAGATCCAAAATGTGATAATTCCTGGTGTGTGGAACAGCTCCCACAGCCCCTGGGGTTGGGAGGTTTTATTTTTCCAACAGGAAAAATAAGGAGGTGTCAAAGCCAGGGCTTGCTCAACATCCAAAAATTGACACAAAATCCTCCACTTTTATTTTGCTGTCAATATTCTCCCCCTTCCTGCCTCCTCTCCCATTTCCTCCTCCTCCTCCTCCCTCCCAGAACATCTCACCAGAGGATTCAGCTAAAATCTCCCAGTTTGGGAGAACCTGAGCAAAACCAGGGCACGTTGCTCACTCCACAGTGAAGCTGCCCGCTCTCTGAAAGGACATTTTGCATTTTTCTCCCAAATTAAACCAGCAAAACCAGAATTTCCTGGCAAATCCCTGAGCTTCTGTCAGCAGGTGATAACACGTGAGAAGTAAAGTTGTTCTTTGCTGTATTTTTTGCTGTCCTGCTCAATATTAGGAGGGAAGGACGAGCATCAGCTCCTTATAAAAAAACCAACAAAAACAAAAACAAAACAAAACAAAAAAAAACCCCAGCTCAGATTTAGTTCAAGGGGACACAAAACATTGCAGGGATAAATTGGAGCTAAAACAGCCTCTCACATCAGCTGCACAAAACTGATGATCAGAAGGCTCTGCAGGAACATTTATACACCTATTTTCATGTAGCTGTGGCACATTTCATCATCTCTCCCTGTAATTTCTGCTCAATCCACAGCCTTAATGCATCCTTGCTGAATTCTTAATATTCTGGGAGCATCTGGATGCTAAAAAGCAGCTTGGACCTACTCTAATGAGGAATATTTTGCTCTCTGAAGCATCTGCAGAAATACTGGGTAAAAGTTGTCATTATTACAATCTGATGAGCAAGACAAGATGGCAAATTTGAGCTTTTGAGACAAATAAAGTGCAAAGATGAAAAACAAATCTGGAATTATCATTACCAATTAATTTCCTGCACCAGCTACTGCCCAAAACCCTGACTGCACTTCTAACACAAAGGTAAATAAATATAACAGAGGGGATTAAAAAAAAATAATAATAATAGCAAAAACACTAATGCTTTTCTTCTCCATTCTGCAATTCCCAAAAGACAGGGGGAAAAGGCAACATTTTTCTTATCCACATGGCTTAAAAAGAAATTATGATAATTTCTTCAATGAGAAATAAATTTTCTGCAGTGAATACTTTTAGCTGCATTGAACTTAGAGCAACAATTGCTGACAATAATCCTACAGCAACAGATGTCAGATTTGTTAGACCTTTACTTTAGAGAAGACAGAAAAAAGGTTTTTACTGTCAAGCTCCCTACATCAACCTGTGTTCAAAATCCATCCTGCAAACAACACAAACATTCCATTATATCACACTGTGAAAAAAAAAATGAAATAAATTATTGTGCTCCCACTCTGCACAGCCCTGGAATGTCTGTGAACTAAAGGTTAATTCACCAAAACATGACATTATTCCTGAACTGAATACAACAGAATTGGGCTGGGAATTACCCAGCTCTGCTCCAGTGCTCTGAGTTCAAATAAAATAAAAGTCAGAAAAGCATCCTCAGCCTCAAAACCTCTTCCCTTCCAGGACAGCAGCATCCTTCCCCTCTGATTTCCTCCCCCAGTGTCCCCTCCCTGCACAGCCTTGCTCACAAAGCAGCTTCAGCCAGCAGAACCCAGCAGCTGCCAGGAACCAAAGTGACCAAAGTGACCAAAATGACCAAAGTGACCAAAATGACCCCTCTGTGCCCACCCTGGTGTGCCCATCACCAAACTGGCCCCTCTGTGTCCACCCTGCTGTGTCCATCACCAAACTGACCCCTCTGTGTCCACCCTGCTGTGTCCATCACCAAACTGACCCCTCTGTGTCCACCCTGCTGTGTCCATCACCAAACTGACCCCTCTGTGTCCACCCTGCTGTGCCCATCACCAAACTGACCCCTCTGTGTCCATCCTGCTGTGCCCATCACCAAACTGACCCCTCTGTGCCCACCCTGCTGTGTCCATCACCAAACTGACCCCTCTGTGTCCACCCTGCTGTGCCCATCACCAAACTGACCCCTCTGTGCCCACCCTGCTGTGTCCATCACCAAACTGACCTCTCTGTGTCCATCACCAAACTGACCCCTCTGCGCCCATCACCAAACTGACCCCTCTGTGTCCACCCTGCTGTGTCCATCACCAAACTGACCCCTCTGTGTCCATCACCAAACTGACCCCTCTGTGCCCATCACCAAACTGACCCCTCTGTGTCCACCCTGCTGTGTCCATCACCAAACTGACCCCTCTGTGTCCATCCTGCTGTGTCCATCACCAAACTGACCCCTCTGTGTCCATCACCAAACTGACCCCTCTGTGCCCATCACCAAACTGACCCCTCTGTGTCCATCCTGCTGTGCCCATCACCAAACTGACCCCTCTGTGTCCATCACCAAACTGACCCCTCTGTGCCCATCACCAAACTGACCCCTCTGTGTCCATCACCAAACTGACCCCTCTGTGCCCATCACCAAACTGACCCCTCTGTGCCCACCCTGCTGTGTCCATCACCAAACTGACCCCTCTGTGTCCATCCTGCTGTGCCCATCACCAAACTGACCCCTCTGTGCCCATCACCAAACTGACCCCTCTGTGTCCATCCTGCTCTGTCCATCAGGAACCAAACTCACCCCTCAGACCCCTCTGTGCCCAGCCTGATGCCTCCAGCAGCTCTGGAACCTTCTCCATTTGCTCCTTTTCCTGATTTTCCTCTACAGAAAACTTCTCCCTACCAGCACAAAGTGTCCCGTGCCTGAGAACCTCATCCCTGGAACACAGCAGCATACCTTGGAGCATTCCTTTGAGTGGTTCTTCCTGACTAGCTGGCCTGGCAGCTCTTCCCTGTGCCAAAAAGCTCCTGCCCCAACCTCCAGAGGGAAAGGCAGGCACGGCAGCTTCCAAGAATCTCTTTCTTCTAAGGTCAGGCTCAGGAAGTTTTATTAATTTATTCTTATAGAAAGATTTCACTGGGTCTGTTCTAATGTGCCCCAGTGGCCACCCTGAGCTAATCCTGCCCCACTGCATTTCCATGGAAATTATTCATTTATTTACAAGAAACCCAAATCAGCTGCAGGCTTCTTTTTGTTGTTGTTGTGGGCTCGAGTTTTTAGGGGAGGGCTCAGGCTGCATTCAGGGTTAAGGGCTGATCTTGCCAGCCCTCCCTGCATCATGTGAATATCCAGCTGAAGCACATCCAGAAAAGTGATTTTTTTTTTGTTTGTTTGTTTGTTTTTTGTTTGTTTGGGTTTTTTTTGTGTATCTCCAGGTGTTGTCAAATTCATGAGGGAATGGTTTGGGTTGGAAGGGACTTTAAACTCATCTCATTCCAACCCCTGCAGGGACACCTTGCACTTCACTGGGACTGCAAAATAAGTTCTTGAAACTAATTCAGCACTAAATCTCCAACGTGCATTCAATTATCCTTTCAGCCCTTTGGAAACATTCAGCCTTTAATCAGAATTGTGAGGTCTTTAAACCCTGACCAACTCCAAGACCCAACAGATCCAAAAGATCCATAAACTGATGTTTGTAAAACACAGCAAGGGGTTCAGGATCTCCAGGAGTAGTTGCTCATTGCTGATTTTATTAAAATTACAATTTTCTGGCTTATTTGTTTTAGCTGCAGACCCCTGTGACCCACCAGAGATCTGTCACCCTGCTGTTCTCTGACAAATCCATAATTTGGATTTTCAAAATCCACTGAGACGAACAACAGCTCTAGAACCAGTGGCCAGGAAAAGGAAGAACATTATAGAGAAGGTAGCCAGGAAAAGGAAGAAAAATAGTTTTGATTGGTTTTACATCCATGAAAAGAAGTATTTTGAATCCATGGAATGTATCGGCTTAAGGACTTCTTAAAGAAAAACAAAAGTATTTTTAGAGATAACAAAAACGTCTTGAAATGAGAGGTATTTTTTCGAGTAGGGAATAATTCACACACTCTGCCTGCACAAAAAGAAAGAAATCATGAAGAAGCCATAAATATATGGCAGCCCAGGCTGCCTTTGCATTAACTTTGATGAATTCCTGACCTGCTCCCAGGTCTCAGACTATGCAATTATCCAGAAATTCCTTTATAACTGAGCTCCAGTGAAGTGCACACTTATTAGGAATCCATGCTGACAGTATTTTGTTTTAATATTAACACCATTACTTTATAAATAGGTAGGCACAGTGCTTTGATCTTGAAACGTGGCCATTCTTGCTATGAAAAGGAGAGGAACAGAACTTTTCTTTCAACTGGGAGCAGTGGTTTGGACAGCCTGGACAGTGACCTAATAACTCTAATAACTGAGGAGTGATCCCACACACAGTGATGTCACTGGTGAACGACCGGAGCTCAAACCACAGAAGAAATGAAAATTTTAAAAATAATAATCATTAAAAAATATAAAAGAAAACAAGAGAGAGGAGGGGAAGGGGAAAAAAGAAGGAACAGGGATGTACCTGCTGGTGTTATCATCATCCTCAGAGTCGATGAAGCTGCTGGACTCCAGCTCACTGCTCATCATGGTGGAGGAGCTGTCGTAGCCAGGGGGGTGCTCACGGTGCCTGTCCAGCTTGGGGTGCCCATTGATCCTGGGGACTGAAAAAGCAAAATAAAGGGACAGTTACAGCACAGGGAAGTTGTGGGGATGCCTAAAGAGGCTGCCTGGAACAGAGCTTTAACAGTGTTGAGGGAATAAAGTTGGGATTTATTAAAATGTAGTTATTAAGAAAGGTATTTAGGTACTAAAAAGGTATTTAGGGAGGCAGTAGGGATTTATTAAAAGGTCCTCCAAGGATTCACCTTGGGCAGTACAAGAGCCTGGCCATGGCTACACCCAAGGTGGACACAAGATGGACACGAGATGGACACAGATGGACACGAGATGGACACGAGATGGACACGAGATGGACACGAGGTGGACACAAGATGGACACAAAATGGACACGAGATGGACACAAGATGGACCCAAGATGGACATGACGTGGACACGAGATGGACACGAGATGGACACAGATGGACAGAAGATGGACACGAGACGGACACAAGATGGACACAAGGTGGAGACAAGATGGACACAACATGGACACGAGATGGACACAAAGTAGACACAAGATGGACACGAGGTGGACACGAGATGGACACGAGATGGACACGAGATGGACACGAGATGGACACAACATGGACACAACATGGACACGAGATGGACACAAAGTAGACACAAGATGGACACGAGGTGGACACGAGATGGACACGAGATGGACACGAGATGGACACGAGGTGGATGCCAAGTCACAAATTTTCACACTTTTCTGAGTTTTGGTCCATTTCCATATTGGGGTTAATTGTCCAATTCCAGCTCCAGGAGAACAAGCAGTTTTATTACGCTCCTCAGGCCACCACGTTCTCTTTGTGGGGATTATTTTGAAATCAGAGAATGGAGAAGCACAGATGGAGATTCATTGTCTGTGCACTTAAAACAGGAATGCAATTTAAGGGAAATGGGTGGAAGAGCTTAGGGATACCCAAAATCCTTCTGCATTTTCAGTGGGAAGAGGTGTGAAAACGCTGTCGGATCACCCAGGTGTGTCCCACACCTTCCAGCTGCAGCTGGAATCAATATTTATCACACAAATTATTTATTTATGTGTGGAAGTGCCCAGCAGCAATTCAGCAGAATTTTCTGGCGTGAGTAATCCTGCAGCAATGAAGAACACCCAGGCTGCTGTGGTGAACAACCCACCCATGGAACCACACTGTTAATTAGCACCCACTGGAGAACCTGGGGGATTCACCATCACCACAGCTCCAAACCAAACCTCTGGAAGGATCTTACTGCAGTTCAAGCCCTGGCTGAAAGCTGGCAACGTTTCCCAGTAAAATCAGGAAAGGATTTTTGTAAATTAAAACGGAGAGTAGCACAGAAAATCTTTGGTTGATGTCCCTTTTCTTCCCTGGGGTTTTCCCAACTCTTATTGTGTGGAACCTCTCAGTTCCAGTGCTCTGGGCTCAGCCTGTTTGACCTGTTCAGGTTTTAGCTCAGTGCTTCTTTCCCAAAAGGTTCCTTCACACCTTTCCTCACTTCACCTGTTTGAAACAAAGGCTGGAACAGCCCGCTCCTGTTTTCTTGTGGAACAAGAACTCCTTTCCCTTGAGGGAATCCAGGGAAATCCTCTTTGCCAGGGTGGGTGATTCTTTGTACCAAACAATTACAAACACAGGTAATTGTCCAGCTGGCTGAGCTGCTCCCGTGCCTCTGGAATAAAAGCTCTGGCACAAAGCTGTGAGTAACACAGAGCTCCAGGAGCTCCCTCACCCTGCCCCTGTGCCAGCCAGGGCTGTAATTTGGATTTATTCAAACACTCTCACTGCATTTCCTGCATTTTCCCTTTTCACACTGAGGGGAGAGGACACAGCTGCTGGCCCTGGAGGAGCTGGGATGCAGGTGTCACATCCTTGTCCCCCTTTTCCTAAAGCTGTTCCATTTTCCATCCAGGCGTGCTCCAGACGTGCAAGAAACGAGTGATTGTGATCATTGTAGTGACAAGACCTCAAATCCTTCCCATTTCACTTCTTTTAGCGTTGTCAAGTGGCAATTCAGGACACAGAGCTGAACTGTGCATTTTAGATTTGCTTTCCACTGAAAGCAGCACACTCGTGGTGTTACTGTGTGTCCTGGATGCTGTTATTGATAAATGAAATATTGGTATCACCACAGAAACGATATGGACATTAAATAATGTCTTTTAAAGCAGTTCTCCTCACTTTATGCACATTGATAGAACTCACCTGCTGCAGGCAGAAGACCTGAGTTCAGAAAATAAGTAATATTTGTGACATTCTTGCCTGGGCTCTGACAGAAGGAGGAAATTTTATCCCATTTCTTTCTCAAGGGAAACGCATGAATTGGTTTTCAGAGCACTCCAAGCAGAAACTCCTGTGCTCAGACAATTCCATCCACCAACACCAGCTCTTATGCCACAAACATCCAGAGCAAAAACGTGCACTGGCACTGATTTAATGCTTGAAACAGCTCCCCTTTTCACATTCTCCCCCCAACAAGTTTTTAATCGACACCATGAGAGGATTCTGCCGTTCTTCCATCCACCCCTAACCAGTGACATTTTGGAAGGGTTAAATGAACAGAATCCCTCAGGATAAATCTGATTTCTGGTGTTTCTCTGGTTCTAACTGGAGGCAAACACTTCAGTGGGTGGAGCTGTGAACAAAGGCTATGATGGCATTTCTTGGGCCCAAGTATTCCAAATTCTGGACCATTTTAAACACAATGGGTGGCACCTATTAATTCTTAATTAAGCCTGGAAATTCTTGTCTGGCAATGAATGAAAAACCCAAGAGCTCTTTGATGTACAGACCAGAGGCAAGAGATGGAGTTCTGCATTTTATAGGTGCACTTTGGGTGCATTTAGGTCTTAAAAAAAAAAAAAAAAATCTTCAGAGCCTCTGTTACACCAGCAGAAAACAACAGAGCTGATCCAAGCCTTGAGAAATCAACAGCCAGTCCTCTCCAAATTATTCACCTTCTCATGCTAGAGAAAGTTCTGCCTATTGCCAAGAAAATAAAAAAATAAAAAAATCTCTGCCACCTCACCATGGGTTGTTGAAAAAGAAAACCTCTTGGAAAAACGCTGAGCTTCAAAGAGTTTCGGAGCAATTATCGAATTATTTCATTAAAATAATGAGTCCCTGAAAGCAGGCAGGAATGCAGCCTCAAGTCTGTGGTGCTGGTGATGCTGTTCTGAGAGATGGCAGGAAAATTGGGAAAGGGGAAGGGTTGGAGTCTGAAACTGAGACCTCTCTGAGTTCTTCACAGAGAGCAAAAACTTTCAGTGAGAACTCAAAAAATGTAATCAGCGTAGAGAACAATTCTCGAAAACAAATCTCTGTGAAGGCTCTGAGAACACAGTTTTAGACATAATAATTATTAACTACAACATGAGGTCTCCAATCCTTCCCAGCCTGGCTATTAGTGCCAGAGGTCACACAGGAACTCGGGGATTTTATGCAGAAAGAAAATCTGACCTGATTGTTTGGGAAGTAAAAAAAAAAACCAAAAAAAAAAAACAAAACGAAACAAAACAAAACTTTAATACTGGAAAATAACATCAGTTTGTATTGAATGAAGCAGGAAAGATGGTACAGGGAGGCTTGATCCATGCACCAGGGCACCTGGAAAAAAGCAAGTGTCAGGACATGGCAGGGGTGTTTAAAAACTTGGAGGAGAGGAGGAATTAGGGTGGAGTTTAGGGAGGGGGTCCAATAAAGAAGGGCGATTAGAAATATTAAAGTTATTAATTTTAACAATAATTACTTAAAAAGTGAAAAGGAATCAGTGATAACAAGGGAAGCAGAGAACTTTCTGGCAACCATGAACATAGAGGAACTGGAGGATTCTGATTTTGCACTCACTACTATTGAAAGGGTTTTGTCACAGCCTTGAACTGTGCTCCCCTGAACTTTTACTGGAGCTAACCCCAACACCAGTGAGAATACTTACAATTTTAGATAAAACAAAACAAACCACACGTGTAATTTAGATGTAAACTGGCGGGCTAAGAAAATGAAACTGTAATAAGAAGAAATGGTTCAGGTTTGTGATTTTTAGCTTGTTGGGTAATTTGTGTGTAAGAATTTGTGTATAAGAATGTGTGCAATGTACACAGAATGTACATAATGGACATAAGAATGTGTATAATGTGTATAATGAATGTATAATAATGTGTATACGAATGTATAATAATGTGTATATGAATGTACATGTGTATAATGAATGTATAACGTGTATAATGTGTATAATGTGTATAATGAATGTATATGTGCATAATGTATGTACATGTGTATATTAATGTATAATAATGTGTATAATGAATGTACCTGTGTATAATGAATGTATAATAATGTGTACATGTGTTTAATGAATGTACCGGTGTATAATGTATGTATAATAATGTGTACATGTGTATAATGAATGTACATGTGTATAAAGAATGTACCTGTGTATAATGTATGTATAATAATGTGTACAATGAATGTATGTATGTATGTATATGTGTATAATGAATGTACATGTGTATAATGAATGTATTATAATGTGTACATGTGTATAATGAATGTACATGTGTATAAAGAATGTACCTGTGTATAATGTATGTATAATAATGTGTACAATGAATGTACCTGTGTATAATGTATGTATAATATTGTGTACATGTGTATAATGAATGTACATGTGTATAAAGAATGTACCTGTGTATAATGTATGTATAATATTGTGTACATGTGTATAATGAATGTACATGTGTATAAAGAATGTACCTGTGTATAATGTATGTATAATATTGTGTACATGTGTAATGTATGTATGTATGTATATGTGTATAATGAATGTACATGTGTATAATGAATGTACATGTGTATAATGTATGTATAATATTGTGTACATGTGTATAATGAATGAATGTACATGTGTATAATGAATGTACATGTGTATAATGAATGTATGTACCTGTGTATAATGTATGTATTATACTGTGTATAATGAACGTACATGTGTACCTGTGTATAATGTATGTATTATACTGTGTATAATGAATGTACATGTGTACATGTGTATAATGAATGTATTTACCTGTGTATAATGTATGTATTATACTGTGTATAATGAATGTATGTACCTGTGTATAATGTATGTATTATACTGTGTATAATGAGTGTACATGTGTACATGTGTATAATGTATGTATTATACTGTGTATAATGAACGTACATGTGTACATGTGTATAATGTATGTATTATACTGTGTATAATGAATGTATGTGCCTGTGTATAATGTATGTATTATACTGTGTATAATGAATGTACATGTGTACATGTGTATAATGAATGTATGTACCTGTGTATAATGTATGTATTATACTGTGTATAATGAGTGTACATGTGTACATGTGTATAATGTATGTATTATACTGTGTATAATGAATGTACATGTGTACATGTGTATAATGAATGTATGTGCCTGTGTATAATGTATGTATTATACTGTGTATAATGAATGTACATGTGTACATGTGTATAATGAATGTATTTACCCATGTATAATGTATGTATTAGACTGTGTATAATGAATGTACATGTGTACATGTGTATAATGTATGTATTATACTGTGTATAATGAATGTATGTACCTGTGTATAATGTATGTATTATACTGTGTATAATGAATGTACATGTGTACATGTGTATAATGAATGTATTTACCCGTGTATAATGTATGTATTAGACTGTGTATAATGAATGTACATGTCTACATGTGTATAATGTATGTATTATACTGTGTATAATGAATGTATGTACCTGTGTATAATGTATGTATTATACTGTGTATAATGGATGTACATGTGTACATGTGTACAATGAATGTATGTACCTGTGTATAATGTATGTATTATACTGTGTATAATGAACGTACATGTGTACATGTGTATAATGTATGTATTATACTGTGTATAATGAATGTATGTACCTGTGTATAATGTATGTATTATACTGTGTATAATGAACGTACCTGTGTATAATGAACGTACAGGTGTACATGTGTATAATGAATGTACGTACCTGTGTATAATGTATGTATTATACTGTGTGTAATGAATGTACATTTGTACATGTGTACAATGAATGTACGTACCTGTGTATAATGTATGTATTATACTGTGTATAATGAACGTACATGTGTACATGTCTATAATGTATGTATTAGACTGTGTATAATGAATGTACATGTGTACCTGTGTATAATGTATGTATTATACTGTGTGTAATGAATGTACATTTGTACATGTGTACAATGAATGTACGTACCTGTGTATAATGTATGTATTATACTGTGTATAATGAACGTACATGTGTACATGTCTATAATGTATGTATTAGACTGTGTATAATGAATGTACATGTGTACCTGTGTATAATGTATGTATTATACTGTGTATAATGAACGTACATGTGTACATGTGTACAATGAATGTATTTACCCGTGTATAATGTATGTATTATACTGTGTATAATGAACGTACCCGTGTATAACGAACGTACAGGTGTATAAGAACATACAGGTGTATCCGAACGTATAACCAGGTGTATCCAAATTTGCCCGTAAGAACTGGAGAGGGGTGTGCTCCTGGCTGTCCCTCTGTCCTTGCTCTCCCCTCACCACCCCCCTCAGCAGCAGCCAGCAGAACCCAGGAGCTGCAGCAGCAGCCGCGACCTCGACAGGAGCAGCTTCCACATCCAACCACGGCTTTACCTCTACTTAGCACTCCACACCAACAACCTTCACCTGGACTTTTAACACTTGTGTCCCTTTAGAAACCTCTGTGCCTTTATACATTAAAAACAAAAAAAAAAAAACCTACAAAAACAACTTCAGAGCATCTGAGAGCCAAAGGGAATAAAGAAGCCGGCGCTCACCGTCCTCGTGGCCCTCGCGGTTCCTGCGCCGGTGCCGCTCGCGCCGGTGGCTGAGCACAGATTCTGTCCCTGTCTCGTTGTCCAGGCCATCCCTGCTGCTGGCAGCGTTGGGGCTGTCACACAACAAACGGGATAAATCACTGGGTTTGTCCCTTCTGCACTTTTCCTGAATAGGTTTGTTGTAGCTGGGAGAGTGTTGGTGTAAAAAGGTACAAAAATGACAAAACAAAACAAAACAACAAAAAAAAGATATGAAAAGGGAACTGAATTTATAGTTCTGTGCTGTAAATTGGTATGGGGTGATGGATCCAAGCAAAAGCAGCTGAGGGGTCAAAAGAGAACCCCAAACAAGATGAGGGGTGAGAAGAGAACCCAAAAACCACCCGACAGGTGAAAAGAGAAGACAAAAGCAGCTGAGGGCTGAAAAGAGACCCCAAAAAACACCCAAGGAGTAAAAAGAGAATCCCAAAACCACTTGATGGGTTAAAAGAGAAACCAAAAACTACCTCAGGGGTGAAAACAGAACCCCAAAAAACACCTGAGGGGTGAAAAAAACCCAAAAAAAACCACCTAAGGGGTGCAAAGAGAACCCAAAAAACACCTGAGGGGTAAAAAGAGAACCCCAAAAAACACCTGAGGGGTGAAAAGAAAACCTAAAAAACACCTGAGGGGTGAAAAAAAACCCAAAAAACACCTGAAGGGTGAAAAGAGAACCCAAAAAACACCTGAAGGGTGAAAAGAGAACCCCAGAAAACACCTGAGGGGTGAAAAGAGAACCCGAAAAACACCTGAAGGGTGAAAAGAGAACCCCAAGACTACTTGATGGGTTAAAAGAGAACCCAAATCTGATTTTGTAAAATCTTTCAGGTTGTGGGGTTTTTTTGTGTTTTTTTTTTTTTTGTTTGTTTTGTTGTGGGTTTTGTTTTGTTTTTTGTTTGGTCTTTTTCTGTTTGTTTTCTGTCATGTTTGGGTTGGGTTTTTTTGTGTTGTTTTTTTTTGGGGGGGGGGTTGGTGTTGTTTTTTTTTTTTTTGTTTTGGTAATTTTTTTTGTTTGTTTTGTATTTTTTTGTTTGTTTGCTTGATTTTTGGGGGTTTTTTTGGTTTTTTTTTTTTTTTTTTTTTTTTTCACTTCTTGTTCAGTCCAGCACAGCTGGAAAAGGGGTGACATTGCTCAGGTCACTCTTGGCCACGTCAGCAGCACCATCTACTGATCCAGCTCACGACCCGCAGCAGGGAGAGGGGAAAAAAATTACATTTTATTTAGATTTCATCAATGGTGGAGCAAAATATCAACGCTGTCAGGCAGGGAGTGGAGTTATCAGATTGGATTTGTAAAGATCTGATTTCCTTGGATTGCTCTGCCTGCCTCACCAACTCCTTGGAGTTTTTTGTTATCCAGCACCATTTCTGTTTGTACAGTTGCACAACACCCAGCTCTGCTGGTATTTATTTATCTGAGGCTCAATCAGCACTGAAGGAGATGACAGAGGAGCATTTAAATAAAATCCCACGGATTTAGGAACCAGGAAGGTACAAGTCACTCTTATTGCACAACCATCACAGCAAAACCCCAAGAAATGTAATTTTCCATAATTTCTGGAGATCAGAAATTACCTACAGTCATGATTCAGGTTCGTTTTACAATGAAGGACTTGTTAAGCTCAACAGCAAAAGAAATTATTTTAATTTTGGGGATTCTTTATCGTTTTAAATCTACAGTGGGTGTGCTTTAAAATGGAATTCTAATTGTGACAGGATTTGGGGCTTCACGCAGAATAACTGAGATACTCTGCCCTGGGTTATGGACTAAACTCAGGTCATCATTACCTTCTCTTCTGGACTGAAAAAAATGAAACACAGCAGAAAAATCTGCTATAAAACGTCCAGGTGTTGTGGGAAATTGTGAGCAGAAAAACCCAAAAAAGGCATTGAGGGAAAACAAGTTTTAGTTTTGGGAAATTTCCCACGAGCCAGATTCTCTATTGGAGGTCAAAAAAAAAAAAAAAAAAAAAAAAGAAAAAAAATAAAGGAAAAAGAAAAAAAGAGGTGGAGGAGAGGGAAAGCAGGAAGGTGATTTATCTGGGAATGGGAACAGAGGCACAAAACACCACCTGAGCCCTCGGAATTCCCAAATTTTCTCTGTAATATTTAAGAATACTCTGGAAGAAGCAGCAGGACCAGCAGAGCATGGGAGCTCTGACAAGGAGCAGCCCCACTCGTGTTTAATTCCAAGCTAATTATCTTTTGAAACAAAGACTGCAGCTGCTCCAGGCACGTTTAGGGCAGGAAAGAAAAAAGCCTGGTTTTATTTTCTGCCCCGTTCAGAACACGGGAGGGCAGCACAGCCCTTGCAAGGCACTGCCAGGCAGGGTCAGGATTTCCCAGCTTTTCTTGTCCCCTCCAAAAGGTTGGGGTTTTTTTTTGTTTGTTTTTTGTTTTTTTTTAAATCTGTAAAAGACTCGCACACAACACTGAGGGCACTTCCAGGTAACAACCATCCAAAAAAAAAAAAAAAAAAAAAAAAGAAAAAAAGAAAAAAAAATTTAAAAAATGGAGAACGGGCAAATCCAGGCAACATTTCCTTCTCCAAACACAACCCAGGAGCACGAGGCTCTGCTTTAAATCCTGCTGGTGGAAATTTCCCTCTTTGGAAAATGAAGGTATCCTAAGGATTCCCCTTGGATCAGGAAGAGGAAATAAAAATAACAAAGCAGAAATTCCAGGTCTGGCCACACACAGATGGAGCTGGCAGCCTCTGGATGGACATGGAGCAGGAATTATTCCTGATGGAAATTCTCCTTCCTGCCAGCAGCGTTCAGCTGGCTCTGCACCCTCCCTAATCACACATAACACACCAAGCACACGTCAGCCACACACAAAAAGCATTTTGGGCTCCCTCCTTACTTAACTCATGCACAGCAGGCTTGGAAATGAGCTATTTTGGATAAATATTTCACTCTAACAACGACAGGGGGGGGTTTATTTTTATTCCCATCTCCCTTTTAATTCCTCGATATTTGATTTTTACGACCACAACAACAAACAGCTGCAGCAGGAAGAGAAATGAGGGTGAGAAATAGATGGGAATTAGAAATTGGTGATTAAATGGGAGAACTGGTTCTTACTGGAACGATGGGGGCCGGGAGTCTCCGATGCCTCCTGTCCTCTCCAGGGGTGGTGGAAGCTCTGTGTGGCTCTCAGTGCACTGGGAACCTGTGTCAGAGTGGGAACTTTCAGCCAGGACCAGCTGCCAACACAAAAAAAAAAAAAAAAAAAAAAAAAAAAAAAAAAAAAAAAAAAAAAAAAAAAATTACACAAATTCCCACTTCGGCCCAAAATCCTGAGCTCTGTGCAGGGCATCCCTGCCAAACTCCCAGAAAATCAGTTTAAATTCAGGTTCTGTGTGAAAACAGCAGCAGGCTGGATGTCACAGAGCTCCTGCAAGCACCAGGAATTCTTCTCCTCCTGGGAAAGAAAACAGGCAGCCCAGGCAGGGAGGGGATTTTGGGGAGCTGGCACTGCAGCATTCCCCAAGCACAAGAGCTGTCAGCATCCCTTGCAAAAATGCACCCAACATTTGGTGTTCCAGCACAAAAATTGAAAAGCAAACGCTTAGTTTTATTATTTTATCATTAAATCAGATTTTTTTTCTTTTTTTTTTTTTTTTTGCCTCCATTTTCTAACCTAGAAAGGCAGAGCATTGCCAATTTTACACCAGGGAGATGAAAGTAATCAAAGATATCTAAATTCAGCCTAAATCCCAGGGGAGGAGAACTCTGCTCTGGGTAAAGCAGCACTGGAGAAAAACAAACATGCATTGATCCAAGACTCCTTTTAATTTATCTCTGCAAACAGAACAAGGTGATTCCCAACTAGAAATTCCACTTTTCCTCTGACTTCACCTGTTAGAATAAATGATTATTTTTTATTAAAAAGCCTGACAGTGGACAAAGATGTCCCAGACCTCTGATTTACAAACAGGAAGGCATGTGCATTAATTTTGTGTAAAATTAAATTTGGCAATTCCATGAACTGAAGGACTTAGTTAATATTTTAAACGACAGTACAGAAATTATTCTCCCATGAAGATGGGAGAATTTGGCACATCCTGCACCAAAAGAAAAAAGTATTTAAATAATCCAGTGACCACACACAGAATTTTCTGGCCACGACCCACAGAAATCAGACTTGACCTGGAGGGGACCAGGGTGACTTTATCCCCAATTTCCTGATCCACCTCATCACTTGGCTGAGTCTCTCCAAACACTGTGATGATAAAGTCTTTAATTAAAGAAATCCTCAATTAATGATACAGATTAATAACCTTTCACTAAGAGGCAACAATATCTCAGCTTCCCTTTATTTTTAGCTGTGGAAGAAGCAAAGCAGGAGAGACTCCAACTCCTCCCTGGTTCGTTTATTAATATTTATTAATTCTAATAAAATAATCAGAGGGATGCAGAGGATGGAACTGGCGTTCAGGATGCAGGGAATTACTCCTAGGAGTACAAAACCATAAATATGAGGAGGAAAACACACACAGAGGAACTGCCTGGAGAAAAAAACCAGCTCCACATGGAGCCAGCTGCATTATCCAAACTCTTATCACCAAGGCAGGAGCAACAGAGGAAACACTGAGGGGGAAAAAAAAAATAACACCAGCTTTCTTAATCATTTGATAATTAAAGCTGCTTTCTTCCAGGTGGGGAAGTCAAAGGGAGGTTTTTAGGAATTTTGTTGCTGTTATGGAGATGCAAGGATGTCTCTGAGCCTGGAAGGTTCCCTGAGGAATCTCTGCGTGAGTGATTTCATTGACAAAAATCAAACCAAAAGGATGAAAAGAATAATAATAAAAAAAAATAAATAAAACCATCCTGAGGGAGGGTGTAGCAAAATCTGTACTTCCCCCTCAGCCTTCATACTCTGAGCTGGGAATGCCAAAAAAAAAGAAAAAAAAAACAAACCCTGGCCTGAGGTATTGGGGAGCAGGGGAAAAAAAAAAAATCCTTTAAGTTTTTCTGCTGAGGGCAACAGCTGAGTGCAGGAGGAGCCAACAAGAAAAATCCTTCCTGGATTTTGGGATGTTTGCTCTCCAGCATTTCCCTGCTCCTGCAGGAGGAGCCAACAAGAACAATCCAGCTGCAGGGATTAATTATCCATTCCTCCACTTCCAGGGATTAATTATCCATTCCTAATCCTAATTCTCCAACTGCAGGAATTAATTATCCATTCCTAATCCTAATCCTCCATCTTCAGGAATTAATTACCCATTTCTATTCCTAATTCTCCAGATGCAGGAATTACCCACTCCTAATTTTCCAGCTGCAGGAATTAATTATCCATTCCTAAACCTCCACTTCCAGGGATTAATTATCCATTCCTAATCCTAATTCTCTAGATGCAGAAATTAATTACCCATCCCTCATCCTCCATCTGCAGGGATTAATTACCCATTCATAATTTTCCAGCTGCAGGAATTCATTACCCACTCCTATTCCTAATCCTCCACCTGCAGGAATTAATTACCCACTCCTATTCCTAATTTTCCAGCTGCAGGGATTAATTACCCACTCCTGTTCCTAATTTTCCACCTGCAGGGATTAATTATCCATTCCTATTCCTAATTTTCCACCTGCAGGAATTAATTACCCACTCCTATTCCTAATTTCATCCTCCATCTGCAGGGATTAATTACCCATTCATAATTTTCCAGCTGCAGGAATTCATTACCCACTCCTATTCCTAATCCTCCAGCTGCAGGGATTAATTACCCACTCCTATTCCTAATTTTCCAGCTGCAGGAATTAATTACCCACTCCTGTTCCTAATTTTCCACCTGCAGGGATTAATTACCCACTCCTATTCCTAATTTTCCACCTGCAGGAATTAATTACCCACTCCTATTCCTAATTTCATCCTCCATCTGCAGGGATTAATTACCCATTCATAATTTTCCAGCTGCAGGAATTCATTACCCACTCCTATTCCTAATCCTCCAGCTGCAGGGATTAATTACCCACTCCTATTCCTAATTTTCCAGCTGCAGGGATTAATTACCCACTCCTGTTCCTAATTTTCCAGCTGCAGGAATTAATTACCCACTCCTATTCCTAATTTTCCAGCTGCAGGAATTAATTACCCACTCCTGTTCCTAATTTTCCACCTGCAGGGATTAATTACCCACTCCTATTCCTAATTTTCCACCTGCAGGAATTAATTACCCACTCCTATTCCTAATTTCATCCTCCATCTGCAGGGATTAATTACCCATTCATAATTTTCCAGCTGCAGGAATTCATTACCCACTCCTATTCCTAATCCTCCAGCTGCAGGGATTAATTACCCACTCCTGTTCCTAATTTTCCACCTGCAGGGATTAATTACCCACTCCTGTTCCTAATTTTCCCCCTGCAGGAATTAATTACCCACTCCTGTTCCTAATTTCATCCTCCATCTGCAGGGATTAATTACCCATTCATAATTTTCCAGCTGCAGGAATTCATTACCCACTCCTATTCCTAATTTTCCACCTGCAGGGATTAATTACCCACTCCTATTCCTAATTTTCCAGCTGCAGGAATTAATTACCCACTCCTATTCCTAATTTTCCAGCTGCAGGAATTAATTACCCACTCCTATTCCTAATTTTCCACCTGCAGGGATTAATTACCCACTCCTATTCCTAATTTTCCAGCTGCAGGAATTAATTACCCACTCCTACTTTTCCAGGTGCACTGAGGAAAATAATCCACTTTAAGGTTGCCTGAGCTCATTTCCAGACTGAGGCTGAGCTTTCTTTGAACTCCCCACACTGGCAGCATCTCCCTTTTCCCAAGCAGTTTTGAAATCCTAGATAAACATCTGCCCACACTCCCACGACTAAATCCAAATAAAGCAGTGGCCAGTGCAGATATTCCCATTTTTACCTTCCCATCCCAGATTTTTGACAGCAATTTCAGAACAGCCACACCCGCCTGTGAGCTGCAAGGAATTATTTCCTGTAAAATCAAATCCCAAATCAAAGTTTCAGAGCCCATTTTCCACAGCAAGGCTGCTGTCAAAGGAGAAATTCCAGGAAAAAAAAATTTAAAAAAAAAATCCAGGAATTCTCCCAAAGGCACCAGGACCCCACATGGCTGGAAAAACCTCATCAGGAAAGGGATTTTTAATTATTTTTTAATTTAGTCAACAAGAAATTGTCTGGGCTGAGATGAGGTTTGGGATGAACCCAAAACAACACAAATAAACAAAAACAAACAAACAAGGAAACAAACAAACAAACAACTAAAAAAAAAACATAAAAAACCACCAAAGAAAAAAAAAACAAAAGAAAACAACAACAAATACAAAAAAACAAAAAAGGCCAAAAAAACCAAAAAGGCAAAAAAAAAAAAAACTCAAACAAAAATAAACACCAATTAAAAAAAACCACAAAAACAACAACAAAAAACCCCAAAAAAGTAAAAAACCCCGAAAAATAAACACCAAAAAACCCCAAAAATAAACACCAAAAAACCCAAAAATAAACACCAAAAAAACCCCAAAAATAAATACCAAAAAACCCCAAAAACACCATAAAAAACCCCAAAAACACCAAAAAACCCCCAAAAACACCAAAAAACCCACAAAAAAACCAAAACAAAAAAAAAAAGAAAGACAAAGATCGATACATGGAATAGAACAATTTGCTGCTGAGGCAAAAGGTTGGAGCCCAAAGGTAAAAAAAAAACCAAAAAAAAACCAACCAGCAAACAGGTATGGGAGTCCTAAAAAAAAGGGGAGAAATTAACTTTTCTTTCTGGACACAATTCCCAGGGACAAAGAGCTAACTTTGGACAGCACAGGCTGAAAATCTCATTTTTTAAGATCACAATTTAATACAAAAAAATAAAAATTAAAAAAAAAAAAAAATAAAATCCAGTAAGTGCTTGATACACATTTGGGTGTGTGTGGGAGGACTCAGCTTAAGCCCAGCTTTACAAAGCCAAGTGTTCTGCTTGCTTAACACTAAAAAAACCAACTGGGACTGCCCAGCTGCCACAGTTTGAGTGCCCTAAAATTAAAAGCAATCAACAGAGGAGGAAGAATTGGTTGATAACTTGGGGAATCCAGCTGAGCCCAGTTCAGCATCTCCAACCCCAATTCAGCAATTCCAGCTGATCCACGAGGAATTATTGCTCGGGAAGTATCTCCCAGCCAAAATCAGGTTTCAAAAGTCACACTCTGCATTTTTCCTTAGTGCTGGAGTGCCCACAGGCAGCAGACAGCAGGCAATCCATTGTGCATTTTGATTTCTTGATGTTATTTCTACCTAATCCCACCCGCAAGAAGCCAGGCTTGAGAAAGTTCAAGCTACTCAGCAGGCAGCAAATATCCTTATCCTGTACAGCTTCAGTGTCTGGGCTACTAAAATATTTTAAGGGATAGAACAGTTAAAATATTTGAAGTCGTAAGAAACGCGAGCAAGATCTTCAAGTCCTAAAATCAGCACGGGGATGGAAGTGAGACGGAGACAAAGCTGCAGGTTTGTTCCAACTGTGAACAAAAACTCCTATAAACTGATTTTGCCACTATTTCCTTCATCCCACACCAAAACCAGGATCCAAACGTGGTTCCAGACATTTATTCCGTGCTGAAAAGCTCTTCCAAATCTCCACCCAGCACAGCTCTCGCCCCGCGGCACTCAACTCCACTTCCAGCACTTGGTGAAGCCAAACCCTTCACAAAAAAAATTTTTTTTTTTTATCCTCAAGGCAAACTTGAAATTTTTGGAAAACACCATCCTTGTCCTCTGCTGTGTTCCCAGGATTGGAAACTCAGCTTGAAGGAGGAAAATGAAATCACAGACTGCACCTCAAATGCTGTTTTGGTGTTAAAATTTCAGGTATCGCTGCATTTTTCTGTGCCTAAAGGTGCTCAGGCACTTCAATCACCCCTGAAAAGCACAAACCTGCAGTCCCCAGGCAGAGAAATGTGTGCATGAAACACCAAATTTATCCAGTATTTCATCTGAAGGTGGGGGAATTGCTGCATTTCACAGCGGAAGAATTTTCTGGAATCTCCACCAAGTGGAACAGAACGAGGGTGAAGAAGTGCCAACACCAGCTCAGCACCCGATAAATGAGAATAATTAGGAGCTGGTAATTAATTACTCCAGTGAGGGGACAAATAAATGCTGGCATATGGGAGAAATGAGCACATTAAACCCAAACTGAGACATGAGACGGGGCGTGCAGAGCCACATCTGGATCCTGACTCCCTCCACAACTCCACAGCCCACATTCCTGGATTTTTATATTCCATTTATTTTTCCATATGAATGTTGATGTCTTTTTACTGAATTATAAACAATGACTAGCCCTGAGATTTTTAACCTCATTTAAACCTTCCGGGCACTACCAACAATGCTGATACATTAAAATTTAAATACCAAAATCCACCAGAAGATCACATTTAGCTGTTTTTGGAATAATTTGTTTTGGCCATTTAGTGACAGCACTAAAGCTGTTTTCATATCAAAACCAACTTTTCAGCTCTGCACACTTTGTGGACCTCACTCTGATTTTTAAAAGATATTATTTTAAAACAGGCTAATTAAAATTCATACCTTTGTTCTAATTTTGAGGTTCAAGATACTTCTAGAAATCAGCATCCAGTATCAAACAACACAGATTTACACACACAGAATCCAACATACCCAGGACACCACTCTTCCATTGAAGCAAGGGAGCTTTGCATTGTCATCTGAGATCTCCTCCTTCACCACCCTGAAAAACAATCAAAAAAAAAATAAAAAGAACATCAGATCAGAATGCACAGTGGTTTTCTCGAATTGTCCAGGAAAAATCCCATTTTTTCATTAAAACGTTGGCCTCAGCAGGTGCTCTGTGTTTAAAGAATACACGGATGGGAGAACAGAGAAAAAAATCAAAACAAAAGGCAGAACAGCTTTGCACACAAGCACCCCAGAGTGGGAGGCACAAAAATAATTTCAAAAAGTCTCCTCGGAGCCTTTAAAGATCTGATGGGGACTAAAATCCCCCCAGTGCTCTGTGATTTGTGTCACAAATCACACATTTGTAGCACAAACAGATTTCATTGCAGAAGGGGGAGAAATTTGGTTTTGACAATCTGAAGCCTCATCAAACTCCATCACAATGTGAGGATGCACGAGCACATTTTTCTTTTATTCACGTTTTTGTGTGAAGAAAAACCACAATAACCACAAAGGAAGAGAAGAGAAGAGAAGAGAAGAGAAGAGAAGAGAAGAGAAGAGAAGAGAAGAGAAGAGAAGAGAAGAGAAGAGAAGAGAAGAGAAGAGAAGAGAAGAGAAGAGAAGAGAAGAGAAGAGAAAAAAAAGGAGATTTCTCCCCAAAAAACTCTTCCTAAAGTGAAGAATATTCCAGCCCAAAACAGCATGGAAGGGAAAAAAGGAGATTTCTCACAGAAACCTCTTCCTGAAGTGAAGGGTATTTCTAACCCAAGACAGCATGGAAGGAAAAAAAAAATAAAGATTTCTCCCCCAAAAACTCTTCCTAAAGTGAACTGGGATTTCCCCGACTCCACCTGAGCTGGGATTTCCCTGACTCCACCTGAGCTGGGATTTCCCTGACTCCACATGAACTGGGATTTCCCCAATTCCAGGTGAACTGGGATTTCCATGACTCCACCTGAACTGAGATTTCCCCAATTCCAGGTGAACTGGGATTTCCATGACTCCACCTGAACTGAGATTTCCCCAATTCCAGGTGAACTGAGATTTCCCCAATTCCAGGTGAACTGGGATTTCCATGACTCCACCTGAGCTGGGATTTCCCCAATTCCAGGTGAACTGGGATTTCCATGACTCCACCTGAGCTGGGATTTCCCCAATTCCAGGTGAACTGGGATTTCCATGACTCCACCTGAGCTGGGATTTCCCCAATTCCAGGTGAACTGAGATTTCCCCAATTCCAGGTGAACTGGGATTTCCATGACTCCACCTGAGCTGGGATTTCCCCAATTCCAGGTGAACTGAGATTTCCCCAATTCCAGGTGAACTGGGATTTCCCTGACTCCACCTGAGCTGGGATTTCCCTGCTTTTCCCTGATAATTGGATGTTAAAGACTGGCTTTGATAGTGTTGCATCCTGATTGCATTCTCCACAAGTAGCCGGGTGATTTTTCACTCCACTCAGAAAAAAAACGAGGTTAACAAGGAAATTCTCCTTTCCCTCCAGCACCACAGACATGGGAAAGGCAGGGTTGAGACAGATTTATTCCAGGTTAATGTGCACCATGACACAAACAGAGCATCTTAACCTCCTTTAGCACCGGATTAACCCCACCTAATCCCTGGGATCATCATCAAATCTCTTCTTAATTGTCCTTTACTGATGGGAAAAGGGGAGAGAAGCTTCATTCATTATGAACTTGGAGATCCTCAGGGAGAAGCCAAAGGAACAAAGCTCTTTGTGCTAAACTCTCTTTTTTTATTCCTGTCACCTCAAAGGCAGGTACGGGATGGTTCAGATTTTTGTTTTTCATTCACAAAATCGGGTTGGTTGGAAGATAAATCCAGGGCTCATCCAGTCCAGCCTCCAGAGAGGGTTTAGGTTGCTCAGGGCAATGTCTGAGCATCTCCAGTGATGGATGTTCCACAGCCTTTTTTGGACAATTTGATTCTGTTTTACAAAGCAGCAGTTTTTTTTTAAAAAAAAAGCTGTTTCAATTAGCAAAATCATAAATAATCACACAACAGCAATTACTCAACTGGCATCGAAGGCTGCAGCTCTAAAAATAGTCTGGCTGAAGCTGATTAACACTTCAGTGTGCATCTTTAATGAAGAATTCAAACTCCAGGGATTTTACAGCTGAGGCCACAGCACAGGGAGCCTTCAGCCACCTTCCCAAAGCAGGGAAAGGAATGGAAAGAAAGCCACACACTGAATTTACAGGGATAAACACCGGGATAAAATGGGTATTTTCTGGAAATACGGAACAGGGGAGGAGAGAAATCCCTTTGATGAGCAGGGGAACACCAGGAGCAGTGCAGGACCTGCACAAAAACCTCAGATCTCGTCTGCACGCTGCAGAGCCACAGGCAGGAATTGGGTGCCATCATTCCCTCTCCTCCTTTCTCCAGACAGGAATTCTGCCATCGTTCCCTCTCCTCCTTTTCCAGACAGGAATTCTGCCATCATTCCCTCTTCTCCTTTCTCCAGACAGGAATTCTGCCATCATTCCCTCTCCTCCTTTCTCCAGACAGGAATTCTGCCATCGTTCCCTCTCCTCCTTTTCCAGACAGGAATTCTGCCATCATTCCCTCTTCTCCTTTCTCCAGACAGGAATTCTGCCATCATTCCCTCTCCTCCTTTCTCCAGACAGGAATTCTGCCATCATTCCCTCTTCTCCTTTCTCCAGACAGGAATTCTGCCATCATTCCCTCTCCTCCTTCTCCAGACAGGAATTCTGCCATCGTTCCCTCTCCTCCTTTCTCCAGACAGGAATTCTGCCATCGTTCCCTCTCCTCCTTTCTCCAGACAGGAATTCTGCCATCATTCCCTCTTCTCCTTTCTCCAGACAGGAATTCTGCCATCATTCCCTCTCCTCCTTTTCCAGACAGGAATTCTGCCATCATTCCCTCTTCTCCTTTCTCCAGACAGGAATTCTGCCATCATTCCCTCTTCTCCTTTCTCCAGACAGGAATTCTGCCATCATTCCCTCTCCTCCTTTCTCCAGACAGGAATTCTGCCATCGTTCCCTCTCCTCCTTTTCCAGACAGGAATTCTGCCATCATTCCCTCTTCTCCTTTCTCCAGACAGGAATTCTGCCATCATTCCCTCTCCTCCTTTCTCCAGACAGGAATTCTGCCATCATTCCCTCTTCTCCTTTCTCCAGACAGGAATTCTGCCATCATTCCCTCTCCTCCTTCTCCAGACAGGAATTCTGCCATCGTTCCCTCTCCTCCTTTCTCCAGACAGGAATTCTGCCATCGTTCCCTCTCCTCCTTTCTCCAGACAGGAATTCTGCCATCATTCCCTCTTCTCCTTTCTCCAGACAGGAATTCTGCCATCACTCCCTCTCCTCCTCCAGCTTCATTCCAATCACTCCTCTCAACCCCACAGAGCCATGACAGAACAAGTATCCTCCTTTATTTTTTTTTTTTTGGTTGTTATTCCTCAACAACACTGTCAGTGCTTTGCCTTTCCACACGGATCCCACACAAACCTGTCAAAAACAGGGGTGAGCTCTGTGCCCACAATTACCTCAAAAATGACGCACCCAGACACGTGCAAGTGACACATCTGAGGAGCAAAACCCTCGTCAAAAAACAGAAATATGCAGCTTCAATGCAAACAAACTCCTTAGTGTTCCTGTAGAAACTGTAGCAAGGAACTGCGTGTGGAATTCACCTCTTCCCAACACATCCAAAACCACTTTTTCCTCATTGATGCGGTGGCTGCTGCTCTGTCTCATGTTATTCTTTAATATAAAACTTCAAAATAACCTTTTGAAAATCTAACCCCCTGCTCTCTGCCTGCAGTTAACAGGCAATGCACCCGTGTGTTTAGATCCCAGTTATCCTCTGCCACATCTCACCTCCAGCATCACTCCGAGCACTTTGTGCCCACGGGATTCCTCTGCTCTGGTTTTTTTTCCACCCCACCTTTATTCCCGCAGGCACATCCAGCACTTTGGCAAGCCAGGGATGATAATTCCTCATCTTTCAGGAGAACCACAGGATGCTGGAGAGGTTTTGGTCCTGCACCAGACGCTGACCTGAGCTTAAGCACATGAATGATGCAAGAATTACTGTGTTCCCTAGGAGAGAATCAGCCCAAAAACTCAAACATAAAACTTCACTTTTTCTGGCTGTTCAAGGATAATTCCTTTTCTCTAGGCTCTGCAGCACCTCGAGGAGATCAGCTGGAACATTCCACTGCAAGGAAACTACGGAACCTCCGTGCCGAAAAGTTCCTTGGAATGTTTCAGACTGACATTTGGAGCAGCAGAAAGCTCCTCACCTACAGAACTTCCATGGAAAAAATTCCTTGGAATATTTCAGACATTGGGAGCAGCAGAAAGCTCCTCACCTACAGAACTTGCATGGAAAAAATTCCTTGGAATGTTTCTGACATTGGGAGCAGCAGAAAGCTCCTCACCTACAGAACCTCCATGGAAAAAATTCCTTGGAATGTTTCTGACATTGGGAGCAGCAGAAAGCTCCTCACCTACAGAACTTGCATGGAAAAAATTCCTTGGAATATTTCTGACATTGGGAGCAGCAGAAAGCTCCTCACCTACAGAACCTCCATGGAAAAAATTCCTTGGAATGTTTCTGACATTGGGAGCAGCAGAAAGCTCCTCACCAACAGAACTTCCATGGAAAAAATTCCTTGGAATGTTTCAGACATTGGGAGCAGCAGAAAGCTCCTCACCTACAGAACTTGCATGGAAAAAATTCCTTGGAATATTTCTGACATTGGGAGCAGCAGAAAGCTCCTCACCAACAGAACTTCCATGGAAAAAATTCCTTGGAATATTTCAGACTGACATTTGGAGCAGCAGAAAGCTCCTCACCTACAGAACCTCCATGTTAAAAATTCCTTGGAATATTTCAGACATTGGGAGCAGCAGAAAGCTCCTCACCTACAGAACTTCCATGGAAAAAATTCCTTGGAATGTTTCTGACATTGGGAGCAGCAGAAAGCTCCTCACCTACAGAACCTCCATGGAAAACATTCCTTGGAATATTTCAGACATTGGGAGCAGCAGAAAGCTCCTCACCTACAGAACCTCCATGGAAAAAATTCCTTGGAATATTTCAGACTGACATTTGGAGCAGCAGAAAGCTCCTCACCTACAGAACTTCCATGGAAAAAATTCCTTGGAATGTTTCTGACATTGGGAGCAGCAGAAAGCTCCTCACCTACAGAACCTCCATGTTAAAAATTCCTTGGAATGTTTCTGACATTTGGAGCAGCAGAAAGTTCCTCACCTACAGAACCTCCATGGAAAAAATTCCTTGGAATATTTCAGACTGACATTTGGAGCAGCAGAAAGCTCCTCACCAACAGAACTTCCATGGAAAAAATTCCTTGGAATGTTTCAGACATTTGGAGCAGCAGAAAGCTCCTCACCTACAGAACCTCCATGTTAAAAATTCCTTGGAATGTTTCAGACATTTGGAGCAGCAGAAAGCTCCTCACCTACAGAACCTCCATGTTAAAAATTCCTTGGAATGTTTCTGACATTTGGAGCAGCAGAAAGTTCCTTACCTGTTTAGAGAAACCAGGAGCTCTGCTTAGGAACACAAACTCAAACCAGCCTCCAATTAAGTATTTTAAAATATTTGTACCTGGCTGCCCAAGAGCAGGGCCATGCAGGGAATTTGATTTGCTCCTTAACGAACAATATTTCAATAGCTCAAGGTGTGAAAATCTCACTATTTGTATCTGTGGTAGGTAAATTGAGATCTGCAGAAATTAAACCTGGTTTGATTGCAGCACTTCTAGACACAACTGTGCATGGTGTTATATCCCACTCCATGGCCAGCTAACCTAGAAAAGATATTACTTTTAATTATGTGCAGAGAAGCCAAGAAAATGGGTGATTTTTACAGTCCTAAGACCTTCAATTTCTTTTCTTCAATTTATTTTCTTCAATTTCTTTTCCTCAATTTCTTTTCCTCAATTTCTTTTCCTCATTTTCCTCAGAACGGGTTTGGAATAAAGCAAAGCATTTTAGCCACACTGAGGTTATTTTTTTTTCCTTAGTTCCCTCTGCCCCCTGTATTATTTAGTACATTATTTATGTGCCTATATTTCAATCTCACAGGTGTTAATGAATCCATTCCTGCAGCTGTCCTGAGGGACAGACACATCTCTGCTAACAAAAAAAAAAAAAAAAAAAAAAAAAAAAAAAAAATCCAAAGAAGTCACAGTACAAAGGGACAGGTCAGCATAATCCTGACCTGAACCCACATTTCCAATGAGTTACAAAATAATAAATATTAACAAGCCCTTATAAAATTAAGCAGTTCTTGAAAACAGCTTAGGGGAAAAACAACCAAAAAAAAATAAAATTAAAAAATGATCATTTGAAGCAGCTGTCTGGGAATTGGGCTTTCCCCAGGGTGCAATTATCTTCCAAAGTGCAGGGCAGGACACTCAGAATAGCACAGGGGATCGTTCTGGGCAGGGATGCAGCAGGGTGGCAACCCAAGGCTCTGCAGGTCCTGACCTCGCACCGACAGCTGCTCCTGGCTCCAAAAAAAAAAAAAAAAAAAAGAAAAAAAAAAACAACCCAAAGGCATTTCCCCAGCTGGTTTGGGAGCTGGGGATTGAAAGGAAAAGTTCAGGATGGATTTAGGGGATCAGCAGCTTTTTCCAGACTGGTACCCAGCAGGGGATGCTGCACAACTTCTGAGTGCGCTGGCCATTCCACCTGCCAAATATTCCCAAAAAAAAAATAAAAAAAAATCTTATTTCTGTGCAAAGGAACTCGGATTTGGGCAGCAGAGCCTCCCTCAGCCCAGACGTGAACAGGAGATCCTCTGAGCTGTGCTTTCAGTCCTTCTGAAGTTATGTGGGAAGCTCCATGAATTCCCAAGACGTCAAGGGAATAACTTGAATTCAGCCCCAGCCAGAGTGTGGGTACCTCAGCCAGAGCCTGGAATTTCATCTGCTCAATATCCAAACATTTCAAGGTGCTAAACACAACCTGGTTTTATTTTTAAATAATTATGTTTATATATAAAAAGATACTGACTAATAATGCTTGGGGTAACAAAAAGCCCTCAGAAACAGCCAGGTCCTCATTTGAGAAAAGGGAGTGTTTGTTTTAATATTGTGAAAATTTACTGCCCACCTTCATATCAGCCATGTTAAGGAGACAGGTGCTAATCCCACTGATGGGAAAAGAAGGAAGAAATGAGATTTCCCTGTGAAATTGTGAAGGAGAGCTTCAACATCCCACTGAAAATGATGATTTTGGCTGGAGCTGTCCAGGAATGATTCAAAGAATTGAACATATTTCATTAATTCACTGCTCCCAGTACGGAGCAAAGCACTTTTCTAGAGAGGTGGAAATCACTCACTGATGGCCAGCAGAAGGAGCTGCCTGTAAAAAATGTCCTCACTCTTCACTTTTTGGTCCAGAACGACTTTCAGAAGGACAAGGAAAGCAACAAAGAATCAAGTTCAGCCTTAAAAAATTAATTTTGTTTTTTCCTAATCAACTAAAAGCGAGTTTGTTTCTGCCACTGGGTCTGGCAGCAAATCCAAAGCTCTCATTGCAGCTGCTCAATTCCTTATTCCAAATGTTCAATTCCTTTACAATAAAGCCACAACAAACCAAGAAATGTTAAACACACTTGAGATTGGGCAAGATAAAAATCAATTCTTACTCCTCTGTCAAAGGCTCCTCTGAAAACCCCACATTAGAACAATAAAAATATTATTATTATTTATAATAAAGTCAAAAAACAGCCACGAGTTTAACCAATACCTCACAGAATTATTATTTACAGCCAAGTTAAAGTAATTGCTAACAAGGAGATGAACTGCACCAGGAATTACCACATTATTCTGTGTTCATAAATTTATTTAGAAAGGTCCTTCCAATAACTTCTCACAGATAATCTCTGTCTCTCCCCCCCTCCTAGATTATTTGTCCAGACAGATTTTAATGAAATGGTATAATTCTGGGCACGGATGTGGTGAAGATTATTTTAGTTTAGTTTACTTCAGTTTAGTTTAAAAAGGAGGTTCCTTCCCAAGCCCATGACAAAGCAGGGATGTGCACAAAAAAAAAAAAAATAAAAATAATAATAATTAAAAAAATACTTCTGGTACCTCCCAAGCACACCCAGAATTACACAGAACACCCTAAAATATCCTTTATTTTTGTGGGACCCAAAACCAGCCAAATTCACCTCGACACGCTCATTAAATCAGAGCTGGTGCTTCATTAATTACTCTGGGAAATGGCATTCAAGCATCAGGGCAACCCAAATTTGTTTTGTTTTTTTTATTTTTGCTAAAATCAAGGAGTGAAAAGATGGGAAAAAGCAGAGGTTGGGAATCAAAGCTTTCCTTGCATAAATAGGATGGAGATGGAAATTTTTTATCTTGGTGCTGGAAGAGCTGAAGGCTAAAGGAGATCCAAGCACACCCAGAATTACACAGAACACCCTAAAATATCCTTTATTTTTGTGGGACCCAAAACCAGCCAAATTCACCTCGACACGCTCATTAAATCAGAGCTGGTGCTTCATTAATTACTCTGGGAAATGGCATTCAAGCATCAGGGCAACCCAAATTTGTTTTGTTTTTTTTATTTTTGCTAATATCAAGGAGTGAAAAGATGGGAAAAAGCAGAGGTTGGGTATCAAAGCTTTCCATGCACATAGGATGGAAATGGAAATTTATTTTTTTTTTTTTTAGCTGAAGGCTAAAGGAGATCCAACAATCCTTCCCTGAAAAATAGAAATTCTCCACATTCCACCTCCTCTCCCCAAGTATTTTCTTATTGCAATAAAAGCCTCCAAATCTGGTGTAATTTATTTATTTATTACACAGATTTATACCCAAATTCTGGGGTGTTACAGCTTGGGGAATCTCAAACTGCCATCCCATAAAAAGGGATTGTTGGTATCCTATAAAATCAGGACATATTGGTGAGAATAATGAGAATTAATTATTAATTACTGAAGGGTTTCAATCAGACCCTTTGGGAAGTGAGAGCAAGAAGTGAACACCTGTGTAAGCACGTGATTAAATATTTGGATGGATTTGCTTTTGAGATTTAGGATAAATAATAATAAAAAAAAAAAGCATTCAATAAATGGATTAAATTAATCGAATCAAGTGTTTAAAAACTCTTGTGTGTCACTAAATTTCACAAACCACAGCAATGGAGCTTTAGGAGATCCCATCCCCTTACCTGGCTCCAAAACCCACAAATATTCCTATTATTGTTAAAAAAAATTAAAAAAAAAAAAAAAAAAAAAAAAACAAAAATAAAACCCAACAAAATCAGCAGATTCCTGAATATTGAACACCCTGGAAAGAGCACCCCAAGATGACAAAACACCTTGGGAGGTTAAAGGTAGAAAATTCTGTATTTTCCAACACAATTTTTTCACTAGATTAAATTCTCACACACATGCAGAGGATAAAACAACCAGACCAAAACATCCTACAAAAATAAAGATGGTTATAAATATCCTTTTTTTATTATTATTATTATTATTTTATTTTGGTTTTGGTTTTTTGTTTTCTTCTCTGCAGGCACAATTAAAAACCAGCTTGTGCATTTTGAAAAACCACTGTATTTCTGCTAGAAACAACTGCCCAGCCCCAATCCCCAGCCGGGTTTTAATCCAAGGGTTGGGAAAACACCCCCCAAAAAAATTCAGAATTTAAAAGGAGCTGGGGGTGGCTGCAGCTCTGAGGTTTGCAGCTTTTTGACCTCTTCATGTTTTTCCCTCCAGTAAAAACTCATCTCCCTGCCAGTTTTGGGAGGGCGTGTAAAAGGCAGGAATTTTTAATTTTTTTTTTGTTGTTGTTTTTTTGTTCTTTATTTTTTCTTTATTTTATTTGTTCTTTCAAAAAAAAAAAAAAAAAAACCAAAAAAAACAAACAAACAAAAAAAAAAAAAAAAAAAAAAAACAAAAACAACAACAACAACAAAAAAAAAAAAAGAAAAAAAAAAGAAAAAAAAAAAAACAAAACCAAAAATGGCTCAGGAAAAACCAGTGCCATGAACTCAGAAGGGGGAAATCAAAATGAGATGTTACTGTCAACAGATGATGCTTCCTCATCAAGGTCTTTATGAATTTACCATAAAAATTTTATTTTTTAAGTTGATTAAAATAATGAGGGGGGGAGGGGGGGGAGGTGGGAGGGAAAAAAAAAAAAAAATCTCCCAAAATAATGCGTCTAAAAATAAATAAAAATTAAATAAAGTGGTTATTTAGGGATTACATTAAATGTAGTTTGTACGTGTGGGATGTGACAGCAAATTTCAAAGTAACCTTTGGAGAAATGAAAATGTGGTTATAATTTTCCTGATTTCCCTGTCAGCACCATCCCCTTAAAAACCACTTTTTTTGATTTAATTCCAATCAGGTTTCCAGCTGCACTAGCAGATTTGTGAAAGTAACAACGTAAATTAATTTTTTAAATTTTTTTTTTCTATATTCACTGATAAATGTTTGAACGGGGAGAAAAAAAAATAAAATTAAAAATAAAATAATAATAATTAAAAAAAAACCCAAAAAAAATTTGGAACTCTTAGAGAGGCAAAACTGAGAATGAGATTTTATTTTTTTTTTTCAGGAGTGGTTTTTCTCTAATTTCACTGGAATTCCAGTCAGACCTGCCCGAAATGTTGATGAATAAATAATTTAAGAGACAAAAAAAAAATCAAAAACAAAACAAAACTAAATTTCATCACCTGCCCATCTCCAGCACCCAAGCAAGGGAATAAAAGCAGAGATGAAATAAACAGTAAAAACTGAATTTACTTCTTTTTTTTAAAGAATTTACTTTTTTAAAAGAATTTACTTATTTATTTTTTTGAAGAATTTACTTTTTTTAAAGAATTTACTTCTCTTTTTTAAAGAACTTTTTTTAAAGAATTTACTTATTTTTAAATAATTTACTTTTTTTTAATAATTTACTTTTTTTAAAGAATTTACTTTTTTTAAAGAATTTACTTTTTTTAAAGAATTTACTTCTTTTTTAAAAATAATTTACTTCTTTTTTAAATTTACTTTTATAAGAATTTACTTTTTTTAAAGAATTTACTTCTTTTTTAATAATTTACTTCTTTTTTTAAAGAATTTCTTCTTTTTTTAAAGAATTTACTTTTTTTAAAAGAATTTACTTTTTTTAAACAATTTACTTCTTTTTTTAATAATTTACTTCTTTTTTAAAGAATTTACTTCTTTTTTTAATAATTTACTTTTTTAAATAATTTACTTTTTTAAAGAATTTACTTTTTTAAAGATTTACTTCTTTTTTCAATAATTTATTTTTTTAATAATTTACTTCTTTTTTTAATAATTTACTTTTTTAAAGAATTTACTTCTTTTTTAATAATTTACTTTTTTTAAAGAATTTACTTCTTTTTTAATAATTTACTTTTTTAAAGAATTTACTTTTTTAAAGAATTTACTTCTTATTAAAGAATTTACTTTTTTAAAGAATTTACTTCTTTTTAAAGAATTTACTTCTTTTTTAATAATTTACTTTTTTAAAGAATTTACTTTTTTAAAAGAATTTACTTTTTTAAAGAATTTACTTCTTTTTTAATAATTTACTTTTTTAAAGAATTTACTTTTTTAAAAGAATTTACTTTTTTAAAGAATTTACTTCTTTTTTAATAATTTACTTTTTTAAAGAATTTACTTTTTTTAAAGAATTTACTACTTTTTTTAAAGAATTTACTTCTTTTTTAATAATTTACTTTTTTAAAGCATTTACTTATTTAAAAGAATTTACTTTTTTAAAAGAATTTACTTCTTTTAAAGAATTTACTTCTTTTTTAATAATTTACTTTTTTAAAGAATTTACTTTTTTTAAAGAATTTACTTTTTTAAAAGAATTCACTTTTTTTAAAGAATTTACTTCTTTTTTTTTAAAGAATTTACTTCTTTTAAAGAATTAAATGAACAGAAATGAACCTGTTTTTCAACTTGTCCCTCTGCAGATCAGCAGGCACAGGAAACAAACCAAACCTGATGGATCCCTCGAGCTTGTTTTCACAACTTTATATTTTAATAAATGTTAACACCCTCCACCCTCAGAGCACAGCAGGGCTCAGGTTCCAGCAAGGAGAGAGGGGGGAAAAAAAGAAGAAAATAAATCCTTTTAAATATTTAAATTAACATTACAGCTGAGACATTAAAATAAGCAGTGGCTTGTACTGCAGCCAGGTATGAAAATCAGCTTGGTAAAATAAAAATAAGTGTCAGGCTGGTGTGGCTGCAAAGCCTGAGCTCTGGAGGGGGGGGGGGGGTTTATTATTTGGATTATTTGGATTATTTGGATTTCAACGGTGCTTTCTGATGTCAACCAGCACTGTGTGAACAGAAGCTGTGTGAGTGTCCAGAAAGTTCCTGCATTTCAGTGAGAAATTGGTGAAAGGGAGAAATAAAAGCTGTCAGCAGCAGGCACAGACCTCAATTCAGCCACTGTGCCCAAGTATTCTGCTGAGTCCAAGCCTAAATACAATTTATTTTGTATTTCCAAGTCTCAATTCAGTGCTTTAATTACACCACCCCCACCCATAACACACCTTTTTTTTTCCACCAGTAACACTTCCCCAACTTTCTGCAGGTGTTAAACTTTCCTTTGGAGCCTGAATTCTCCTGGTCCCTGAAGAACTGGTGATGATCCAGGTACTCCCACCTAGGACTTGCTCTCAATAATCCAAATTTCCAGGCTGTAATTCCAGATTTGCTTGATTAAGTCACGGGACGTGGACTTGCTCTCAATAATCCAAATTTCCAGGCTGTAATTCCAGATTTGCTTGATTAAGTCACGGGACGTGGATCAGTGATGCACTTGGCAGTGCTGGTTAAAAGTTGAATCCCATGATTTTAAGGATTTTTTCCAAGCTGAGCAAGTGGGTAGAATAAAAGCTGGAAAAGTCACTGAACTGCACAGCCAGAGCCACCAGCCTCAGGTTTAGGAGCTGTCTCAAAGAACTAATAAAAATTAAATATTTTCACAACTAAATCTACTCCACCACCTATGGGGTTGATTTAAAAAAAAAAAAAAGTTGTTTTTTTTTTTCTTTAAATTTCTCCTCTCTCTGCACTCACTGCAAGCAACACATGGCTCGTGTGACAGAACGGGAGCTAGAAAATGGCTCAAAATTCAATGTATAAAACAAAAATAAAAATCCCCTTGGTGAGTTCAGCAGGTGTTGGATCAATCCCAGCCCTGGCAGGGCAGGGCAGAAAGGTGCTGGATGTCACCCCTGGGCCAGCCCTGCCTGTTTACACCCCAAAGCAGCTGTCCCAACCTGACCTGGAGCCACTTGGGCTCTTACACAATCCATCATTCCCTCCCAGCCTGCAGCCAGGCAAACCAGGCCAACAAAGAGTGGAATAAAAAAAAAAAAAAAAAAAAAAAAAAAAAAAAAAAAAAAAAAAAAAAACAAAAAAAAAAAAAAAAAAAAAAAAAAAAAACAAAAAAAAAAAAAAAAAAAAAAAAAAAAACAAAAAAACTTTTACAAGAAACCCACTTGCTGCTCCATCTGCTGCTGGCCAAAAAGGTATTTTCAGTAAATGTGCATTTCTGTTTTCAGTAAATGGGTATTTGCAAAGGTCTGTATGGTAAATTGTGAGGCTCAGTGACAAGTTGAAGCACCAACCTGTGTCCAAATAAACTGAATTTTTCTCAGTGATCAGAGAACAGGGAAACACTGAGAGGACGTGAATCTTCAGCAAAGCTGTTTTTATTAGTTCTGCCCTGATGGAACTAATTCCTTACTCTCCCAAAAACCACCCTGCTCCCTCAATAACATCGGGGGTAAAAGACACAAAATGAGGAGCAGGAGACAAGGAAAACAAGCACAGAGCAACAAATTCCCCATGGCTGCTTTGTCAACGTTACCTTGCTCCTATTTCAGTGCCAAAGGTCCCACGTTTTCCCAAAGAAAAAACCCCAAAAATTAAAATTTAAAAAATAAAATAAAATAAAATAAAATTAAATTAAATTCCAGGCAAATCTCCCTGCCCATCCTTCAGTTCTGGAAAACCTGGACATCACCTGGAATTCCCTGCCTGCTCCCTCACATCCAACCCACACTTGGCTCTCCCCAAAGCAGCATTTCTGAAACTTTCCATCAATTCTTGCCAGAGCTTTGATCCTTGCAGTTGCCTCAACATCCCCTGGGCTGGTTCTGATCCACTCAGGCTCTCTCTGTGGGCATCAATCCCTGGGACAAAGCTGCAAAGATCATTTTCCTAAACAAAGCTGCAAAGATCATTTTCCTAAACTGCTATTTTTAGCACGTGCCCCCCTCTGCATCTTGTGTCTTGCCAGCTCTGTGGTTTCTACAGCAAAAAGGAACCACTTATTTTGGATTTTATTTTGTTTTTTTTTTTTTTTTTATGTTATTGTATTTTATTTTATTTTAATTGTATTTTATTCTGTTTCAAAAAAGACAAATTCCTACCTGTAACTGGGGATTTAAGGTCACTCAGGGACATGGTTCAGTGATGCACTTGGCAGTGCTGGTTAAAAGTTGAACCCCATGATTTTAAGGATCTTTTCCAAGCTGAACAACTGGGTAGAATAAAAGCTGGAAAAGTCACTGAACTGCACAGCCAGAGCCACCAGACTCAGGTGGTTTTATTTTGTTTTGTTTTACTTTATTTTTATTTTATTCTGTTTCAAAAAAGACAAATTCCTACCTGTAACTGACCTATATCAGCCTCTGTCACCTGCTTGCTCAGTTTTCAAACAAGGATGGAGGGAGGCATCTTTTCATGTGGCTCTTTAGTCTTGAGAGGTTCTCCTTAAAAACACCAGCAAAAATACCTCATTAAAATCTGTGTTGCAAAAAAAAAAATAAAAAAAAAAAAATCCCAACCCAAAACTGTGGCCTCACTACTCCAGAGCAGAGTCCACCAAAAAGGCAGAATCCTTCTGTCCAGTCTGCTGCACATCCCTGAATAAACCTGGAAAGTTTTCCAAGCACAAAACTCAGCCCAAAAAAAAAACTTTCCTTGCTCCAAGCATAGAACTCTGTTGTTCTTGAGAACAGAGAAGAGGAAAAAATGAAATTCCAGGTTTTTTGTCTGACATTCCTGTGCCTGCTGGATTTTCACAACAGATTTCACTCAGTGACCATGGAATTGTGTGGGTGCAACACCCGAATCTACTGAGTTTACCAAATTATTTATATCCAGTGTCCAATATCAGAACTGATATTATCAATTGATCAGTGTTAAATATCAGAAAATCCCACAACAGTTTGGCTTGGAAGGGACCTTAAATCCCCCCCAGTGCCACCCCTGCCATGGGCAGGGACACCTCCCACTGTCCCAGGTGCTCCAACCTGGCCTTGGACACCTCCAGGGATGGGGCAACCACCGATTTTTTTTTTTGGGAAATCTGTACCAGGGCATCTCCACCCTCCCAGGGAAGAATTCTTTCCTAATATCCCATCTCACCTTGTCCTGTCACTACAAGCTCTTCCAAACTCCCTCTGAGCTGCCTAAGCTTCGTGGATAAATAAGCAACTCCTGCTTTTCATTTCTCCCCTTAAAAATTATTCTGTGCTTTTTAAAAAGCTCTCATCTCTAAAAGCTTTCCTAATTATGAAATTATAGCACAGCAAGACATCTGTCAAGATCCTGTTCCTAAGGACAAGGGTAAAACAAGGATGCTGCACTGCCTTCATAAAATGCAAAAAAAATGCTTCCATGTCCCTCACCTAATTAAAATGACCCCATTCAGCTCCCAATCCCGATCCCAAACCAGATTCCTACTGCTTTAAATCCTGTTTTCTCGCCAGTTTTCAACCAAGAAAACCCATTTTTAGCTGCTCCTCAAAGTGCAGTCTGAAAGGAAGCTCTTTTGCTGATACCAAAGGAATGCTTAAAAAGCCACTCCTCAGATAAATCCCTGAAGAAGAAGAATCAAAGGAGACTTAATTCACACAATGGAAAGAATGAGGATTTGAACCTCACCCAAAGGGTGGCAGAACAGACTCACTCTGCTATTCCATGGACTTCTCCTGCCCCACTCACAGGGGGTATGGAGCAGAGGAACCACCACAATGCACAGAAGGAATATTTATCCCATTTTGGACAGATCACCTCTTTAGGATCCCAGGGGAACAGAGCAGAGGAACCACCACAATGCACAGAAGGAATATTTATCCCATTTTGGACAGATCACCTCTTTAGGATCCCAGGGGAACAGAGCAGAGGAACCACCACAATGCACAGAAGGAATATTTATCCCATTTTGGACAGATCACCTCTTTAGGATGGTTCAGTTGTTCACTGAAACTCTCCTGCCACAGCATCACATCCCACACTTGGAAGGGCAAAATCTCAAACCAGGTTATTGTACAGAAAATGAAACACGTGGGAATGTCTGGATCCTCCACATTCAATTTTGTGCTTCTGGAAGTTACTGATCGTGTTTTACAAGCAAAGCTCTGGAAACACCAAATATTTAAAAGCAGACAGATAGGAATTCCTCTTGTAGGACCTGTCACACAGATTCATTATGAATCATTTGGATCCCACACAGCTGTCAGCATTTCAGTCATGAGAGCCCAGACATCACAAGCTACAGCTTTATTTTTAGATGCATTCATTAGCTGTCATTTTTTTAATCATCAAAAATTCAAATTAACAGAATTCTGTGTTCCTGCAAGGATGTGTGGGGCTGTAACCTGAGAACCAACAATGTCAGTGATGGGAAGTGACCTCTGAGCTTTGCCCTGAGGAAAGAATCAGTGGCTGGAATTAATTAAATTAGCTGATGACACAGCTCCTTGTTTGTAAAAACATACCTCAAACATCACCTCTTTCCTAAATTTCACTGCTGGTGGATGCTGTCACATTAACGAGGCTGATCCTGTAATGGCCCTGCTTGGTTTCCCACCAACCAGAATAAAAACAGAAGCTATACAGCACTTCCAAGGGTTGATTATTAATGCCAGGGCACAGTTGGACATGCTGCATCTTAAAACCAGCACTGTGGCTACAGATGGAGCCAGCAGGAAAGCAGAGTAAAGGCAGGGCCATCCCTTCATGAGCTAGGGAAATGAACTGGCACAGGGGAAAAGTGGCAGAGCAGTAAAATTCAACTGTAAGCAAAGCTCAGAAGGGAATGTGGCACTCCCACCCCTCCTGCTGCACCTTCCAAGGAGCCAAGGCTTGAATTCCATGACACTTCCACCACCCCCCAGCTCCATCCCAGCCCTCAGCCACTGCATCTTTCAGGGCTGGAAGCCATTCAGCACGTCCAGTGTTTCTGAGTTATTTATTCCATTATTTCAGGATCCAGGAAAGGCCGTGCCTTAATTACAACAGCATGTGCAGAACTGCAGGGAGTCAGCTCCCCACGCCTGGCTTCCCATGGAGCCTCCAATCCTCCAGGAAAACATTTGCTTTCCTCACACAAGGAGTGCTTTTCATATTTTCACAAGGAAAAATTTAGGGATTTAGCGACTGCCCTTCCAAGTGACCAAGGCAAATCCCAGCTTGGCACAACAGGGAAGGACACCAGGACACCTCAGGGACACCCAAAATGTCCCTGCAGCTCCAGGCCAAGTTTCACTTGCAGAACATCCAGGGGAGAGCTGCTCTGGAGGAGATTTTCAGGCACATAAGGGAGAAATTAAGAGAGACACAGTTCTGTTATGGTTTGTGGCAACAGCAGCTAGAATTGCCTGTTTGCAACAATTAAAAGGATGGAGCTGTGCCAGGGGAGGTTTAGGGTGGATTTTGGGAAAGGTTCTTCCCTCTCCCAGAGGGTGCTGAACACTGCCCAGGCTCACCAGGGAATGGGCACAACCCCAAGAGCTCCAGGAGGGTTTGGACAACAAACCCAAAGATGCACAGGGTGGGATTTTGGGGTGTCTGTGCAGGGCCAGGAGCTGGACTGGATAATCCCTTCCAGCTCAGGATATTTATTCCCAGATTGTACAAAAAGTCAGGTTTGCAGACAAGATGATGAAAGCAAAGCCCATATTTACTATTAACATCAAGACAGCCAAAATTCATCTGAATTTTCTTCTAGTTTTCCCAAATATTTTGGATTCGGAAAGGCACAAACACAAACAAGAAGATAAACAAAATAAATGCAAAGAAAGATCTGACAGACGGCTCAGGAGTCCCACGTGCAGCAGAGTCACTCTCAGCTGGCTCGAGGCAGAGGATTGTCACCCAAATGCTGCTGATTAAATAATAAAGAAAGAATTTCCAAGTCTTGATCCTTGCAGCCCTCCATCTTCCATCATCTCCATTTCCAGGAATAACAGAAAAGTTTCATCCCAATTCTCAGACTAAGTAAAAAACTCTTAGGGTGAATTTTCTAACTCTGTTTCCTGGTCAAAGACCAAAACATCCCCGTGTGTTCAAGATGCCTCAGCACAGTTTATATTTCCTAACCCTAAATTTCTGTGGCGGTGGGAATGATGCATGAACAATCCCCAAACTCCTTTAGTGAAATCAAACCACAAACACAACTTGAATTTCTAGGACAACAACGCATCCCTCTTACTCAGGGGGTGAAGGAGGAAAATTTACCATAAGTAGATTTCAAAAACATTTATTTTGTAAACAAACATTTTGCACAGTTGTCCCCCCCCCAAAAAAAAAATGTTTGCACAACTGAGAAAAACAAGAAGTCAATCCACGAACACTCCTATGGTTACAAGCCAACACTAACAACTCACCACATCAGAAATACGCGTCAACAAACAATATCCACATTCCACCAGGGATAAAAACACAATCAGCATGAAAGGCTTTGGGTCTCAGGGGTAAGAAAGAGGCTGCACAACACGTCCAAGGATGCTTGGGGTGATCTATCTCACCAAAGATAAAACCTGCACCTCAACCACGGAGTTATTGTGGAGTCAGGTCCGCACGAGTTTCCCACAAACCTGCTCCCATTTTTTTTTTTTTTTTTTTTTCCCCTGGCAAGGCATTTAACTGTGCAAAATTGCCTTGCCAGCGACAGATGGGAGTACAAAGAGAAGTGATTTGCTACAAAAGGATTAATACATTTTGAAAGTTACTGTCTGGCAAACTGTCAGAGGGACTTTTATTGGTTTATTTTATTCTGGCTGTCGCTAAGCCCGGTGGTACACAAACCGCACTGGTGTGCAGGGACCAGAACGATGTCAAACATCCCCTGGCTCTGCTCACTGAGCTGCCTCTGGTCACCACAGAGGTCACTGCTGGTCCCACTTCAGCGTGTGCCCTCGGACGTTTGGCCACTGACCATCTGTCACCTGTTTGACCGCTGACCATCTGGCAGCCCTGGGACCACCGAGGGTGTGACAGCTGCTGGCCCAGCACAGCCCCTGGAGCCCTTTGACCACCGAGTGTTTGTCACCCGTTCAAACAGGGACCCGTCTGACCCCTGAGCACCCGGAGCATTGCACTCCTGTTTGACCTTGGACCGTCTGACATCTGTTTGACCCCCGTGGATTTGATGGTACCTGAGCACAGTCCCTGGACCCATCTGACCACTGCTCCCTGCCAGACCACGGACCAGTTCACACCTTTGACCAGGGACCAGTTCACACCCGTCTGACCAGGGACCGTCTGACACCTGCCTGACCTCGAGGGTTTGACAGCTGTGGGCTGAGCACAGCCCCTGGCACCGTTTACCACTGACCACGGGTCACCCGTTTAACCACGAACCATCCCCCACCGTTCGACCCCTGACCCCTTTTATCCCCCATCTGACATTCATCTGACCGCCTGCCACCCGTTTGACGACTGCCCACTTCACTCATTTAACCACCGACCACTCGCCAATCACCTCTACGCCCGCGGACCATTCCACACCCGTTTAACCACTCGTCCCTCATTTAACCGCCGACCATTCCACAACCGTTCGCTCCCCCCCCCAGCTCTGACCGTCACCGTCCCCTCGCATTCCCCGCTCCTCACCCCGGACCAGCGCCCCCGCGGCCCCTCGGGCACGCCCGCCCTGCCCGGGCGCTGCCGCGGCCTCTCCGGGCGCGGTGACAGCCGCGGCCGCTCGTCCCCGCCGCTCGGGCCCGGGCCCGGGCCCGGGGGCACCGCCACAGCTGCGGGCGGGCCCGGGGAGCTCCCGCCGGGGGCTCGGGGGGGATCCCGGGGCACCGCGGGCGGCGATCGCGGCAGCCCCGAGCCCGCGGCGGGGCCGGCCCGGCGCGCCCGCCATGTTCGCGGCGCTGCCGGTGCCGAGCGGGGCCGGCCCGGCCGAGCCCGGCAGGTGCCCCGGGGATGCCGCGAGCCCGGCCCGGCCCCAGGGACGGCACCGAGCGCCGCGGCTGCTCCCGGAGCGCGACCGCTCACCCGAAATCCTGGTCCATGGACTTGAAAAAGAACTTGTAGCTGTGCACGGGCCGGTTGCTGAGGACATTTTTGAAATCGGCCAGCGTGACTTTCTCCGGCGGCACGGGCAGCTTCACCAGGTACGGCGTCTCCTCCTCGTCGATGTGGTAGATGATCTTGGTCTCCGCCATGGGCGAGCGGAGCGGGGGCGGCCGGCCCGGGCCTCGGCCGGCGCTGGGCTCCGCTGTCGGCCTTGCCCACAGGAAGGGAGCTCGCGGCTCGGGCTCCCTGCACTGCTCTCTAGCTGCCCGACCCGGGAACGGCAGCGCGCCCGCCCCGCCCGCATCCTCCGGCCGCCCGCCGGCCTCGCTGCTCCTTGGTGCTGCTGCTGCTGCTGCTCCTGGTGCTGCTGCTGCTCCTGCTCCTGGTGCTGCTGCTGCTCCTGCAGCGCTGGCCGGGCCGGGGGCGGCGGGCCCGGCCTGAGGGGGAGCGCAGGGCCCCGGGCAGCGCCCTCCGCCCGCTCCCGCACACCGCCCCTGCCGGCCCGGCGGCACCGCGGAGCGGGCTGCGGGATGGAGGCGTGTGCGGTGGGAAGGGAGAGGGATGGGATATCGGGATATCGGGGTGGGAATAAGGGATAAGGATGGGATGTGGTGGGGATGAGCAAAGGGGACAGGATGGGATGGGATTATGGCCCAGGATAACCCTCCCTGGTGAAGATGGGATGGGGATGAGGAAAAGAGAGAGGGTGAGGTGGGAAAGGGGATAGGGAGGGAAAGGGAATGTGGATGGGGGAGGGGAGAAGAGAAGAGAAGAGAGTGGGAATGGAGACAGGAAACAGGTGGGGAGCATACAATCAGAAAAATGACTCTTTAGAGTTTTACATACATCATGCAGGTGATGTATTTGTAAAGAATTCGTCTTTATTTCTAGAAATTCCCTGAAAATGTCAACCAGAAAATGAAGATTGCCGAGCAGTGTCCTTAGATCTCAGAGAATCTCCTGCTCATTAAAAAACCCCCTGTTTTTCAGTTTAAACCCCAAGCTAATGACGTTGTTTCACCCTTGCAAGGCAAGGGCACATTCACCTCTCGGGATGCTCAGCTGCACTCTCTGGAGGGAAAAATCCCAGCTCAGTGACTGAATTTCCTGTGGCACTGTAAGGATTTTTCTACCAGCACCCAACAGAGAGGCCCAGCTGTGTCAGAGGCTCCCACAATGTCTGGGAACCTTATTTTCAATTTTCTGAAATGTTAATCATTGCTACCAGCACCACCTGAACTGATACCACTCCCAAATTCTGCACAGAGCTGGGGCTGGATAACCCAGAATTTAACAAGGTTTAACAGTAGTGAAAAACCAAAACATCATCAATTATCTCCTGCTGTTGCTGGTGTGGTGAAGCAATTCCAAAATCACATCCAGCTGACGTTCCCACCACTCGTCCCTGCTAAATGTGTGATCATCAGACAGGACAAACAGCAAGGTCAAGGCATAGCCTTACTCATCATGGAACCACTGAGCTGGAGCTGCTTTGAATCAGGAATCACCAATTTAGGGCATTTCAAAGAGTCATTTTCAAGAGTTATTTATATTTAAATACAACCATTTTCAAGCATTTCTCACTCTTAATTTTGGAATTACGAGAATAGTGGAGATTTCTATAAAAATAGGAGCTCAGCTTTCTGCCCTACCAGGCTCTGCAAGCAGCCCAGAGTGCTCCTGGCATGGAAAGTGCTCCATGAATCCATCATTCCCACCAGGCAGGAACAGGAAAGTTCCCTCTGGTGGGATCAGAACTCTGGCATGAGCAGTATTTTCTGAGACCCTGAGCTTCATGGAGTTTTTGCAGCATGAAACTCGGACAAAACATTAACACCAAACCTTTTAGTTCATCCTTAAGGCCCTCCTGGGCTCCTCAGGTGCCCACCCAGAGACTGAACCTGCTGAGGGCTCTGTTCTTGCTCCCTGAGCTTCGTTTTCAATTCTGACAGCTGGAACTAGAAGGAGCTGTGGAATTGTCAGATGATTGCCTCGCAGCAGGCCGGGTCTGTGACTCACAAAAAGCTCCCCAGAAAGCACAGAAGAGAGGAGATAACTTTGATGCTGCAGTCAAACCAGCAGATCTAATCCAATTAAAGAGAGGATTCAGGAATGCGGGATACACCCCTGGCCCATCAGGGCTAATACCTCGTGTCTCACAGAGCTCAGGCCTTAAAACTTCAGCAAAAAATAAATATGAGGCACCAAATCTCTTGCTCATAGTGCTGTGCTCTCTGTGATAGAGGGAATAGCTTTGCTGGGCCCTGCAGGGAGCACAGAGTGTCCTGAGGAACAAAAAGCTGCTCACCCTTTTCTTCATTTTCACAGCAGTTATCACACAGGGAATAAGCAAACCCTTTATTTAAAAAAAGCCATCCTTTGAATTACAGCAATTCTTGTTGCTTGTCTGGGGGAATTCTGAGAGCTCACCTCACTGTGGGTGCTCAGCAGAGTTTGTAAAAGGCTTCTGACCCAAGAGGTTTTTGTTTTAGGGACTTGTAGATTTTTACTGGAGAATCTCTACAACAAATCTTGAACATCGGGTAGAACGCTTGACCTTAATGTTCCATGGGAAAACAGCCCTCTGTTCTTGGGCAAAAATTTTTGCAGCAATATTTCACAAAATAAGTGTTTGTGTGAAGAGATGGGGAAAAGGGGAAAACAAAGCTCTGAGCACCCACCTTGGAGGTTTCCTGGGTGGTTTTCATCCACCTGCAAGGATTTATCTGTAAAAGAACATTTCACTCTGAGGATTGTTGGCAGGATTGGCACCAGTGCAGAAGATGAGCTAAACGTGGAAATGATCCCAAAACAGAAGGAGAAGCAGAGGGGTCACTGCAAACACACAGTGCCAGTTTAAACTTCTCCTGGATCTGGTCTGGAAGATCTGCAAGGATTATTTTCCCCATTTATTCTTCCCCTCCGTGAGAGTCACCGACAAGGAAATGGAGACATTAAACACTAGAGGGAAGCAAAGACTTTGCAGTAATCTCTGCAAAGCTCCCCGGGGCTGCCCCTGGACCTAAACACAAAAAAAATCTGAGGAAAATGAGAAACAACAGGAGGTGTTTGCATTCTCCAAACCCCTCTTAATTTAGAAATATGTGTTAAGGAGAGACACTACCCCCACAGGGAGGGGAAAAGAGGGTAAGAGGACAACACTGCTGTGGGTTTTCAAACACTTCTGTGGGATGCAGACCCTACAAATGATAAATTCTTTGGATTGATCCCAGCTCCTCCTCATCATGACTCCATCTCTTTTCTTTCCTCTGCTTTTCCTACCTCTCCTTAGCAGCTGCAGCCCTTTCTTTTTTTTTTTTTTTTTTTTTAAAACTAGGGAGAGTCACACTTGAAAAAATTCCCTTCAAGAATTGCCTGCAGAGCAGCTGATCTGCTGAAGACCTCTAGGAAATTAGAGTTTTTCTGCTTAGAAATGTTTATTTGGGTTTTTATCCTCCTTCTCTCTCACTGTTTCTTCTTCCCCTCAGAAATTTGTTCTGTTGATGACTTACAAGTCCCTCCCCCGTGGTAAAACTCTCCCCAGTCTGGGAGGCAGGAAGGAAACTGGGACAAACTGGACTTCAGGCAAGTGGAAGACAATAAAAATATTTCATTTCAGTGGTCTGCTGGTGTTCTAAAGGAGTTTTTCCTTGGTTCCCAGCTGTTCTCCTGGAAAATCAGGTCCATTAACAGAGAAAAGTAAAGACATCTCAGAAATAAAAACCCAACAAGGCCTGGACTGGAGTCTGCCAGCAGAGACCAGTAAAGCCCCACAGCAGCTCCAGCAAGGAATTTTTGGGGTGCTGATTCACCCCAGAGAAGGGAATGGCAGTGGGATTTCCACCAGGGAAAAGGGAAGATGACACTTGCACCAGAGCTGGACGATCTGGTCAATAATCCCAGTTTGCTAAATCCACTTTTTTTTTCTTTTTTCTTTTTTTTTTTTTTTTGCCACTTTTTAGTTTCATATCCTGCCTTGATCCTTCAAATCCTGCAGCGTGCAGCCAGGAGCTGTTTCCATCATGTCCCTGGGAGAACTCTGCTGCCCCAGCTGGGGAAGTGTTCAGGGGCTGGAAGGCCTCCAGGAGCTGAATGTGCAGCAGGAACTTTGCAAGGTGTCAGTCCTGCGAGGAAAAGAGGAATTTGGGCTGGCAGGGAGATTTAGATTCCAGCAGGAAATGTTATCTTCCCTTCTGGACCTGCAAATGGAGATGCTCTGGAAGGGCTGCCAGCCTTCCTCTCTGCTGGATGGTTTGAGCTCCATCTCCAGCTGCTGATTTGTTCCTTAGACTGCATTTCTGGAGAGCTGGAATTCCTCATGACCCTGTCAAATAATGACGTCCCATGTGGAAATCTTAATGGAACCACTGGAATGATTTACTGGATCCAGTTTGCACTTTGGGATGCTCTGAGATGAAACACCCTGAGATGAAACACAGTTATTGGGAAGAATTAGCTAATGCTGGCTGAGAGAACACCTCCAAAAGGGCAAGAAAAGAAAAATCAACATGAGCTGGAAAGTCCATTTTATTCTCTTTTATTTCTTAAGTGTTTGAAGAGTTAACAAGACGAATGGTAAAAACAAGCAACGATAATAATGAGAATTGGTTCTGTTACAACAAAGAGCAAAACAAGATTTCTGGGGGAAGTTCTTAGTCTGGAGAGTGAGCACACAGCTGAAAAGAAGGGGTTCTAGTCCTAGTTCTAGTCTCAGTTTTAACCCCTTTAAGGTCACTGCCAAACTCCCTTTTCTTGTCCCACATCAAGAACTCACAGTCCATTTATTACCCTGAAATTCTTTGATTTCTCTGCCCTCATCGAGGTAGAGTTCTCACTGAGGGACAACTGCTGTAGAAATACTGGGGATCATTATTATTTTAACTAATTGAATATAAAATGTATGTCTCAGGAAACCAGGGAGACTGGGATGGGGCAAAGCCTGCAAAAGAAGGTACAAAAGTTTATCAAAGTGCAGCAATTCACAGAGAGAAAATTACTTTGAGTAACTCAGGCTAAGTGCTACACACATGAAAAAAGTGTTTCCCCACAAGAGGCAAGTCCCAGATTAGGGAGACAAAGGCTGAGATGAGAAAAGGACTGAGAAAACCAAATTGTCTGGGAAGAGGGAGCAGTGCTCCTGCCCCAGCCCAGGGGGGAATTCCATGTGGAACCCTCACATTTCCACGGATTTCCCAGCAGTGCCACAGACTGAGAGTGCAAAATGCAATGGGAAGGGCCTCAGGGACTTCTCACCAGGATTTTAGGGAAAACAGCCTTCCGTAATTCCTCTGCATTAAGAAGTAACAAAAAGAAAGAGTTGTTTTTTCTCTTGGTTACCCAGCTCTTACCTGGCTCTCTCTCGCTCTCAGGCAGTTTTAATTTGCTAAATGACAGAGTGGCTGCTGGTGAAAGCCACGGTGGTGATCTCCAGACCAAGCACACAACATTCCTCTCCTGAAGGAAAGAGGGACAGAATTCCATCCCATGGATCCCATCCCATGGATCCCAACCCATCCCATCAATCCCATCCCATGGATCCCATCCCATCCCATCCCATCAATCCCATCCCATGGATCCCATCCCATCCCATCCCAACCCATCCCATCAATCCCATCCCATGGATCCCAACCCATCCCATCCCATCAATCCCATCCCATGGATCCCATCCCATCCCATCCCATCCCCACCAGGGAGGTTCACCTGCCGTGTCTGACCATTACCCAAATCCCAACAAGTGATCAAAGCAAGGATAAAGAACTCACAGAGCCCTTCCCAGCCCTTTTTCAGGGAATATATTATTTTTTTTCCCCCTTAAGCTATTCTGCAGCCCAGGAGTCAGATAAAATATTGAAATACCTCTGGAGTTGATGAGTAACCCCACTCTGAGCTGGTGTGTGCGTGAGCTGTGCTGAGGAACTGGGGCTGGCAAGGAAAAATCCCCAACCTTTGACTCACAGACATGAAAGGGAGGGAGGGAGACGTTAATGACAAATTATTTGAGACTGTGCCACCCTGATGGAATAACCAGCACAGCCTCCTGCACCTGCAGGAATGCAGCCCCGGGTTTCAGGGCAGGGTTAAAAAAAAAAAAAAAACAATCCCTCTCTCCTTCGGGGAAGGGCAAAAAGGGGCTTGGGATCAACCCCAGACCTTCCTCTGTGCTAATCCTGGGTGGTTTTTGGGGTGGATCTCCAGTGGGGATAAAGGTAATGAATTACAAATCACAGAAGAACCTGTGGAGAGCAGTGGGCAGGCTAAGAAATTCAAAGATGAGGATCTGCTCAGCTGCAGCTTAGGAAGGGTCACCTCCACCTCTAGTTCTGTTCTGTTGTTAATATTTTTACTGCTTGAAGGCATTGAAATTAATACCCCCCCCCCAATACAATTATTCATTAAAGCAGCCCCCGGTTTCAGAAATATTAATATCTGTAAAAATGGTCTGTTTGTCATTAAAAGTTCATTGTTGTGACATCCCACCTCATGAAGAGCCAGCACAGCCCCTCTGGAAGCTTCACCCACCACGATCTTGGCAGAGCTGAGCTCAGCTTCTGAGGAACCATCCCACCCTCTGAGCCCTGTCCCAGCAGCAGAGATCCCTGCGAGGAGGGACAGGGTCAGAAATGGGATTTGGATGCCTGAGAACGTTGGATTCAGTCAGACAAGAGCACCCAAACTGGCAGGAAAAGATCAGGGCTGGCTCCTGGGGATGCTGCCCCAGCTCCATACGCACAAATCCCCCTCTCTGCCACCCACTCCAGGCCACCAAACAGAGGGGTGGCAATCCCTGGCCACCCTCACAACAGCAGGAAACACTTTTTCCTTCCTTGACCCAAGAACTGAGGATATTCTCCGGCTTTCCTGGCGTTTTGACTTGTTGGATGACAACGCTGAATCGCTTCCAATTTTCTGGCACTGTCCATAGGTGGAACCCCCTCCTCAGTGAGGCCACAGCCTCAGGAATCCGCTCCAAATCCATGGGAATGGACTCATCCCCCTCCTGGACTCCCTTTCGGAGCCCCTGGTCCATGAAAATTCCTGCTGTTAGTCCTGTTCCTCGTGGAACTTCTCCCTTTCACCATCTCCCTGTGCCGGGTCCTACCTTTGGTTTGATGTGTCCTGGATCCACCCCAGGGCTGCAGAAAAATCCCATCCCATGTCCCCCACAGGAGCTCAGCCCTCTCCACAGCACTCCTGGTTCTGATCTAACTGAGACTGGCATTTACAGCACTGCCACTGCATCCAGCCTGCTCCTGCCAAACCTGACCTGGGTCTGTGCTGAAACACAAACAAATCAACAAATACAGGGCGAGAAATGCAGAGTTCAGCTCTGTGCTGAGCCCTCAGCCATTGCTGCGCTTCCCTTTCCCTGCAGAATGAGGATAATGACATTTTCCCAAATAAAATGAGGTTTTGCACTGCCACTTGGGAGGGCTGTGCTCTTGGTGCTTCACCTGGGACGTGCAAAGATCTGTGTGAAATGATTTATGCCAGCCTAGGACAGGGATCAGCCTTTGCCATGGTTATCCTGATGGATTCACCACATGGAAAAACTCCTGGTGTAATGATGGCTCAGTATTAGTGATGCAGGTGGTTTTATTTAAAGCAATAACATCAAAGCAAAACCTCTGCTGATTCAGCTCATAAAAATCATTGATGCATAAAATCCAACAATAATTGTCAAGAAAGAAAAGGGGAAGGGAGGGTTGGGAGAACAGAGGAAGAAAAGGCAACCCAACCCCATAAATGCACACAAGACAGTTTAACTCTTTCATGAAGCATTTGCCACCCTTGTTGGGGGGGGGAAAAAGTGGATGTGGAAAAAATTCTATGGGGACTGGAGGGAGATGGAATTAAGAAAAGGCATCTCTCTTCCACATATCTATCTCTGATGGAAGCTTCTGGTCCAGCCAGCAGCTTGGGAGTATCTTCATTTACAATATTCCTTCCTGAAATCTGAAAGCAAATGGAAACTGGGGTCAGCACCTGGAGAGAGATTTCCAACCATTCAAAGAAGCAGAAAAAATATGGATTTATTTCTAGAGTGACCATCTGCAGTCACCCACAACCCTGATATCAAAAAGCCCCCTCAGTGAGACAGACTGTGGGTAAAATGATTGCCCAGATCCACCCTGCAGGATGCAGGAGAAAACGCCGTGAGAATTCCATCAGGGACAGCTGCTGGGCTCTCCATTCCCTGCTTGGTGTCAATTCAACCCCATTTATTAAATCCTAATTCCCCTGCCATGAGTCATGGAATGTCAGAGCTGATCACAAGCCCTGCTGGACAGAAGTGCTGTCCTACAAACAGGAGCACAACCCTGGGAATTAATCCTGGATCAGCGAGAGGAGATTCAGCCCCCAGGGAGGGAGAGTTGTTTGCTTTTCTTGGATGAAGTAACTGCCCATTACCCATAAATTAATTCAACTCCAAACACTCTCTTTCTGCACAGTGCTTTCTGCCCAAACACCACGCCAGGACATTTTTGGGCTCTGTCTCTCTCCCTCTGAGGTCACAGCAGAGCAGGCACTGTCCCAGCCCTGCCAGGCTTGCTTTCTCCAATCAAGAAAAAATCCCATTTATGCCATGCCCAAAGCTTTTAAAAGCCTAATCACTGCTTGCATCTTGTGGCTCCATGATGAAAGGATGGGAAGGGAGCTGGCTTCTCATTCCTGCTTTTGCCATGAGGTTTCTCATTCCTCTTTGGCTGTGGCTAGGTCACTCACTGATGGACTGTTCCTCCCTCCTGCTGCCCAGCAGAAAAGTCCCTGCAGCCACCAATTAAAGGGAAGAAAGTCGTGATTACCTTTGTCTAAATCAATGTTCTTTGCTGGGAAGCTTCTGGCTTGCTCAGCCTTCTCCTTCAGGATGTTGTTTTTGTAATCTGTGCGAGGGAGGAGCAGAATTCACACAAGCATTAGGATGTTAAAAGAAAACAAGAGTTTTATGAGCAAGACAGAGGTGATCAGTCCTTCCTCGATGTGCTCTAGGCCTGGCACCTCTGATTTCTAGGAATTATTTGTGGAGTTACTCAGCAAGAAAACAGCTCTGACTTCATTTTAGCCCCTGGCATTAACCAGTTGTGCAAACTTCATCTCCCTGCTCCTCACAGGCACCACAGATCCTTCCAGCTCTGGATTATCTCCTCAAAGCTCACCTGGAGGTGACTGATGCAATTATCCAGAGATTTTGCTCTCCTGGCACACACAGAGAAGGATTTTTGCAACCCACCCTCTGCAATTCTTTTCTTTACTTCCAATTTTGTCTCTCTCTCGTTTATTGAAGCTTTACAGCAATTCTTGGGACCTAAGCTTTGCCAGCTTGTTCTTTTAAAGGTTGTACCTTTACTGGGGATGCAAATAAAAAAATCAAAGGGACAATTATTTCCTGGCTCATCAAGCAAGTTGCAGTTGGTGTGAATTTGGCATCATGACAAAGCCCCAGGAATCTCAGGGTGGTGCAGACAAGGGCATCACTTTTGTGAAATTCACTCCAAGTCCCAGCAAGCACCAACTCCTCATCAATTATTGACAAAACAAACTCAAGGCTGCACCTTCCAACCCCTGCAAGGAGCAGCATCTATCTTCAGCAATGTTGGAAATTCCCCAGATCAGTTCTATAAATCCCCCCAAAAATAAAAAACCATTCACAGTGTGAAATGAGCTTCCTTCTCCTCTCCCCAGTGTCCTGCACTTTACCACGAGTTCCAGGGAAATTTGTGGTTTTTCTGTCTCAGGGCCTCTGTTGCAAAATTTTCTTCCTCTCCTTCTCTGTTTATCTGTCCTAATTGCTACCTCAGATCTTGACAGAAGGCCCAAATGTTCACTGAATGATCTGACATGCAGGGAGGAGGAAATCAGAAAGTTAAACCAAACTGGCTTCAACAGAAGGTGGGGACAATGAACTCAACTAACTCAGGACTTCTCTTCACCCAATTCTGGTCAAAGTCCAGAGGTTAAAGGATGGGTTAAGTCACTTGAAAATATCCAAGTGCCATTAGAAATTCCAGATTTAAGGATTTTGACCTGGTTTGGTGGCCAGGGATACCTACCCAGCCTGATGTCTTCACTTCTGTGTGGGGTCAGATCTGTCGTGTCCACTGTAAACTCTTTAAGATTCACATCCTTCCTGAAAAGGGAATAATGGTGGAAAATTGTATTTTCCATCCTTTAATAATTGGCTCCTTTCACACTTTTCCCCAATAGCTTTTCTAATGCTGCTTTAGAGAATTTATTTAACGTTTAATTCTTTTCCCCCCACATGTTTTTCCAGATCTTAGAACAACAGGCAGCCAATCCTGGAATTTCCTTATCTTTCCCTTTCCCTTTAATCATACAAAATGAGGTCTGGAGGAGCCCAAGTCCATGATCTTGGCCCCATCTCACAGCAGATCTCTGCATTATTCCTTTCCCACCAGCTCCCAAGGACATCTCACAGAAACTTCATCCCTGAATCAGTTCCCAAAGAGTAACGAGAGGAAATTCAATTGCCAAATCAGCCCCACAAAGCATTTTCTCCTTCCCCTTCCTCCTCCTAACCAGATTTTCAGCTGGTTTAGGCTCTTAGCTGAGGAGGGGGAGGCATGAGCTCATGGGAATGCGTTCTAAACCCAATTAATAATTATAATTAATTATACTCACTCGCCATATTTCTTCACGTTGTACTCATAACCTAACCAGGAGGAAAAAGCAGAATGAGCAGTCACAGCCGGTCCAGATCCATTCCTGCTGGGGTTTTTTTGTGTGCTGTGATCCCTTTATGGGATCCCACAGAGTCCCCTGCACACCTGAGCTCCCCGGGGATAAATCCCACTCCTGAAGGGCTTTCCTTCTCCCTCCTACTCAGCAAATCCCAAGTGGGATTCAGGCAAAACCTGGACTTGATAACCTTGGAGATCTTTTCCAACCCCAACAATTCCATAAAATCAAAACCTGGACATTTTTTTCACCCCACCAGCCCTGCAAATCCTCCCCACTGGGCAGGTTCCTGGTTTTCCAGGAGGAGATCCCTGTTCTCTGCAGGAATGATTTGCAGAACGACGTGCCAGGATGTCCCTCCAAGCAGGGCAGGACAGGTTTGCCCTGGGCTCACCTCTCTGCCGGCGCCTGCGCGTCACCAGGACCACGATGATGAGGAGGACGAGGAAGAGCAGCAGAGTGGCCAGGATGTAACCCAGCTGCTGGAAAAAGTGCATCCTGCTCTCAGGGATGATGACATTGATGACATTGTGGCCCCTGACCACGTTTGGATCTGAGGGAAGGAAAACAGGGGAGGGCTGGAAGTGGCATCAGAGAAAAGCAGGATCACAGGTGGGAGTATTTCTGAATTTCAAGAATTAAAGGGTAAATCAGTGCCTGATTTACACCTCTGGCAGGTGGGAGATGCTGTGCTCTTCAGCAGGATTTAACAGGACGTCCCTTCCCTGGGATCAGTGATCCCTGGCCAGAGTGTTCTTGCAGGGGGGAATTTCAGAGCAAAGCCAACCCCAAACCTTCCACAGGGTCACAAAAGTCTCCTCTGGGTCCCTTTCAACACACACTCCACACTGCATCCCCTCCTTGCCAAGGGTTATAATTTATGGAGTGGGAAGAGTTTTCAATGCCAAAAAAATGAGTTGCCTTTGAAATGAAATAAAAATCGATAATATAAATATCCCCCCCCCCCCCCAAAAAAAAAAAAAAAAAAACCCAAAAAAGATTCCATTCCTTTTGCGGGTGCAGCAGGATTTCTGTTCCACGGCACAGGGAAGAGGAGCTCCAAACTTTTACATGGAATATTTTCTTTTTGCAGGTCTTAAATAAATAGGTCAATGTTTTACACATGTAAAGAGGAAGTGAATTCTCTGCTTGCAACAATCAGAGGAATGGAGAAAGCCAGGCCAGGCATGGATGGAATCCCTCAAGACTCTGCTGGAACAGGGGGTTTTTTGGGTTTTTTTGTTGGTTTTTTTTTTTCCTTCAAAGCAGAGCTGAAATGACACCTTCACCCCTCAAAGGGAATTAATTCTCACAGAGAACCAGGCAAGAACAGGATGGAGCCCTCACATCCCATTCCCTTGGGAGTTCCCCCTGCTAATTACCCAGAGGGAATAAGGGGAAAAGTGGGGGGAATACCTCAAAAACCACAGTGCCCTTTAGCAGATGTGTTCTGACACTTCTGGAAGTGCCGGCACAGGGACAGCTTCCAGATTTTTGGGCAGTTTGTTTCATTTAAAAACACCAACCCAGCGAAAACAAAATCAAATCAGGCATGAGTGGATTGAAATAAACACTCTGAAACCAGAGCTGAGCGTTTGCCAATGCCAACAGCAGTCCTAGAAAATCAAAAAGCATGAGAAACGTGCTCTGTTCTGGTGGCCCAGTGCTCCACTCCAGCAGCACTCTGCATTTTCTGGCATTTCCAGATGCCCTGTGCTCCATGGATACAGTGCTGGAAAAACCACGGGATTTCCACCCTGCCAAGCTAAAAAATAAAAATATCAATTCAAACCAAGAAACCCACTTGCAAAGCTGCAAACAGCACATGTGACAGCTCAGCTCTGTCACATCCCTGGCTCCTTTCTGCCATAATGAGGTGGTGCCAGAGAAAATGAAGGAATTCTATTCCTGCCTTTTTGCTTTCCCACAGTACTGCAAGACAGAGCTGGGTTAAACTTTAGGCAACACCGAGGAGGTCGCTGCAACAACAAGCAGTAAAAAAGGAGATTTAAAAACTTTGGGCAATGGAATATATCCCATTTTATCCCTGGGGAAACTGAGGCACGGAGGGACAGCTCAGTCACCCCAGGGAATGTCAGTGGCCAGAGCAGGATCATGAAATGACACAGACCCTACACCCTCATTTCAACTGGGGTGAGGAAGGTTGATTCTCTAACCAAGATCTGATCTCTCTCAGCACATCTCACATCCACCTGCCCCAAATTCACTCCCAGGACACTTTAACCACTGAAAAATAAATCCTAATGGTGGGGGGGGGGAAAAAAGCCTAGATCAGAAATTCCTTAGCATGACTCTTCCCAAGTGCCAAGGACCAAATTCTCCTGCTGGAAAAGGTGGAGAGCTCTCCACAAACCTGGCAAAGGTTTGGTTTTGGTTTTTTTCTGCCAATATTTTAGCACTCATCGTGAGACACACCAGATTGTTCAGCCACCTCCTGCAGAGCAAACCCTGAGTAAAAATGCTCTGAGTGAGAGGACATCAGCACATTTACACTGCTGAGCCCCTGCTTCTCTTCCAAACAGGATGAACTTTCCTGTCTGGGAATGGCTCTGGAGCTTGGAGCAAGGCCAGGAGCTGAGGCTGCTGCCTGAAGAAAAAAGAAAAAATAATAAAAATAAAAAAAGAAAGCTCCTTAAGTTTCCTTTATTGCCTCCCTGTTTATGTCGTGGTCCCCAAAAAGAATTCCAGGCAGTTTTTTTGTGACGTGGGGCAATGCCTCAGCCTCCCCTGCTGCACCCAGGGAAAGGAAACCTCTGGATGTCTCCACTTGGGCACATTTTTGGACTCAGCACATTTTTGTGACCCCCCTCAGCTGAGGGGTGGAACAAAGCTCATCCCAAAGCTGCTGGTTTTGTCACTGGGAGCAGCTTTTGCCAGGAAGGGAAACTCCTTCAGCACTGAGGGCACCACAGCCAAGCTCAGGTGAAATCACTCAGAAATTCCAGCTCCTTCCTGAGCAGGTAGGGAACTCCTCAGGGCATTGTCCAGGACAGAGAGGAATAAATTTCTGGGTGAACTGTTCTGGAAACAAGACCTGGGTTCCATCTGTGGATAAGGCTCAAGGGCTGTGTGCAGGAACTCTGATATTTGGATGTCTTGGTTTCCTGCCACCTCTTGTCAGCACTGCCTGGATTTTCTGGACACCAACCTTGGCCCCAGGGAAAAAGTTTAGGTCTCTATGACTTGAGAAAATCAATTTCTCCAGGAGAATAAACCTATTTAAGAATGTATGAAGCAAATCAAAATTCTATATTAAACAGCCAATAAATATTAAAACACAATGAATATTTTAAAGTGTTAATAAAGAACTATACCCAAAAGATTAAAAAAAAATATTAAACTTGGGATTTTTGTTTTTTCTGCCTGAGTGAAGTGTGATGGTTTTGAGTTTGGACAGGCTGACAGATGATAGCTCAGTGCAGTGGAAAATATGAAAATTGGTTTATGGCACATACACATACATGAGAAAAAAAAAAAAGCTGAAGGGTGGAGGAAAATTCCTGGTGGTTGATTCTGCATGGTCTGGCACCTTGCACAGACTAAACACCAGCAGTGCAAAGGGGAGAGAAATTCTGGTGGGAAGAGTTGGGACAGCAAAGGCAGGGCTGCATCAACGCCCTGGCCACACCTTCAACAAAAAGAGAGAGGGAGCTGTACAAAAATACAGAAATACAAAAATACAAAAATTCAAAGCTGACCAGGCTGTTTGCCTCAGGGCCTGTCAGCAGTGCAGAACTCTGGGGCAGAGGGGACAGGAGCACACAGTGCCCACAGCACTGCAAAAAGGGGACTGACCCCACTTCTGTTCACCTGAGCAGTGAGGTGTCCTTGGTTCCCAGGCCTGGAGAGGAATTGTTGTGTCTGAGCAAAGTGGGAAAGCTGCAGCTCACGCTGAGCACGGAGTTCACAGTTCTACACTAAAGAACTGCAGGGTTATAAAGAGAAAAGTTCAAATCCTAAGGCATCAAGCCCAGCGATGGGGGGACACCCCACAGCATCCTCACTGCCCCAGTGCAGCTCCAGGGGATGGGAACAGCCTGGAATCACCTGGGGCTGAGCTCTTCAGAGCCCTAAAGATGCAGCTGTGGATCCCCCCCCACCCCCGTGAAAAGTCCACGGCATCACAGAACGATGCAGGTTGGAAAAGATCTTTAAGATCCAACCCATGACCTAACAACTCCTCAGCAGCTGGACCACAGCAGCCAGTGCCACGTCCACAAACAGCAGAGGAATCCCATGGTTTTATCCAGCTGAAGGGAGAGGGGCTGGCTTTTCCCAGAGGGATTTCCTACAAATCCTCAACAGGACAGACCACTCACCTGCAGCTGGGGCCACTGGTGAGGTTCACCACCTTCCTCTTCCTCTGTGGCAGAGGAATCCTATTGGAACTCAGAAGCTAACCCATTTACAGAATCCCAAAATTTATCCAACTAAAGGAAAAGAGTCTAGCTTTTCCTAGCGGGATTCCCTACGAACCCTCCCCAGCACAGACCAGTGACCTGCAGCTGGGTTTACTGGTGAGGTTCACCAGCTTCGTCTGTGACAGAGGAATTTACCCAACTAAAAGGAAAGAACCTGGCTCTTCCCAGCGGGATTTCCTGCAAACCCTCCCCAGCACAGACCAGTGACCTACAGCTGGGTTTACTGGTGAGGTTCACCAGCTTCGTCTGTGACAGAGGAATTTACCCAACTAAAAGGAAAGAACCTGGCTTTTCCCAGCGGGATTCCCTATGATCCCTCCACAGGAGAGACCACAGGTGAGGTTCACCACCTTCCTCTGTGACAGAGGAATTTACCCAACTAAAAGGAAAGAACCTGGCTCTTCCCAGCGGGATTTCCTGCAAACCCTCCCCAGCACAGACCACTGACCTGCAGCCGGGGCTGTCCCGTGCCTGGTCAGGTTCACCACCTTCGTCTCCCTCTGCGGCTCCATCACGGACACGTGGTAGATCCTGCGCTCATGCAGCCCGCAGTAGTGGTGGTGCAGGTGGCAGGAATAGGTGCCTTCATCGGCGCTCTCCAGGTGCGAGATCCGCAGGGAGAAATCCCCGAGGGCGAAGGCTCCGCGGCTCACGTTCATCTTCTGCCGCAGGAAGAGCGGTCCGTAGGAGCGGCGCTCTCCGGACGCGTACAGATCCACCAGGCGGTCAGCGCGGTCCTGGGGCACGCCGGGGGGCTGCCGGTCCCAGTGCACGACCTGCTGCTCCTCCTCGCTGTGCCGCTCCGTCCAGATGTGCTGGCGGTTCACACACGGCAGAGTCACCGTGCTGCCCTCCGGGGCCACCAGCACCGGCTTCTCGCCGTCCCAGTACTCGCTGGTCTCCTCACCTGGTGGGGAAATGCACATTTGGAGAGTGTTGGGAAGGTAAAAGTTTGATAATTAAGTCTTAGAGGTGTGTATGTGTAACAAATCTCACTGCTCCAGTACTCGCCGGTCTCCTCACCTGGTGGGGAAATGCACATTTGGAGAGTGTTGGGAAGTTAAAAGTTTGATAATTAAGTCTTACAGGTGTGTATGTATAACAGAAATCATGCTGGTCTCCTCACCTGGTGGGAAAATGCAGATTTGAGCATGTTGGGAAAGCAAAATTTGATAATTAAGTGTTATAGGTGTGTACGTGTAACAAATCTCACTGTCCCAGTACTCGCCGGTCTCCTCACCTGGTGGGGAAATGCAGCTCTGGAGTGTGTTGGGAAATTGAATTTTGATAATTAAGTCTTACAAGTGTGTATGTATAACAGAAATATATTTGAATGTAGAATCTGAAGAAGGATTTGATGTACTAAGAACTGATGTACATCAGTTTTGATGTACTGAGCTAGCCTTACTGGATAACTAAAAGCCAAAGGGTAAATAAATAGAGTTGGAAGGGGTTTTATAACTCACAGCAAAGGATAAACCCACCTCAAACAAAAAGTTTTTACCAAGCAAAAAGATTTTCACAAGCAAACAAAAATGCCATGCTGCAAGTAGATAGAAAGGTTTCAAAATTTTCCACTGCAAGAAAACTAAAAAAACCTTCTAGTTACAACTGTAACACACTAAGTTGTTGTGACTGGAAAATAGTAACATGAATATGGGAACATTAGCAATTATGATAGGCTGTAGGTAACAGCAAAACTATTGATTTTGTTTGGTTATATATTATGATATTATTGTTGATATTATTGCATATTATTGATATGCTTTAAGATGCTCTGCAATAAAAAGTATATAATGCATTGTTACCAGAACTAGAGTGGCTTCAGACAAACCCACAGGTGAGGCTGACACCTGTGGGCTGGGCTCCTGTCACCCGTGAACTGCTGCAGCATTTGGACACAATAAACAGAATTTTAAAGAGCCTCCTGGAGCCCTGCATCCTTCATTTCAGCTCTTACAGGAGTGGGGATTTTGCACCACCCGTCCCGTTTTTATCCACACCTGTCCTGTTCTTTTCTCATAAAATGGATTTAAGTTTCCTTCCCAGGTTTCCTTTCCTTGGCCAAAATCAGCAAAATTTTAGGACGATTTGTTGTCGCACGCTGCGGTCTTGCAGAGGTGGTTGATGAGAAATCCTCACCCAAGGACAAGGGTCAAGGACAGCCAGACACAGCTGAGATTGCTCCCAGAGCCTGGAATCCTGAATTCCAGTTTGAAATCCCTTTCAGACCCTGGAATCCTGAATTCCAGGTGTCAAGGACACAGCTGAGATTTTTCCCAGATCCTGGAGTTCTGAATTCCAGTCTGATATTCCTCTCAGACCCTGGAATCCTGAATTCCAGGTGTCAAGGACACCCAGAGACACCTGAGATTGCTCTCTTGGAACCCTAAAACTCCACAGGAATGGAATCCCATAACACACCCCCCTCCCAAAATCTTAAAAGTGCCGGGGGGCACAGCTTGAACGTGCACGAACACGAACAATCCTGGCTTTTCCACACTTAATTCAGCACTCAGTAAAAAAAACCCACCTTTATCCTCCTTTATCCTCTACATCCCTGGCCATTTTATGAAGCAAAGCCACTTTCTCCTCCTCCTAACTCAGAGTTAATCTCCTGCTTCAGAAAGCAGGAAGCAAATTCCCTCCACAGGCTAAGAATGGAACGAGGATCTTCATCCCAATCCTCTGAGCAGGAAATGCTTTCCTACCCACAAAGGCCCTAATTACTGGAGGAGCTGAAGCAGCACTGCTCTGTTTGGCTCCTGAGAAGCAAGAACAGAAACTGCAGAGCCCAGAGGAGCAGGCTGGGGCTCTCGGGGTGTTTTTATTGCACTGGGAGAGCAGCACAGACTCATCTCCAGCCCTGCAGCTCCACTGGGTGTGATCCTGAGGTTTAGGTGGGCTTTACTGGGTGGGGATGGGTGGGATTCCTGCAGCTGGCAGCAGCTGCATTTTAGAGCTGGGCTTAAGGTAACTCGAGGTGGGGTTTGAGTACAGGGCAAACTCAGCAGGCAGAGCACAGACAGGTCCTTGGGGGTGAGCTGGGGGGGATTGTCACCAGGGGTGTGGGATTGTCACCAAGGAGGGGGGGATTGTCACCAGAGAGGAGAGGATTGTCACCAAGGAGGGGGGATTGTCACCAGGGGTGTGGGATTGTTACCAAGGAGGGGGGGATTGTCACCAAGGAGGGGGGATTGTCACCAGGGGTGTGGGATTGTTACCAAGGAGGGGGGGATTGTCACCAAGGAGGGGGGATTGTCACCAGGGGTGTGGGATTGTTACCAAGGAGGGGGGATTGTCACTAAAGAGGGGGGATTGTCACCAGAGGGGTGGGATTGTCACCAGAGAGGAGAGGATTGTCACCAAGGAGGGGGGGATTGTCACCAGGGGTGTGGGATTGTCACCAGAGAGGAGAGGATTGTCACTAAGGAGGGGGGGATTGTCACCAGAGAGGAGAGGATTGTCACCAGGGGTGTGGGATTGTCACCAAGGAGGGGGGGATTGTCACCAAGGAGGGGGGGATTGTCACCAGGGGTGTGGGATTGTCACCAGAGAGGAGAGGATTGTCACCAGGGGTGTGGGATTGTCACCAAGGAGGGGGGGATTGTCACCAGGGGTGTGGGATTGTCACCAGAGAGGAGAGGATTGTCACCAGAGGGGTGGGATTGTCACCAAGGAGGGGGGATTGTCACCAGGGGTGTGGGATTGTCACCAGAGAGGAGAGGATTGTCACCAGAGGGGTGGGATTGTCACCAAGGAGGGGGGATTGTCACCAAGGGGATGCTGCTGCTGCAGCAGGGAGAGTTTGGGAATGACCAAGAGCACACCCTGAGCTGAGCAGGCTCCAGGCACTGCCTGGCCAAGGAAGAAGAGAGGATTTTAAGAATCCCTCTGAAACGCAGGGAAGCAGACACAAATCTGCTTGCACAATCATGACTGCTGGCACACAGAAAGGACGTGCTAGTTCTGCAAAGGGCAGCCATCAGATGGCTCTGTTTACCCTCTTCTACAGCCACACACACCGGCTGGTTGTGGATGGGTCAGACTGGCCCCTTCTCAAACTCTCATTGAATTTGAGAGGGGGATTTTGTTGAGAGAGGCAGATGGACAATTCGGCGTAGGAATGGGTTTTTGTGCAAAACAACCATGAGGATTTAGACTCTTGTGAGAGCTCCTGTACTGTGCACCCCATGACACAGCTCAGAAACCCCAGCTCAGGCACTCGACTTACCCACGCAATGGCAAGAGGCAGAAACTTCTAAAGAGGAAATTTAGAAAACCTCCAGCAAGAATCTAAAGCAGATCACACAGATGTCCCTTCAACAGTCATGTAACGGAGGTTGGGTGCACAACTCTGAGCACAGAGAGCTGCAGGCTCTGCTGGTGCTTGCCAAAGCTCCTGTGGCACCTGTAAAACCTGGAGCTCTCACCACACCCACCTCTCTTGGCAACGACCAGCTGGATTTTCACAGTCTCGTACAAGTGGCAGTAGTGATGGTGAAGATTACAGGAATATGTGCCTTCATCGCTCTCTGCAACACCTGTAGGGCAGGGAAGAGAGAGGGATTCAGTGTTTTACACCCAGACGTTGATGATTTGTGTCATTTGCAGTTTCCCAAATCCTTATCTGGATGTAAATAAATTTGTTCTAAGCCATCCTCATCACCAGGATGGGTTTAGCAGGGACAAATAGAATGATTTGGTCACCTAATGAAATAATTGTTGCTCTTGTGAGGAAGGCATTTCTATTAACAGGGGAAAAGAGGAAGCTGGTTTAGGTTTAGCTGAGAGCAGGCACAGGAACAATGACCATGGAGTGTTCATAGTTCAGGAACTGAATCACAAACAAAGGGCCACAAAAAGCCCAGGTGGCTTTCAGGTTGTTCCAAATTTTCTTTTAAAACAAGACTGTTTCAAAGGCAAATAAAAGATTCAGTGCTTCAGAGAACCTCCCAGAATCCCAGAGGCTGGAAAAGAACTCCAAGATTGAGTCCAACCTCAATCCCCACCTCGTCACCCAGCCCAGAGCACTGAGTGCCATGTCCAGTCCTTCCTTGGACACCTCCAGGGGTGGGGACTCCACCACCTCCCTAAGCAGCAATTCCCACATTTAACAACCCTTTCCATGGAAAAAAATCCTCCTGTATCCAGCCTGAAAATCCCCTGGGCCAACTGGAGCCTTCACTTTGAAGCAAAACCAGAGCATGGTTTTGGGGTCAACTCCTCAACTTCTTCCTGCCTTGAATCTCCAGCTGGAAGCTCCACTTCCCTAAGTGCCCAAGGAGCAGAAATTAATTAATATGCATGACCAGGAATGCAGGAATTTAGACAGCTGGAAATGCTGAGAGGGTTTTGATCTGCTGAACAGCTGTGCAGCTTTTCTGGGATAGACTTGGAGGTGCACAAGTAACCCCTGAGTGCCACCAGTGCACTGGGACTGCTCCCAGAGCCTGGAATCCTGAATTCCAGGTGCCAAGGACACAGCTGAGATTGCTCCCAGATCCTGGAATCCTGAATTCCAGGTGCCAAGGACACAGCTGAGATTGCTCCCAGATCCTGGAATCCTGAATTCCAGGTGCCAAGGACACAGCTGAGATTGCTCCCAGATCCTGGAATCCTGAATTCCAGGTGTCAAGGACAGCCAGGGGTCAAGGCACACCTGAGATTGCTCCCAGAGCCTGAAATCCTGAATTCCAGGTGTCAAGGACAGCCAGATGTCAAGGCACACCTGAGATCCCTCCCAGACCTCCAAGATGGGGACTCCCCCACCTCCCTGGGCAGCCCCTTCCAAACCCTGAAATTCCTCCCGAGAATAAACCTGGTATTAAACTCATTTACCAAAAACACGCTGCGAACCAACCATTTGCGCCTTCCAACCTTTTCCAACCAACCTTTTGCACAAATTCCATCAAGCCCCAAACCCTCCACAGGGAGGAAGGGGGAGATGAAAACAAAACGAAACAAAAAAAAAAAAGCTCCAAACCTTTAATCACCAGCGAGAAATTCCCATCTGCAAAGGCATTCTCGGGCATGAGGATCCTGCCCTGGTTGTAGGAGCTGTAGACACGCTGGTCCCCAGCCGAGTACATGTCACAGAGCCTCTCCATCCTGCTGTCCCCATAGTAGGAGCTGAGCAGGTCCCAGTGCACCACGCGCTGCCGGTCGTTGAGGCGGTCCTGGGTCCAAACCATGCGGTGGCTCTTGCAGGGCAGCACAGCCTGGGAGCCCAGCACAGCGCTGATGTTCAGCACAGACACCACCACGCTGGAGGGGTTGGAGGCATCGGCTGGGACTGAAAAATCAGGAGTAAAATAGGGAGGGGGGGAAAAAAAAAGAAAAAAGGAAAAAAAAAAAAAAAAAGAGTTGTAGGGTTGTGGAGTTAATGGTATTGGAGTCAGGCTCGTGCTGGAATCTCTGCAGATTTTTGATTCTGGTTTCAAGAATAACATAGAGGACTCAAAGAATCCTGAGCTGGAAGAGACACAGAGAATCCCTGATCCAGAGACCCCAACAATCCCACCCTGTGCATCCCTGGGAGTGGTGTCCCAAAGCTCCTGGAGCTCTTGGGGCTGGGACCATTCCCTGGGAATCCTGGGCAGCACAGACACCACCACGCTGGAGGGGTTGGAGGCATCGGCTGGGACTGAAAAATCAGGAGAAAAATAGCAAAAAAAAAAATTATTTGTAGGGTTGTGGAGTTAATGGTGTGGGGATCCAGGATTTCTGTGTGGTTTTGGTTCTGGTTTCAAGACCAACACAGGGCACTGTCATAGAGCATCAAATCCTGAGCTGCAAGGGACACAGAGAATCCCTGATCCAGAGACCCCAACAATCCCACCCTGTGCATCCCTGGGAGTGGTGTCCCAAAGCTCCTGGAGCTCTTGGGGCTGGGACCATTCCCTGGGGCAGTGCCCCTCTCAGGGGGAAGAACCTTTTCCTAAGAAATAAGACTTTAACACGCAGATTTCATTCATGCCTGTTATCAGGATTGTCCACTCGAGCTGTCCTGCCCACCCTTCCCAATCCTGACCCCCAATTTAATCCAGGCTTAGAGACACCAGTGCATGGGATCATAATCCATGGAAGTTAGGAATGAAAGTGCATGCCATGGAATCAGGGTCCCTCCCACTCCTCCTCACGATCACAAAACCTGGCAGAGCTACAGAGATGCCACTCACCTGAATATGAGCACACAGAACCTGTCAAAGCAGAAAATAAAGAGCGTCACTGCCAACAAAAGGATAAAAAAGCTACAAACACACTCCAAGTCAGCAGCCACCTCTGTTACTGCTCCACCTATTTCCCCTTCCCTGATGTTTATATCTGGCTGTTCTGCACCCACTTTGTCTGCACAGCTCTCTGTGATCTCTGGATGCACCAGCTCTCCCCAGCTCACATGACTCACATCCACACAGGAAGGACTTTGCCAGAGATGAAGCAGTTCCTTTGATTCTGCATCTCTCTGGTCCAGTCCCTCCTGCTCCTTGTGTGGGAGGGGTCCAGAAGGTCTCCTGGCATCAGGCTTTTGATTCCCAACACAGATTCCCGACACAACACCACCATTCATTCATCTCTCCACCCAGCCAAACCCAAGTGGGCTCCATCCAAATCATTGGAGGTTTTGTCCTGCTAATGTCAGAGGCACAAAGTCCTCCAGACAAAGACTGTCTTTTTTTTTTTTTCTTTAGCCCTGGAATTTATTAATTTAAAATTCAATTCCAGACTGGGGGTATTTTAGCACACCCCAAAGTGCTGAGAATAAACTTGGTTTCCACCCCTTTTTTCTATCACAAAACACCGGGCAGAGACAGCAGAGAACAAAAAATGAGCAGCACTCTCTGCTGAACTCAAAGGCACTTCACATAGGAGGTGTTTTTTCTTACATTTAAAACCTCAGCATCACAAAGAGAAAAATCAAATCCTGGACAAGGATCTGTGCTCTTTGTATATAAGAAAGAGAGACCATAACTCCATCATTTGATTGTCTCTCCTGACAGGCTGTAAGCCAGGACTCAGATTTTAGCTTAGAAAAACAAAGGAATGATAAAAAAAAAAGTTCTTCCACAGCACCAAATCAGCCAGGAAAAATCGGTGTCCCTTGTGACAGGCCAGCAGCTGCCAGCACAGCAGAGGTGTCCCGGTGTCCTTGTGGCTGAATGGGTGAGGTTTGCCCCGGGGCAAGGCGATGTCGTGACACGAACGGCGCTTTGAGAGCTGGGGAATGTTGTCTGAGGCTGCTTGCAGAGCCCTGAACCAACAACAAATTGATTTGGTGCGGCAGAAACATCCTCTGCTGGCTCGGGCAGAGGAATGAAGGCATTTACTGCTCTCCTTTCCTCCGGGCTAATGGGAAAAACACGGAGCAGCGTCGAATTTACCGATGCAGAATTTTGTAAATCTAACGAAGGACAAAAGTTCAACCCGTCCAAAGCTCTGAGCTCACACCAGCACCTGGTTCTGCACCTTTCCCTTTCCACCTGCCAGGGCAAGTGTTGGATCCCAGAAATTTGGGATTTTTGAGCTTTCTGTGCTTTCTGGCACTGACCCCCTTGAGAACACTGCTTTTAACCTGATGATGTGGAGAAGGCTTCTAAATTTGAGTGATGGAGTTAAAATCACGGGTGTGTAGTTAAATAAAAGTGTGTGATTTCACATGGTGAAGGGTTTTTAATGTGATTTTTTATAATATAGTAATAAGTATGGGATAAGATGGAGGATTTTGTCTCCTTTTTGGTGTTCTTCATTCTTCATGGTTTCTGGTTGGGCAGTCAGTGCTGCACTGCGGGTCACAGGAGTTTGGTTATTGGGTTAAAAGTATAAATAATAAAGGACTTAATTCTCTTTTGGACTGTTTAGCTTTAAGAGACCTTGCAGCTTGCTAGGTTCAGCTCCACTTTGCTCAATTCTAGCTGGTAGCTACAAGTGGTGCTGAACTTTCTGTACTTCAGATAAGATTTAATAAACAACCAAGTCCAAAGGCAAGGGCTTTCCTTTCCTTTCCTTTCCTTTCCTTTCCTTTCCTTTCCTTTCCTTTCCTTTCCTTTCCTTTCCTTTCCTTTCCTTTCCTTTCCTTTCCTTTCCTTTCCTTTCCTTTCCTTTCCTTTCCTTTCCTTTCCTTTCCTTTCCTTTCCCTTTTTCCTTTCCCCTTCCCCTTTTCCCTTTCCCCTTCCCCTTTTCCCTTTCCCCTTTCCCCTTTTCCCTTTCCCCTTCCCCTTTTTCCTTTCCCCTTCCCCTTTTTCCTTTCCTTTCTGGAGCTGCTGGAGCTTGGGCAGCCACAGTCACTTCTCCAGCACTTCCAAACACAACTGTCAGTAAAAAAGGGGCTTGGCTGGGATGGAACAGCTTTCAGACAAGAAAATGTGATGCTTTGTGAGGTCTTTTCCCCCTCCACTCTTAAAACATCAGCCAGGAATGCTGTTGCTTCCTCAAAAAGCAATTCCAAGGTGTTTCTGGTTTGCCCCTCAGTGATGGAGGAGATGCTGTGTCCTGCTGGGACCAGGGAAGAGTTTGTGGATTTTATATTTTGCATTTTATAGACCGGATTTGTGACTTCCTGGCTGTTGCCACACAAAGCTGGGTTGACATTGAACATCACAACAAAAGCCATCCTAGAAGAGGTGAATTTGGAATTTAGAGCACAGAGAGGTGGGAAAGAAAGGGTTTCTCACTTTGTGTACGCACACAAAGTCTGGACAGAAATTTTGGATCTGAACCTGCCCTAGGATATCATCCATAATTTGACAAAATGGTGCAAATATTAAAAAAAAAAAAAAAAAGTGGGATTACAGCCAAGCAGCAAAATTCTAGAAAAGGGAAAAAAGGATAACTCTTCACAAGAGGCACAGGAACTGCAGCAGACAAAGAAGGAAGAACTGATTGTTCTGATTCCCCAGCCATGCTGGAAATGTGCACACATCCATCAGCTCCTGGGTAAGGCTCAAACTTATTTGACAGAGCTGTGAATGATATCATTCAGAAATCTGAGCAATCTGGGATGTCTCTGATCTCTTGCACGCCTGGAGAAAATGGAATTTAGAACAACTGACCTTCAATAACCTGAGCAGAGAGCAGCAGTGGAAGGAGGAATGAGCCTTTTTCTCTTTTCAGTGTCCTCCCTCTGCTGTGTGAGACAAGCAGAGCAACCAAGCCCTGCTTTAAAAAGGGATTTTATGACACAGCAGCTTCTGAACAGAGATAAAGCCACAGCCCAGGGGAGGTGACAGCTCATGAACTGCAGCACTGGGGTCAGCTGGAAGCAGGATTTTGGTGAGTCAAAAGTCAAACCAAAGCATCTTCATGCACCTGGTGACAGCTCTGACCTCTGTCATCACAGGACTCCAGGAGCTGGAGCTTCTAAACCTCAGCTGCCTTCAGAGCTGTCAACACAGAACTCAACTGTGGCTTTCGTTTTTAAATATCAAGTTCCACGGGATGGAGAATTACTTTGTCTTCTCTGGGTGATGTAACCACAAAAAAAAAAAAAAAAACACCAAAACAAAACAACAAGAAAACACCAATAAAAGAGAATTCTCTGCTGTCCCCTGACACATTCTGTGCTGACTCAGCAGGATCCCAGAGATACTCTGTGGTCCCACAGTGGAGGAAGGGGAAAACGATTTCTTAATCCCTTGTAAAAGGCAGAGCCAGCTCTCACTTCTTGAATCCCATCCATTTTTCATGCGAAGAATTAAGCCACAAAAAAAAAAAAAAAAAAAAAAAAAGAAAAAAAAAAGGGGGGAAAAAAAATAAAAACAACAGAAGTGGGCAAACTAGAAGCAAGAGGCCCGGGCTGTGAAAGATGTGGGACATGCTCTGAGCTCCCCAGGCAGTGTCCCTGGAGCAGGGCAAGCACAGAAAGCTGTCCCCTGAGTCCTGCCTGAACAATCCTGGGATGAATTCCCTCCTGGCACACATGGGCTTGCTGCTCAGCTCCGTGCTGATAAAACCACTGAATTCCTGTTCCTTCCTGGGGGATGAAAAACAGCCAGTGCAGAAAGGCTCTTCCCCAGATTCCTCATTTCCCCCATGAATCCCTCTGCTCGGAGGGGGTTTAATGAGCTCTGTAGGGTCATTACACAATTCTGGGAAAAGCAGCAGCCTGTGCCACCACGCTGTCCCCAAACCCTCTGGGGAGCTGCAGTGGCTCCATCCTGACTCTTTAGGGGGCTGAGAGGCCCTGATGGCTTTTGATGCAGCAGCAGCAAGGTGAGAGTGACATAAATGAGCCCAGCTCTCCTCTGGGAGCCGGGGTTTTTAAACCCACTGAGCAGTAACCAGGAGAAACATCTGGGCTCATCTGGAAGAAACCAGGAGAAACATCTGGGCTCATCTGGTGAGAAAACAGCTCCTCCTAAACTTCACCCACTCACCTCCTGTCCAGGCTTCTCAGTAAAACAGAATTTCCCTTCAAAGCCCACTGATGCTCAAGCCAGGCTTTGAACTGGGATCTTCTCTAAATCTCTGTGTTTGTTTATTTTTCAAGGCTTCCTGGGACAACTTTCCCAGCAGCAGAGTCTCCCACTTCCAAGAAGGAAGTCAGAGCCCTTAAAAATCCATCCAGCCCCAACAATTCCAGCACTCCCTGCAGGCAGGAACATGCAGAGAGCAGGAATGTGCTGTCTCTGCAGAAAGGGAAAACCTTGTGTACAAGGAGCCAATCCCCACCTGGGGCACAGACAGGATCCCTCAGAGATCTGTCCCAGCTGTTTTTGGGATTTGAGCTGAGCTTTAGAATCCCTGCCGTGCCTTGTGAGCTTCTCCTTGGCTGCAGGCCCACGGAGTGGTTTTGTAGAGCCACTCCAAACACGGAGCTCTTCCTCCCTGAGACATTTAACACTTGATGGAGTGGTTCCTCTGCAAGGAGGGGTCACAGATTTCCCCCCTTCTCCCCTTCCCATCCTCACTGCTGAGTTATAACCTCATTTGGGCGGGCTCAGGGCTGCCCGGAGTGCGTCCAGGTAAATCCAAAATGCACCTGAAATTCTGTCACAGCTCATCCATGCTCAGGTGGGAGCTTTGGCTCTGCAGCAGCCCAACCTGCTCTTCCTGCCCTGGGTGCTCTGCCAAACCTCACTGGGAGTCACTGGACTGGTTGGTGCTTCTGCAGCACAGAACTGGGGCCTCTCCTCCTCATCCTCTTTAACCCACCCCACACCCCAGATTTCTGACACACTTTAATCCTTCTGTCCCTATAACCCATCCCAGCATTTGCCAATTCCTAAACCTGGCCTCGGGGCATCGCAAAAGCCATGGTGACATGGAAAGGGGAATAATCAGGGACCAAAGGGACAACTCCTCACCTTATTCCACCTTTGTGCTGAGGAATTGAGGGGCTCAGGTGTCAGCCACAGCTTTTTTAAAGGGCTCGAAAGAGCAGGGGGTCACCAGTCCCTAAAAAAACTTCTGCCTCTCACTTCCTACTCCTTTCTTGAACCTTGCTACCCAAAAGTGAATTCTGTGTTGGTCTTTCTGCTGACAGGAGGGAAAGAAACCCAAAAACCACACATCCTTTTGTTCCCTCCATCTGAACCCTCACACACGCACACCACCAGCTGTTTCTGCTTCTTCAAACATAAAAAATTAACCTTATGCCCTGTAAATCTGACTGTGAAACCTTTGCTATACTCACACTCAAGCTTATTTGGTTTGAATTTGCTGATAGGAAAAAAAAAAAAAAAGAGGTTGTACAAACATGCTGAACAGAGCTCCAACGACCTCAAACATTTTTCCATTCTCTCCCCAAAAAAGCAGAGGAAACCCACAACTCCCTCCCCTCTCCAGATGAAAACAGAGAGCAAGTTTAGGAATCTGAACAAAACCTTACAAAGATAACAGCTCAAAATCTCCCAGCCCACCCCCAGCCCCATCACGCAGCTGAAATAAAAACAAGTAACACCACACCAGCAGCTCAGAACTTACTTTGCTGAAGCAAAATTTGCCACAGGAGGAGTTTTGCAAGTTGCTCCATTTCTTCGGCTTCTCGGAGTTTTCGCCTCTCTTGAAAAACAACTTGAAGACTTTTTTTCTTTTTCTCTTCTGTGAGTGGCAAACACTATGACCTCATCAATTTACATCCCCAGAGCTGAGGACAGCAGCTCAGATTCTGCAGGATTACTCCACCTCCAACTCCCCACCTCCTTCCCTTCCCTTCCCTCACACTTTTCTGCAGATCCCTCTCCTCCCTTCTGAGCCCTCCCTGACTCTGACATCAAAGTTTCATCGGGTGAAGTTGATCCCACATCGCTCTGAGCTGACAAAACAAATCTTTCTCCCTCCCCCTAGGGATGGAAACAATTTTCCTCGTGTTTTACTTGATCCAGCTGTTCCTCCCTTTGTCTGACACTCCTCCAGACTGGATTTATTCTGCTGCCTTCAATGGGGTTTTCATCTTGGTCTCCTCATATGGTTTTACTTCCAGCTCCAGTCTCCAAAGACAACTTAGAGAACAATATTTACCCTGTCCTGTGATTTGTAAGCAAGGGCTGGGTATTTTACAGGAAAATTACAATGAGTATAAAGTCAGGAAATAGAGTATAAAATAGGAAATAGAATAGCTGCTGCTGGGATATTCAAAGTAAAATTACATATTGTACGAAAATTAAAATATGGTCAATTTTTCTGTTTTTCTTGCATTCTGTTGTCAGGTTATTGTTACTTATGGTTAACACCATTTAGTGGATTGGATTTATTGGATTTTACAATTCAATCAAACTAGTCATCAAGTGAAGAAAGGGAATTAAATTGACTTCCTTAAACATCTGTGGGATTCCATAAGAGAACTTAGAAACACAAGTCAGGAGCCTTCCCGTGGCATCCATGAGGATAAACTTAATTGCCACACTTGAATTTTTCCTTCTGACATTTTCCTGTCTCTCTACTCTACCAGAAAATAGATTCCCTCTGTGCCAGTGGGGGAACAGTTTCAGGAAAGAGGAGACTATTACAATTAAAATTACAACAACCCCCAAAAATAAACATTTAAATAATTACACACTGCAACAAGGGAAACTTTGGGAGCATCCAGATCAGAACTTCACCCAGTCCAGGATCCCGTCTGCAGCATCAGACAGAACCAGACACTTCCAAATTCCAAGAAACTGCAGCTATTATTATCATTAGATAATATGAGCATGGGGAAAAAAAAAAAAAAAAAAAAAAAAAAGCCTGCTGTTAACTCCACGCTGTCCAAGACAGATCCAGAGAAGTGGTTTGTTTCTAGGGAAAAAACCTAAAATAATCCTCAAATAAGAACTTCATAACATTTCCCTGGAAATGCTGAGATTTCTATGAAGTGAGATTTGGGGGTAGTGGGGTAGGAACAGCCCCTCCCTCCACATTCCCACCCTCACCACCTGAGCTGTGGCACCACCTGGATTTTAACAACCCCTAACTCCTAATCCCATCATTTTCCCTTTGCCAGCCTCAGAAATTCCCATTATTCCAATCCCAGAACCACCTGCAGGCAGCAAAGGCTCCTGGTCCCATGTCCCTGACCCGTGCCAGGTGTCACAACCAGGACAGCTGGCAGCTGATCCAGAGCAGGAATCCATGGAATCCCGTGGAATCCCTCTCATGGAATCCCATGGAATCCCTCTCGTGGAATCCCATGGAATCTCTCTCGTGGAATCCCGTGGAATCCCTCTCATGGAATCCCGTGGAATCCCTCTCGTGGAATCCCGTGGAATCCCATGGAATCCCTCTCGTGGAATCCCGTGGAATCCCTCTCATGGAATCCCGTGGAATCCCTCTCATGGAATCCCATGGAATCCCATGGAATCCCTCTCGTGGAATCCCGTGGAATCCCTCTCATGGAATCCCGTGGAATCTCTCTCATGGAATCCCATGGAATCCCTCTCATGGAATCCCATGGAATCCCTCTCATGGAATCCCATGGAATCCCTCTCGTGGAATCCCGTGGAATCCCATGGAATCCCTCTCGTGGAATCCCGTGGAATCCCTCTCATGGAATCCCATGGAATCCCATGGAATCCCTCTCGTGGAATCCCGTGGAATCCCTCTCATGGAATCCCGTGGAATCCCTCTCATGGAATCCCATGGAATCCCTCTCGTGGAATCCCGTGGAATCCCTCTCGTGGAATCCCGTGGAATCTCTCTTGTGGAATCCCATGGAATCCCTCTCGTGGAATCCCTCTCATGGAAGAAGGAGCCTTTCCTGCTCTCTCCATCAGGGAGCCAGACCAGCCTGGAAAATGCCTGGCTGGGAGGCAAAAAGCTGCTCCCACTGCACAGAGAGCAAATCCAGCATCCTCTCCTTCCCCTGCTCCCTCCCAGTCCCAGACAGGACCTTCCAAACTGCAATTCCAGGTTTGTTTTTTTTTTCCCCCACCTTTCTGCCTCCCAGCTGTGGCACTGCAGAGGTTACTGCCAGCTCCTCGCAGGGTTTTTGGGAGGGAGCAGATTGCTGTGGTTGCTGCTGTCATGGACTGGATATTTCCTGACTGCAAGGAGCCAAGTCCAGGCTGAACAAGGCTCAAGTCTCCTAAAATCACCCACGGGAAGAGCAGCAGCTTCTCTGGGGTTCACAGAGGGGAGGAAAGGGACACAAGGGCTGGTTTGCAGATCTCTGCCTTGTCCCCTCTCTAATCCTGCACAGTCTGCAGCCAGCCCTGCTTCCTGGGGCTTTGCTATTCCAAAGGCATCCTGGAAGAGCAGCTGTGTCAACATTTTTCCTGGTCTAGGAGCTGAATTTTTAACGAGCTTCTCCAATCTGAGCTGAGCAGTACTTCCCAACCTTTCTCCTTCCCCACTCCCAGGGGAATTGGGATTGATTCTCCCAATACCAATCATCCCTTGGCTGCCCACTGCTCATCTCCAGCTGACCACGGATCCTCACCACAGAAAACAACTTCATCCAGGCAAGGAAAAGGGACTTTCCAGCAGCAACAGGAGTGGTTTTGCAGGCTCTGCACCTGCCAGCAGATCAGGTTAGCAGCAGAAGAAAGGCTCCCGTGTTCCCAGAGTCGCCTGTTTTTCATTGTGGCAAAAAGAAAATCGGTATTTCACACCTAACTGAGATCTGAAGAACTGACTGGGGTGGACAAAGGCCCACTCAAAGTGCAGGTCACAAGGGTAATTGGCTTGTGGGAAGTTGTGACTGACAGGAAGTTTCCTCCTCCCCATCTCTTCCATTTTTACCATTTTTGTTTTCAGGCTGCACTCAGAGACTTCCCAATAAATCCAAATTGAAGATCAGCAGCCAGAAAAACCGAGCAAGATCAGATCAGGAAAAAGATCTGATGGCAAGGGGAACCCTCCATCCTTTATTGCGATTTTTGAGAGCCACTAACCCTTGGAAACAGGAGTGGAATGGGCCCCTTCCACCCCATCTTCACAGCCATAAAGACATGAATTAAAAAGGAATGGCAGCATTAATGATCTGTTGACACAAATTACAGTACAAGGCCTTGTGTGCAGGATTTGTCAACACTCCAGGCTTATCATCAACGGCTTCTTTAAATTCAGGACCCAGAGTGTTCCACCAGGATCAAAGGAGAAAATACCTACTCAAGGGAAGAAGAAAGGCTAAAATTCCTGGAACAGAAAAGTAGTAGGAAATGTTACATCTTAGGGATAAAGAGTACAAGAGTACAGCTAATTGGCAGTGGCAAAGGCAGAAAGGATTCTTCAAAATAAAATATGGGGAAAAAAGAACTTTGCACTGGAACAGCAAAAGAAAGGCACCAAAGTTCAGGGTTAATTTACACCACCACCATTTTTAACTTGGTGGCAAAGGTTTTCTCTTTAAACCAAATCTTCCATCTGCCACAAACCCCTTAGACAAGCCTGAAATAATCCAGCTTAGAGCAAGAACTGTGAACTGAAAGGACAAAATTGAAAGCCAACCACAATGACAGGGCTGCCAAGCAGAGCCTGTCATTACTGCAGGGCTGGAACAAGCCAGGCACCTCTGAGCCCCAGCATTACCCTGCTTGTTCCCCAGCCACAAACACAAAAACCCCTGATTTGCCTTCTCTGAAGGGCACATCCAGAATGACAAGGTGATGGTCTCACCAGATGGGTTTTTTTTTTTTTGTTCCATCTCACTGGAGTCCACTGTAATCATCAGCCTGAGATGATTGAGGTGATGCAGCCACCAAAGGAGCTGAGGCAAACACGGACTGGGGAATGAGCAGGGCAGAGCTCTGACACATTTAGACTGGGATAAATAAAAAAATATCATTAAATACCAGCCCTGAGACAACCAGAGACAGGTGAAGTCCACAGAAATGCCCCACTGCCATGCTGTGCCCAAACACTCCTCAATCCCAGCATTGCTGAGGTTGGAAAATCCCTCCAGGATCAGATGCCCACCTTGTCCCCAGCCCAGAGCTCTGGGACACCTCCAGGGAAGGGCACTCCAAACCTCCCTGGACAGCAATTCCCATGTTTAACAACCCTTTCCTCCTGATGTCCAACCTGACCCTCCCCTGCTGCAGCCTGAGGCTTCATTTGGAAGCAGAACCAGAGGAATAGGAACAGCAGGTGGGTTTGGGGCTCTCCTTTGCAGGCAGCTCCTCCATTTCCTCCTGCCTTGGATCTCCAGCTGGAAGCTCCGCTTCCTTATAACCCAAGGAGCAGAAATTAATTAATATGCATGTCCAGGAATGCAGGAATTTATTCAGCTGGAGGGTTTTGATCTGCTGGACACACTGAGCTGTGCTGGGACAGAGCTGGATGTGCCCAAGTGAGGAGCTCAGCTGCAGCATGCAGAGTTTTCCAGCTGTGTGGATGGATAATTCCCATTAATCCATGTGTTGGTTTGCTCTTCCAGCTCTGCTGTCCTTGGAGCAGGTCACAGAGTTCTGTCTGCACCCACAAAGCATCTCCAAAAACTCCCTGAATTCCAGCACCCTTGGATGGCACAATATTTAAACACCTCCTTTGGCTGGAAAGCTTCAGATTCCTGGGATTCATCTCAAAACCATTAATAGAAACCAGCTACAAAAACAGAGAAATTGCCCAGGAAACCAACATTGATTCTTTTTCTTCTATTTTTTTTTTTTTTAATTCTAGACAGAAGCTACCCAAAAAAACACCCCCAAACAATTGACCAAGGAGAAATGGGAAAACAACAGGCAGCAAATAAATCAGGGATGGAAAAAGAGACACAAAGCAGCACCTCACTGACACCCAGAGAGCAGGTGTAAATTATAGTTTTCTGTTAATTTTAATATTTTTGGCATGACCAAACTGTAAGAAAGTAAATCTGAAAAATCAGTTCTCTATAAAGATAATTTTAGATTTAAAAATATGAATTTTAAGTACTTGCTATGATGGTTTCAATTTAAATGCTGTTTAAAAAATAACTAAAATCCCATTAAACATTTTCTGGCCTCACTCATGTGTGCAAGGCTCTCTCTTGGGTCTGTCCCACACAGCACAGGCAGCTCCTGGTAGGAAAAATTAGGAATCTAAACAGACAGGAGCAGGAGAGAGCCATGGAACACAAAAGGAAATGAGTCACCCAAACTCACAGAGCAGAGCAGTGGCAGAATTGGGAGCAGAGCCTGGACCAGCTGCACATCAGCCTGGACAGATTTTTGGGGAGAACTTTCATTGTTACTTTCCAGTGGTCCCATTTCATCCCTCTTGCCTCTCAGATCTTGCCAGTATTCCCATTCCCCAGGGCAATCAGGAGTCATTTCTACATGCTGCTTCTTTACCCCAGTGAAATGATATTTTCTACCTTTAATTTAAATTATTAAATACTCCCAGTCTACTCTGAGAGCCAGGGGTGCCTTCAACACAGAGTGTTAAAGGAAAAAAAAAAAAAAGGTATGAGCTCAAAATCCCTCCATGAAGCATGAGGGGATGGAAAAAGGTGCAGCTCTGAGATGGAGTTACAGCAATCAGAACTCCAGGAGTGGCTCTGTTCATTTATCTGCATCTCTTAATCCTTCCCTGAGCTCCACAGCAGCAGCCAGCAACTGGATTTTCCCAGGAAATCAGGATGTTTTTTCATTTACAACTGAGTGCCCCCAAACCTTCTCAATGTATATAAAACATCGCCCAAAATCAACTTTTGAACCTTGAGACAGAAGTGTCCAACCCATGACATGGGACTGACTCATTCCCATGTGGTTCTGGAGCAGCTCAAGCTTTCCCAAATCCACAAAGAATCCATCAGGCTGTGCTCCTGGGGGCCAGATCCCCCAGTCCTGGTCCAGTTTGATCAGGATGGAGGCTCAGGAGGAAATGGCTGAGGCATCAAATCACCCTTTTGAACTCTGCTCAGCCCCTGGTTTGTCTCCAGAAATGTGGGACACAGCAGCAGCTCCTGGCTGTTCCTCACCCACTTTCTGAATTCCAGGGAAAAGCCCCCAGACCCAGCTCCCATTTCTAAAAGGGCAGGAATTTTGCATCCTCTGGCATTTCAAATTTTGAGGCATTTTATGTGGAAGTTGTTAATCCTACACAAAGTTCTGGGGGAAGTAGGGGAGAAGCAACTGAGCTGAAAAGTGTCCAAAAAATCCTGCATCACTGTCCACTATTCCAGCTCACTCCCAAGTCCCTGAATCAGGCTGATCACACCACAGATCCTGACCATAAGCATGGCACAAATTGAATTTCACTCCTCCCACAGGCAGCACAAAGTCAGGGTTCTCCAGCCTGGGACAAGCTCAAGCCACAAGCACCCAGCTCTGCTCAATCTGAATTTCACTGCTCCCACAGCTAACACTAAATCTGATTTTTCCAACCTGGGACAAGCTCAAGCTACAATCACCCAGATCTGCTCAATCTGAATTTCACTGCTCCCACAGCTAACACTAAATCTGATTTTTCCAATCTGGGACAAGCTCAAGCCACAAGCACCCAGCTCTGCTCAATCTGAATTTCACTGCTCCCACAGCTAACACTAAATCTGATTTTTCCAATCTGGGACAAGCTCAAGCTACAATCACCCAGCTCTGCTCAATCTGAATTTCACTGCTCCCACAGCTAACACTAAATCTGATTTTTCCAACCTGGGACAAGCTCAAGCTACAATCACCCAGCTCTGCTCAATCTGAATTTCACTGCTCCCACAGGTAGGAGTGATTAAATCAGATTTCTCCCTAAAAAAAATTCAGGCCACAAGCACCCAGCACTACTCAAAGTGAATTTCACTCTTCCCACAGCTAACACTAAATCAGATTTTTTCCTGAAAAAAAAACCAGCTCAGGCCACAAGCACCCAGCACTGCTCATTCCTGTGAGGAATGAGAAAATTCTGGGAGTCTCAGGAGCTGAGAGTTGACATTTTGTGTTCCCACTGTGTTGCCTTAAACCACATTTTGTGGCCTCTCTGCACGTGGGAACAGAGCTCTGGTACCAGGAGGTTTTGACACTAATTGCAGCCCATCTGTTGCACCCGCCTAAAATAATTAAGCAGTGGGATTCCAGTTTATTTTGAGATCAGAAATGACTGGGAAAAGAGTGGAAAAATTAATGGGTTGGTCCTGAAGAGGGTGCTCAAAGGCGCCTCCCAGAGTTGTATTATTTTACCTCAGGTTTGCAGGCTGTTTCATTAAAAATAAAAATACTTTGGGTGAAAGGAGGTTGCTTTCCATAATGCAGTATAATCCTGCTGCCAAATTCAGACACATAAACATGAAGCCTGGTCAGCTTTTAAGGGTAGTCTGTGTGAAAAATGAATTTGCTTAGGATTAACCCAGGAGGACTCTGGCAACCATAATTTTAGCTAAAAAAAAACTCCAGGGTGCTGCTTGCTCTGCCTCCTTTAGAAATCAAGTGAGAGTTCCCACTCACTTTGGGGATGACACCACGTGTGGAAATGCATTTCTCCCTCAGAACATGGAAATGCATTTCTCTCTCAGAACAAAGTGAAAATCTGTATTTCTCCCCTAGAACAAGGTGGAAATGCAATTTCTCCCTCAGAACAAAGTGGAAATGCAAATTCTCCTCAGAAAAAAAAAAAGTGGGAAAGTTCAGGTGACTTTATCCTGGCAGCCCCACTCCACAAAGAGCTGTTCCTACACTGGAAGCCACATTTTTGTTTTTTCTCCTTTCCACCATCAGAAATCACTCCGGGAGAAGGTGTTGCCATCCATGGCACAGATATTGTTATTTTCATTTTTTTTTTTTTTTTCTGGTGAAAGTTTTTCCTGCCTTCCCTTCCCCAGGGGATGATCCCATGGGCTGGAGAAGTCAGGGATGGCAGGAGGCCAAGGATAACTCAGGATATTCTCCAGCATCACAGAGACAGTGAAATCAATGCCTTCTCAGGGTGCCTAAAAACAGAGGCCAGACAAAATTAAGAGGATAAAAAGCAGTTGTGTTTACTGAAGGGCTTTCAGGAGCATTTTTTTTTTTTTCTAGAACTGGACACACCAAAGGAAGTGACATTCCCTCAGCACAACACTTGCCTTAACTACTGAACAAATTAAAAAACCCCCTCATTTTTAAAACAATGTTTTCTACTTCAATCAAAGTTTTAGCCACTTCCATTTAGCCTTGTCAAGTTGCCACTGTCCATTCAAACTCCTCCTTCTTCCCATTATTTTGCAGAAAATTCCAGCTACGTTCAAGGGGAACAAGTCTCAGTTTTAGAGCCCTTAGTGCCCATGCAAGGACAAAAAAAAAAAAAAATCCCTAAATGAGGGATTAGACACAAAAGTGATGTGTCAGATGGTTTTCTTAAATTCTCTGACTCACAGAACTCCTCGTTTCAGTTTTATTCCTCAGTTTTTTAGGGAAAGTCAAGCAAGAATGGATTCTTCCACAGGAAAACCAGCAGCCTTGTGTTATTGCTCCAAGCTACCTCAGATGTTTACAGGAGTTATTGATATTTTTATTTATTTATTTTAAAAGCAGCAGGAAAAAAAAAATCACTTTTCAAACCCATTTCAGCTCAGCAAATGCTTCAGGCTGGGTACAGGGTTCTGTTATTTTTGGAGAGGTTCAGCCCAAATGACCCCAAACCAGGATGTTTTCCTGGAAAACAGAGAACATCATGAATGGTGAAAAGAAAAGATGACATTTGAGTCAGCCCCAGGTGCTGTTTGTAAGATCAGTACTTTTACCTCAGCCAGGTTTTCAGCTGGTGGGAACAAGCCTGGTTTGTTAAATTTGGAACCTCTGGATCAGGGATCAGTCCCACCAAACCAAAGCAGAGCAGGCTCCAGGATCTGAGAAGGAGGAGGTCAGAGCTCCTGGAGCCCATGTACACCAATATTTTGGTTTTTCACATCAAAGTGCCCCATTTAACAGTGCATGAGCTCACCAGAGTAAAGGTGCCTGCTGTTCCTGCTCAGGAATTACTAATTCTATTAATTATTAATGGTACTCAGGTCCTATTAATGCCCTGAAAGGTGTTTTGTACACCAAATGCTCATAAACATCCTCTGATATTGGCTGATTTACTCCCTTCTGAGACTGGAGTTTATTAATGGAAGAAAGAACAGTTCTCACAATAAAAATATCAGAACAACTCTGATTTTTGGCAGAGAAATCCTCCAGCAGCAAAAGGAGGAGGCATCACCCCTGTCCTCTCCCTCTGATGTCAAAAAACCCCAAAACCAAAACCAACCAATCAAACAAACAAAAAACCAAACCCAAAGCAAACAAGAACCCCACAAACAACAACAAACAAAGCCCCAAATAGAAATAAACCACACACACACAAAGAAACCCCAAAATGTGCCCTAAAAAAACCCCAGGCTTTTAGGCACACCAGCTATCAGAAGCCAATACAACAGGAAGAATATTTCTCTTTATTTCTCTTTTTCTTGCTCCAGTTGTGTGCAGCCACATGAAATCATCCTTGAAAAAAAAAATCCTTTCAGTCTGCACCACACACTTTAGGATTTAAAGACTCTCAAAACTTCTTCCTGTGTATAACCAGCCTCAAATCAGAGCAGTGATTCCCCCCTGGTGCCTTTAGGAGCTCCTGGTTTGAATCAGATCCCTGGAGCAGGAGAAGCCATCATTCCATCCCAGCCCACGATGAACTCAAGAGAGGAACTGAATAAATGTGAAATGAGCCAAAACTAGAGGAGACAACATAAAAAAAAAATGTTCCTGTGCAGAAGTGGAGAGTGGCTGCCCAGGAGCTGAAATCTCTTCTGCACACCTCAGACCATCACAGGGTTAATTCAGGCAGCAAATGCTGATCTGCTGCAATTTATACACAATTTAAATGTTTCTACTTCCCACCTATTTTGGTTTCAATCCTTTTACCAAACTTCCTGATTTACAGTGGAATAGAGAGGTTGCTATGCTATAAAAAATTGGAATTATTTTTGTACTCTGCAGCAGGATCATAAATCTGCTTCTGCTTTAAATCCTAAAAGTCTCCTGTCATTTCCAGCACCTCATGTCTACCACCATGGAGCACCAAGCAATTTTCTAGTTTTATAAAAAGTACTAAAAATTGATGCAAGCTTTTAGGAAAAAGCTGCAGGAAGCAGTTATTTCCCATTGCTCCCCTTCCCATATGCAATCAGGCCTGATTCTCAGCTGGAAAGTATTTTTAAGTTAAACTGGATTTATTTGTGGCTGAAATAACTTTTATTTTATGTCCTGGAGCCTCTAAAAAACTTCAAGAATCCACGCTGCTGTCATTGAACACCACATTTTCTAGAGAAAACTCTTAAAAGTTCTTACTCTGGTAAGAATTACTGCTCTCCAGTTTAAGGAGACAACCAAAATCCTGTTTGCCAGAAGTATTACTTGCTAACATTAAAAAGAAATGGTATTTTTGCTGCTGCCACCACATTGCTGGGCTCTGACCCATCCCAAATGGGGCAACACCCTCCACATTTGCAATGGGATTTGTTTCAGAGAAACAAAATTCAGAGTTTTCAGCCCCTCCAAGTCAGCTGATTTCCTATTTAAGAGCAAACTCAATCCAGCACAAACCTGATCACTGAGAAAACTCCTGAACTTGTTCTGCTCAGCTGAGCTTGCTGCCTGCACTGAAGTGCCTGGAATCCAAGAATTAGGGAAAAGATGAGAGATATTTCATTTCTTTTCCAATTTTGAGGGACCCTTCCAACCCAGTGAGTGACAAAATCACCATCCCACATTATCTCCAAGGTCTGTAATGACCACCACGAACTTGTCTGGTTTTTAACCATTTCCTCTCAGAACAGCAAAATAAATGAAATCTTCAATATTTTGAGAATTTTAAGTCAAAGTTCTGCTGTTTGCAGCCTTTTTTCTTTTTGTTAGCACAGCCACACAGTGCACATAAAGCTTTGTTAAGTGTGCAGATTCAGTGGGATGCAGGTATTTTGGAGAGGAAGAGCAGCTCCTAATAAAGCTTTGTGGGGAAATCCTGGACTCAGGCTCCCTCTACAGAAAATCAGGGGCACTTTTTCATCTCTCTGCTTGTTCACTGAAGTGATTTTCAAATTCCATCCTGTGGTCAAAAAACACTGAAGGAAGCTGACACAGCCCTGGGGTGTAAAACCTGACTAGTGCCTTGTAACAGAGTTTTTGCACAAGGAAAACACAAATCCTGAGATTTAAGATGTTAGGAAGGAATTCTTGCCTGTGAGAGGTAGTGAGGCCCAGAGAAGCTGTGGCTCAGCATGTCCTAAACTGCACCTTGCAGCAATGATTTCCACACATTATTTTCCTCCCTTATTATTCTCTCCTAGCAGAAAAAAAAAAGGAATCATTTTCAGGGAGTTTCCCAGCTCATTCTTTTTCCTCTTAGCCCACCCCATCTCTTTGCCAAAATACAAAAAAGTTAAATCACACTAAACCACCCAAAACTGCCTTAAACCCCGAAAGGAAAAGCAGAACCCAAAGCAGAACCCAGATCAAAAAGTCTTCTGTCAGGGTTTATTTTAAACTCCTGCATTTTTCATAGCTTTCTCAACTCTCTTCAAACATGCAAAAGCAGCTGATTGTATCAGGTTTGTCTCAGGCACAAAAGTTTTTCTAGTTAATGAGTAATTAGCTCTGAGCTTCTACTTTGACCAACATCTGGACGTTCTACATGACAGGGGTCAGTCAAAGACAAAAATAACCATTTTTTTATTAGCACAAAATAAAACACAAAAATAAATGTGCCTTTTAAGGCTGCTCACACAATGCCTGAGGCACGTGCACAACAAGGCTCCAGATAAGAGATAACAAAAGCTCTTGCAGGTAAATCCCAGAGAATTCTGATCCAACTCCCACCCCACCACAACTCTCAGGAAAACCCCAACCTTTCTGCTGTATGGCTCTGAAAGAATGCAGCTTAGAAAATAACTTTTCCAAAGGTTTGTGCCATATAAACAGTAATTCTCTCACTGATCCCACCTCCCACATCTGATTTTTCTTAGGTTCAGTCTCATCTCAAAGAGAGATCTCAGAAATTCAGCAATGACCACAGGACAGCAGTGCCAAACCACCAGAAAAGAGCTCACACCTCTCCTTTGGAAAGCTTGTCCTTGGAAAACTCCTTCCTACTATTTCCATCATAATCAGAAAAAGGTTAAATGTCACTGACATACTTAAATAGTTTTTTTAATTACAATTGCAGGTTAAGATTTGTGACAGGTGCCTTTTTTTTTTTTTTTATTATCGCCTGGAACTCCTCAGGTAGATCTTGGGGGTTTGCCACCCTGCAGGAGCAGTTTTCAATCCAGCTTTTTTCCAGACACGTTCCAAATCTTTCTCAAATTTTATCTAAAACAGAAAAAAAAAATAAAAAGAAAATAAGGTAATACAGCTTAGAAGCAACAGCCACTGCCCACGTGTCCCAAGGACTGTGTAGGTGTAACACACACAAAGGAAACAAAAGTTTTAAGTGTCAAAATACTGAATTTTACTGCAGAAAATACATTAGAAGACATTGAAATGCACAAGGATTTTGGTAGTGGCATTTTAAAAGTCCTGTGCAAGGAAAACTGAGAAGGTGGAATGGAATGGAATGGAATGGTGAGGGAAATAAGAGGATTTTACAGAGTTGACTGCATATCTGAAGCAGTGGAATTACAGTTAACCCCAATTTGCATCTGGGCAAGGTGAGAATTCCTAGAGAATGAACTAAATTATATTCTGTGAAAGGCAGTGCTGAAGGAGAATATTCCCAGCTTAAACAAACCCCCTTATCTTCCCTCACCCATTCTATGAAAGGAAGTAAAATGCTTTTATATAAAAAATAACAGTATAAAGCACCTGAATATGGTGGCAAGACAGGGAAGAAATTCAGATTACAGCAGTCTCCCTGATCCAGGGCAGACACATGAATTCATCCTCCACACAAATGCTAAAATTCATCTCCATTAATCACACATACTTGTAAATTACTGTCATGGAAGAGAAGTTGTGCCCAGCAATTATCACATTTATGTTTGGAATCACAGAATCGCTGAGGCTGGGTAAGATCTCCAAGACCACTGAGTCCAGCTGTGACTGATGTCCACCCTGCCACCCTGCACTGAGTGCCACATCCAGGCATTCCTTGGACACCTCCAGGGATGGAGACTCCAAACCTCCCTGGGCAGTTCCAACACCTGGACACCCTTTCCATGGAGAAATTCCTGCTGCTGTCCTGTTTTGCAGGCTCTGCACCTGCCAGCAGATCAGGTCAGCAGCAGAAGAAAGGCTCCCTGGTTCCCAGAGTCTCACTGTGGCAAAAGAAAATCGGTATTTCACACCTAATTGAGATCTGAAGCACTGACTCAGGTGGACAAAGCCCGGCTCAAAGTGCAGGTCACAACCTGACCCTCCCCTGGCACAGCTTGAGGCTAAATGCTGAGTTCACTCAGGCTCATTTTTCCCCAAAGCCACTTAAATCCATCACCCAGCACCTAAACAAGGCTGGTTTGATGTGTGGGCACATTTCTGTCAGGGAACTCCCCCTCCCCTGAGCTCACCTGACGCCTCTTCTTGCGTCCTTCCTTTATCCTCCTGCGGATGAACTTCCTCCTCTTGAGCAGCTTCTTGTACTTGTGCCTGTTCATTTTCCTCCTGCGGATCTTCAGCACGTTCCTGCACTGCACTTTGTCACCCAGGGCTCCCTCTCCTTCCTCCACATCCCCTGGCCCAGCAGGAGGGGGACACTCGGAGGGCTGGGGGTTTTCATGGCTCGCTTCTTCCTGAGCCCCCTCAGCTTTGGGGAGGGAGTACCTCACTGTCAGCCAGCTCTCCAAGGGGCTGATGGAGAGTTTCCTGGGAATCAGGATCTCCTCCAGCTCAGGGTCCAGAGTGTGCCACTGCTGGGGCTGGGCCCCGCTCGTGTTGGGGGGTTGGGTGCTGTAGCATGCAGATGGAGAGCGACAGCACAGGAAGGAGGACACTGACCTGGGCAAGAAGTGGCCTTTGGGAGAAAGGGGTTGAACTTAAAAGGCAGAATTTTTCAGCAGGAACACGAGAAAAGCTCTCAAAACCACCAGACAGCTCTGGCCAGAACAAGCTAATAGAAGGAAACACTCACACAAGTTGTATCGTCACCACAAAAGGAAGGGGTTTCCATTTTCACTTTTAACTACAATGCTGTCATGCTAAAAATATATTATACTTTACTGGGTAAACTGCCCAGATCACCCAGGCAGAGCAGGGTGGAGGTTCCCTTTCACTGGAAGGGACTGGAATTCTGTGGTGTTTAAGGCTTCCCTTCACTGGGAGGGACTGGAATCCTGTGGTGTTTAAGGCTCCCCTTCACTGGGAGATATCCCGGCCCATGGCAGGGGTTTGGAATTCCATGGCCTTTAAGTCCCATCCAAGCCTTTCCATGATTCCATTAAGTGGATTCCATTAAGTTTTTGTGGTTTTTGATGGAAAATCGTAGTAAGCATATACATACTAAAGCAGAGACATAAAAACACTTGACAACCACTGACTCAACAGCCTCCTCTCACTTGCACTGCTTGGTGGAAAAGAAACTTCTGGAAACCCAATTACCCCAAGAAAACAAACCAAAACAAACAGAAAACTTAGTCGCACACTTTCAATTTACCTGCAATTCTCGAAGCCTTCAGTAACTGGGAACTCAGCCGTGATATTAACATTTTGTTTCACTTTGTTCACTGGCAGAGCCAGCAACGACTGTTTAAACAAGAACATTTATTCAGTAGTAGAAACACGCAGCTTTAAAAAACCTTCCCTATTCAACCCCACATTCACAAAAGACGGGCTGAGACCCTAAAAATCCTCCTGGTTTTACCCTCACTATGTCGGGCTCTGCTCTGTGGGGTCAAACACCGGGATAGCTGAGCCGCGGAGGCGATTTATTAATAAAACTTGGGCTGTTTTAGCTTTAAAAAACACGGTAACTCCAGCCGAGCTCCCTAGCACAGCCCAGCTCCTCCCTAAGGCCGGGAGGAGCAGCCGCGCGGCCTAAGAACGCGCCGCCACCGAGGGGCCGCCTCCTTCTCCTCAACCCTTCCGGCACTGCCGGCACCGTCCCGCCCCGGACCGGGCCCACACGCAGCCCCCGAGGCCGCCGCTCTCGCCCTCCCCTCACGGCCCCGCCGCCATCGCCGCCATCACCCACCGGCCCCGCCGCCACCGGAACTTCCGGCCGGCCGCAGCGCCCCCTGGCGGCGCGCGGGGGTAACGGTGCCTCACGGGCCCTCAGGGTCCTTAACGTGCCGGTATCGGTCCCTCAGGGTCCTTAACGTGCCGGTGTCGGTCCCTCAGGGTCCTTAACGTGCCGGTGCCGGTCCCTCAGGGGCCCTCAGGGTCCTTAACGTGCCGGTATCGGTCCCTCAGGGTCCTTAACGTGCCGGTGCCGGTCCCTCAGGGGCCCTCAGGGTCCTTAACGTGCCGGTATCGGTCCCTCAGGGTCCTTAACGTGCCGGTGTCGGTCCCTCACGGGCCCTCAGGGTCCTTAACGTGCCGGTGTCGGTCCCTCAGGGTCCTTAACGTGCCGGTGTCGGTCCCTCACGGGCCCTCAGGGTCCTTAACGTGCCGGTGTCGGTCCCTCAGGGTCCTTAACGTGCCGGTGTCGGTCCCTCACGGGCCCTCAGGGTCCTTAACGTGCCGGTGTCGGTCCCTCAGGGTCCTTAACGTGCCGGTGTCGGTCCCTCAGGGGCCCTCAGGGTCCTTAACGTGCCGGTGTCGGTCCCTCAGGGTCCTTAACGTGCCGGTGCCGGTCCCTCATGGGCCCTCAGGGTCCTTAACGTGCCGGTGTCGGTCCCTCACGGGCCCTCAGGGTCCTTAACGTGCCGGTATCGGTCCCTCAGGGTCCTTAACGTGCCGGTGCCGGTCCCTCACGGGCCCTCAGGGTCCTTAACGTGCCGGTGCCGGTCCCTCACGGGCCCTCAGGGTCCTTAACGTGCCGGTGCCGGTCCCTCATGGGCCCTCAGGGTCCTTAACGTGCCGGTATCGGTCCCTCAGGGTCCTTAACGTGCCGGTGCCGGTCCCTCACGGGCCCTCAGGGTCCTTAACGTGCCGGTGCCGGTCCCTCATGGGCCCTCAGGGTCCTTAACGTGCCGGTATCGGTCCCTCAGGGTCCTTAACGTGCCGGTGTCGGTCCCTCAGGGGCCCTCAGGGTCCTTAACGTGCCGGTGTCGGTCCCTCAGGGTCCTTAACGTGCCGGTGCCGGTCCCTCATGGGCCCTCAGGGTCCTTAACGTGCCGGTATCGGTCCCTCAGGGTCCTTAACGTGCCGGTGTCGGTCCCTCAGGGGCCCTCAGGGTCCTTAACGTGCCGGTGTCGGTCCCTCAGGGTCCTTAACGTGCCGGTGCCGGTCCCTCATGGGCCCTCAGGGTCCTTAACGTGCCGGTATCGGTCCCTCAGGGTCATTAACGTGCCGGTGTCGGTCCCTCACGGGCCCTCAGGGTCCTTAACGTGCCGGTGCCGGTCCCTCACGGGCCCTCAGGGTCCTTAACGTGCCGGTGTTGGTCCCTCACAGCCCTTCATGATCCCTCAAGGCATCAGTCTCCATCCTCATGGGCCTTCATGGTCCCTTATGGCCCCTCATGACCCCTCAGGTCCCTCAAGGTGCATTCTTTGTCCCTCATGGGCGTTATGATCCTTCCTGATCCCTCATGGCCCTTCCTGACCGCTCACAGTCCTTCACAATCCCTCAAGGTCCTTCACAATCCTTCCTGGTCTCTTGTGGTCCATCATGGTCCCTCGTGGCCCCTTCATTGTCCTTTGTGATACTTCCTGACCCCTCACTGTCCTTCATGATCCCTCATGGTTACTCACAATCCTTCCTGGTCCTTCTCAGTCCCTCACGGTTCTTCATGGTCCCTCACAGACCATTCCAATGCTTTTCAACCTTTCCATGAGGAAATTTTTCTGAATTTCCAGCCTAAACCTCCCCTGGTGCAGTTGTGGCCATTCCCTCTCCTCCTGTCCCTGTTCCCTGGAGCAGAGCCTGACCTGGGGCTGTCCCCTCCTGTCAAGGAGATTCCCCTGATCCCTCTTTTCTCCAGGCTGAGCCCCCCCAGATCCCTCAGTTCCTCCTGGTGCTGCTCCAAACGCTTCCCCAGCTTTGCTCCAAACTAAATTCTTCAACCAGTCCAACCCAGGTGTGTTTGCACTGAGACCTCAGCCATGCATGGAAAATCAGTGGTCAGGATATGTTCAGCTGCTGAGTCACCTAAAACCAGTCTGAGAAGGGAAACGTGGCACAGAGAGCCGCATCAGGAGGAATTTTGGGCATCAGATGAGTTTCTTGATAGAAAGGGTTGCTAAGTAAGGTGGAAACCCCATCTCTGGAGATGCCTAAGGAACGGGATCCCAGTGTCTTAGCTGGGTGACAAGATGGGGACTGATCACATGTTGGATCAATGGGCTTTTCCAACCTGAACAATTCTGTGATTCTGTGAAGGATGCTGTTATGGATTCTATGATGCTGTGAAGGATTCTGTGATTCTGTGAAGGATGCTGTGATTCTGTGAAGGATTCTGTTATGGATTCTGCGATGCTGTGAAGGATTCTGTGATGCTGTGAAGGATGTTATGATTCTATGAAGAATTCTGTGGTGCTGTGAAGGATTCCATGATGCTGTGAAGCATGCTGTGATTCCATGAAGAATTCTGTGATGCTGTGAAGGATTCTGTGATTCTGTGAAGGATTCTGTGATTCTGTGAAGCATGCTGTGACTCTGTGAAGGATTCTGTGATGCTGTGAAGGATGCTGTGATGCTGTTCTAGTGAGCCTGTCCCTGTGGATGCAGGGATCATGGAAGTCACAGACACCTCTCCCTGCCACACCCTGTCTGCATCCGGGGGCAGGTCCCTGTGGCTGCTGTCCAGGGACAGCCACACCTGTCCTCTCCCCTTACCTGGCTGTTGTTTGTCTCCTCTTTCTCGGCACAGGAACCCACCATCTTGGCACAGCATGAAAGTGCCTAATCAGCTGGCATGAGGGAGGGATGTTGAAGCCAATCCCAGACTTCAAAGGGCTTTTTGCTTTTATACCTACCTCAGAACACAAGAGATTTATTCCCCAGCTGCTTTTTAGTATTTCATCCCAGAACAAGGGTCTGTCTCTGTTTTAGGTACACCCCACTACTAAATTGGTGTCAAATCCAGCTACCCTGAAAGGTTAGCATAGGTTAGAGTTTCTTCCTGAAAATTAGGAATTAAGTTCCCTTGCCAGAAAAGAGAAACCTATGAGGAGAAATTAAACGAAGTAAACAGTTTGGTAAACAGACTGTTTGTTTAATCAAGACTTTATTGAAGACACTTCAGAAGTTTATGTACAAAACAACATTCCCACCCCCATATCAGGCTGTTAGTCACCCACCGGGAACAAAGCAAGTGCCTGGTGTACACTGACAACCTGGGGACACCCAGAGTTTGCCACAGAATTCACAGAAGTACCAAATTCCCTTGGTTTAGAGCTGGCCAATTTCAGCCTTGGCTCAGTTAGGAATAAAGGAAATCAAAGGAGTTTGTTTTTGTTTTTTTCTGGAATAACTGAGCATAACTGGAATCTGACAGCCTACACAGGCCTTACTCTGAGGTCAGGTCATTTAATTCTGCAAAGAGCCAGAAGCCCACTTGGGGTCTGGGAGTGAGAAGGAACCAGCAGCCCTTGGATTTAGCTTGCAGGTTTGAATCCATTTCAGAGGGTTCCAGGAGATGCCCATCACCGAGAGCACAGTAGTGTTTGCAGGAAGCATTAGAGCAGAGCAGTAGCAATACCAAGTGAAAGACTCAGCCACTCTGCTTTCCAAATACACCTAGAGAGAGGCTGAGTGTCAGACTGGCTATTTCAACGAGCCTGTAAAAAAGCCCTAGAGACACAGACAGGAGTGGCAAGGTTAAATTGTGACTGATGAGCTGTTCCTGTAGAGTTCTGTGCACTTCTACCACGGCAGAGTTTCCCCTTGCCAGTCCAGGAAAGAACCATTTTCTTTTTCACCGAGACGATCCAGAACAGAGAGAATACCTGGGATTGCCTCCTGCACCTGCATGGGAGCCTGGAATGAATCAAGCTTAGGTCATTACTGGGAATACCCTGCACAAGAGAGTTAAATGCATTTAAGGAGGTTCTAGAAGGAAGGGGGATGTATTTTTATGTGTCACAGCACGTGGAGGTGTGCATCCAGGGAGTTGGGACAGCAAGGGGATGTGACAGCACTGCCACATCTCCAGCTCTGGCACTCACCATGTTTCCACCCATGTCTGTTTGAAGCCAGCCCGGGTGCAAGGAAATGCAGAGAATTCCATCTGATTTCAAGTCTGCAGCGAGACACCGGGTGATCATGTTGAGTGCAGTCTGCAGGAGTGGAAATCACCTGTAAATGTGCTGTTTATGAACCTCAAGCCCGGCTAGTGAGCACCTGTCCCTTCCACCCTGCAGTCTCCTGGCACAGGAAGGGGCAGGAAGAGGCTCTCAGTAACTCATCCAGATTTTCTGGGAACTCTGAAAGCTCTACCACCACGAACTTACTGCCCAAAGACGAAACTAAGCTATAATTGAAGATAAAGTAGCATTTGAAATGCCTCAGGAGCTGTGAGGAGAATAATATTGACATAAGGACTGTGTTTTTCTGCACTAATCACACAAACATTCATTTACTTCTGAACAGGGAAAACAAGCATTTAACAGCTTATGAGTAGGTGGTGTAGGAGAAATTGTATGTGTGATCCTGACTATCTGTACAAACTCAATATCTGGGTGTGAGAAAACTAAAAATCCCACTTGTCACTAAGTGACATCACCACGTACAGGTCAGCACACCTTTTGCTGAGTTTCCTGCCTGCTCCCTCGCTTGGATGGGAGAGGAACACAGCTGATGGAACCCACACTCGATGGCATCAGCTCTTCCCTGAATGCCAAATCCCTCGGGAGTGCATCTGTACCAGAGCATGGATTTGGGAGCCTGTTCTCCACAAGTTGCTCCAGGTGCAGCGTTCCACAGCTCCCATTTCCACCCACGTGAAGAACGAGAACACTTTTGGTATCCACAGAGGTGCTGCACCCCTTCCTAAGGTCTCTAGCAGCCCTCAGCCAGGAATCACAGCCCAGGGGAGCCCACAAACCTTTGCTATCCTGTAGGGATAGACCTTGAGGAACATCTCATTTGCCTGGACGAGCTGCATGGAGGCAGCGAGAGAGGACATGTTGATGATGGCAGCTCTGTGACAGCCCATTCCAGTGCCCAGCTGTGCTGCCTTCCTCAGCAGGGGGAGGAATGCCTGTGAAAAGCAGAGGTTGCTTTCATTTGGTGATTTGGGTTGGAGTTGGATCATTCCCTCATTCAAAGCAGGAATCCCAGTACATCTCTGTGCCACCAGCACAAGGTGGCGATGGCTCCTCAGACCCAGTGGCCAGAGGAATGGAAACCCTCCTCCAGCAGCCTCTTCTGCCCACTCCCAGCCCCAGCTGCCATGAAGTGATCCCACACAGCTGCACCACCAGCAGCTCTGGCTGCTCTCCAGGCAGGCAGCTCCATGTCAGAGCTGTCTCTGTGCACTTCCAAGGGGACAAATACCCGGACAAGTCCAGCTCACTTGTGGAAAAGCCCCAGCTTAAGCCCATCCCTCCCAGTCCTCACCTTGGTGACCATCAGCTGGGCAACAGTGTTGGTTTCATAAATGGTGAGCATGGTCTCTGCTGTGACCTCCTCCAGCGAGGCGAGCACGTTGATGCCAGCATTGTTGATGAGGCAGTTCAGGCCTTTGTCTCCCACAATTTCTTCCACTTCCTTGACCACTTTCTTGATGCTGTTCTCACAGACCACATCTGCACAGAGGAGGCAGGAAGAGGCCCAGTGAGCAGTGCAGGGTTCAGAGTTTGCCTGGCACGAGACAATCCGTGCCAAAGCAAAGCTGAGGCTCAGTGGGGACATTTGGGCAGCACACAGGTGAAAATGCACAGATTTTACACAATCACATTTCCCCAGTGTTATCTTAAGATGTTTTTTTTTTTCAGCTGCTGGAGATCGTGTCCAGCTACTGATCACTCAGGAGACCAGTTTTTTAAGAGGAACTCGCCTAAGCTGAACAAATTTCTGTACACAGACATAAAGACCTTTACTCACCCAGTTGTAGGAGCTTGATGTTGCTGTATTGCTTGCTAAGCTGCTGCAGTTCCTAGGAAGAAGAATTTTTATTTTATAAATATATCTCCATGGCTATTACATAAATCACTTTGAATTATGCACCTCCAGAATTGCAACTGAAATATTTTCATGATTGGACTGAAGACAGCAATTCTCCTTTGTTTTCCAGCCTGCTGAGCAGCTTTCCTAAGAGCCAGATCAAGAAATTGGACTTTTCCCCTGCTTAGTCCAGACTCCAGCGTGCTGGATTTTTTAGTGGGATATTTCTCAGGTTTAGTGCTCATTTCTCAGCATTCCCGTAAAAATCCAGCACCTCCCCAACTCCGTAGGAAAAGCCTAATTCTCCTGAAGCTCAGCTAATGCTGGACATCAATTTCAGGGCAACAGGAATGCTTTTTAAAAAGCCATTTGGAATTCCTGTTCGTAGGAAAAGTTGCCCAGCAGTTTCCCCATGGGAATTGCATTTCCCCAGCACCCTCGTTAGCATCAGTTCTTGTAAGCAGAGCTGAAGCCCACCATGAGATGAGTGCCAGGCACAGCCACTGTCCAGGAAAACAATTCCCTCTCTGCTGGAGCTCCCTCCTCTGCCTGTCAGCACAGCAGGCTGCTGTTCCTGCAGAAATCCGTGCTCTCCGCTCTTCCGGCTGCACAAAGTGTGTCCAAATTGGATTTATGGGTCCAGCTGGAATACTCAGGTTTCTGTGCCATTAAGCCAAGTGGGAAGTGTGGCCAAAGACAACAGATGGATTCCATATTCCCAGTCATGTTCAGGAGACACAGCAACCTGGCCAAACATTCCAGCCCCAGCAAATCCCTTTCTTTAGGAGCCCTTTGGGAATAGGGGTCAGGAGGGCAGGTTTGGAAAAAATCCTCCTCTGCCCCTTGGAGACACTTTAGGGACTCGGTGTCCTCTGACAAACCATAATGGATCACATCTTTTATCTCACTTCAGACCCTGCAGGGTTCTCTCCAGGCTTGTTTGGGAGATTTGTTCTCCCACCGAGGCCAATCTACAACTGCAGTTAAGGCTATTAAGGGGAGGGGGAAGGAAAAACAAGTCAGAAGCATAAAACCAGAAGACATTCCTTGCTTTGGACAGGGCTTGGTGGGACAGATTTCCATAAATTAAAGACCCAGAACACACTGTCTTGTTTCTTGATTGTCCAGGATGAAATTGCTCTGCCATGTCAAGGCCTGCAGTAATTCTGTGGATTGTCACTGGATTTCAGTTTGACAGTATCAGTGCACAGCAGACTCCAGGAGCTTCTCAAGGTTTGTCCATTTATTTATAGTTCATTTATTTATATGCTTTACTCTCAGACAGAATCCAGCTACCAACTGCTGCTGAAAGGCCAGAGCTGCTTTGAGTAGCAGCAGCAACCAAGAGGTTTCTGAAGTGAGTGAGCAATATTTTCAATTAAGAACTGAAGCATTCTCCATTACATAGACAGCATGAAATTACAATAGCTGCATGCAAATTACGTTTAAAATTCAATGGGTTTTCCAGTTAATTACTTAGTTAACAAGTGACTCCCACTTCAGGGGTTTAAATTTCTGAGAAGCAGCTCCCAGGCACAAAGCTGATCCAGACAGCTTTGGTCTTCAAGAATGTTACACCTGATATAAGCTGAAAAATCCAGTTAGAACATCTAAAAATCGCAGGAAAGCCTATTTTTCCCCTCCTGTGACTAGACTACAAGGAATATGAGAAAAGGATTGAGACAAGTAGGTACAGCCAACATATCCCAGCTAAGCCATTTTTAATTAGTGTGCTGTGACAGATAATTTAAAAACAACAAGACAAACAAAACCCAACAAAAAGCCACAACACAACCCCTAACACAGTGTTTATTTAGCTTAGTAGCTGTAGAGCTGCTCTGCACCTGAACAATCACCCCTGAGAATCAACTCCTAAGAGAATCCAAGACAAGAATTAAACTCTGATTAGCATCTGTTGTTTCCTGCTCGCTGATTTTTAATTACGATTAACAAAGAGTCAGCCTATTCTGATTTAAACAAGATCCTCTGGCACTCAGCGCTCCAGACACAGACTCATCAGCACACAGAGTATTTATTGCTAGATTTCAACCAGGAATGTTTTGTTGTCTTTGTCGTTTAGCAAGATTTACTTTGCCTTCTTTATGAAAGCATTATCCACTTCAGTTACAGCTCTTGGAAAGGACCTGGCCCCACTCAGCCAGTTGGAAGCAATCAAGCCAAACAAACACAGCCTGCGGGCAGGATAAAGGTGCTTGGGTATCCTTCACCTCATCCTGCTTGCACTCGGGACAAAGCCAGAGGTGTATCCTATTTTTCTGTGTCCCCCTGAGGCAGCTTTTCAGTATCACAGTGTACAGCCAGCTCGCTGTTCAACCCTGAACAGCTTTCACAGCACTGCCCTGACCCACAGCCCTCTCTGACTCCAGAAGAGCCAGACCTCACTTCTGTAGGAAATGTAAAACACTTCCAGAAAAAAAGAAGAATCAAACAAAACAACTCTGCAATAACCCAAAATTAGAAAGACTTCAAGAATGCCCTCTCTGCCTTATATTCAGAAATGCCCTCTTTGCCTGATATATCTGGTGCACAGATGACTCAGCTGCTCTTCCCAGTCGCAAACCACATGGCTAAAATATGTGTTGAAGGGGAAAAACAAGCCCCGAACCTGACAGAGACAGTGAGCAGAGAGAGCTCCGCGTCTGACAAGGGAACAGGCACAGTTTGGAACAGAATCCCCTGCCTCAGAGCGAGGGGAAACTGCACATTGAACCCTGGAAGCTTCCCAGAGCTCTGTAGAGGACCGGAGCAGTGAGGAATTTGCTCACCTGGGAACTCACTCGGGCTGTGGGGAGAGCAGGAGAAACGGGAGATGCTGCTGTGCAGATCCCACAGATTTATTCACCATCCCCTCCTTCCCCCATCACACAGGGCACTCCGAGGGCTGGACCATTTTTAAATTCAGTCCTTTAGGGCAGAGGTTTTCCCTTTTATGGGAAGGCAGGATGGGGGAGGAAGGAGCAAAGAAGGAAAAGAGGAGCGTGGGGAGAATTCCAGCTGGGTCCATGACTGCACTGGGGTTGTGCCCATCTGGAGAGCAAAGACAGGACATCGGGATTATTTCCCAGGAGATTTGTAGCTGCTCCCACTGGAGCAGCCCAAGGAAAGGCAGATTGGAATCAGAGCGTGGCTGGAGGAGTCTCCCGGTTTTGCAGGAGGGGCAGTGGTTATCTGGCTGCCTGCGGGCCTGCTGCACGTTATCGTGTGATCTGCAGCCCATTTGTTAGGCAAATGTTCTGGGGAGGCCACCTAGGAGTTCCTCAGCCCCAGAACTCGAGTTTTCACAACTTCTGCCAGCACAGACTCACATGCAAAAGCCTGCAGATGTTCAGCATTACCCCAAGGTTAGGGAGTTATAGGAGATGTGCTGCTTTTCCTGGTAAAGAGAGGAAAAGCAAAGTCACATTTCCCCAGCATCTTTGGAAAGGCAGGTCCTGAGGGGCTCGTCTCTGTCCACTGTTTGGAGGGCTCCAAGATATTCAGTCATCACTCTGCTGAGAGATTCTTGCCCAGGGTGGAGCTGTATTTGCCAGCAGCTAAGAGTATTTAATCACTTTTCCTCTGAAAACTGGAAGATTATTTTTTAAAAGCCTTTTTATTTAAGCTCTGCCTATCTCCATTCTGCAATAAGAAAATGCTGCTCTGCCAAACCAGAGGAGAGCAGAATTTAAAGGAACTGTCCGAAGTTGCTGTTCTCCAGGTTCATCCTCTCATGCAGCAGAGGAAGTGGGGGACAATTCACTTGTACCAAGGAGGATTTTTCACATGGTCAACAAAAAGCCAAGGAGGAAAACCAAAATTAGTCCACCTGAATTGCTGTCAAGAGAGAAAGCAGAGCCAGGTGTGCAGAGAAAGAAAAACTCCCTCAACTTCACAGCTCAGTGTGCACGGCCAACAAACAGGACTGAGATGGGCCAAACCCATTTTGTGTGCCCTAAGTTGAGCCTGCAGTGGCAATCCCTGGAGAGCAGGAACCCGAACTCTGGGTGTTCCAAATTTGCCTGGAAATTCAGTGACAGCAAAGGTTCCTCTCAGAGAAAGCAACAAAAAAACAGAAAAAAAAGAAATTAAAAAAAAAAAAATAAAAAATCACTGAACCTTTGCCTTTCCTACCACAGTCAGCAGCACTGCCAGGCTGCAGCCAAGCTTTGAGAGCAGCAGCTGAGTTTGGTGCTGCCATGACCACAATTGCAGGTGCTGGAGGCTGGAGCAGGTCTGTTCCTGCCCTCTGACAGCCCCAGGGACCAGCAGCACAGTGGGAACACTCTCAGAGGGTCACAAGGTTTTGTGCCAGCTCCATGCACTGCAGATGGGGCAGATAATGCTGGTGAAACCACTACAATACCTTTAGTAAAGATTTCTCTTCCTTGTGGAGTTTCCAAACCCATCTGTTAGAAATCTGCTTCCAGCTGACTGCAGAGGTTTCTATTGATGTCCTGCCAAAGCACAGCACATGGCCTAGAGGTCCTCACAAAGAACAAAAACCCACCCTGATCCACCAAGGACAAAACTTGCCCCCCTAAAAAATGAAAAAGCTCGGGATGCACCCATGTGGCCGGCAGGATCACCACGGGGGTTGCTGGAATGTGGCTCCTGGCCAGCTTCCTGCCTCCAGGAGACACCCTGCCAGAGGCTTTCCAGGTTTCTGGAGGAGTGACCCAGACTCTTCCCAGACACATTGCACTGTCTGAAGGCTGTTTCATCTTCCTGTGCAGGTTTACAGCCTTTTTGCTCCAGATTTTAAAATACTGACCACACGCACATACACACACAAAAAAAAAAAAAAAAAAAAAAAAAGAGTTGATATTTACCCGCTTAATATTTCCTAGGAAGCACTTCCTGTTTTAAATGCTGACCACCACAAGGAAAAAAACCCCAAAAGCTGAAGAGTTGTGCTGAGATTTGCCCATTTAATGTTTCCTAGGAAGCTCTTGTTGAAAGAACCATTTCACTTCTCCATGTAATGGATCCGAGACCATTACGATGAAAAATCAGAAGGGCCATTTGGTGAAAGAGAGAAAGAACCTCCCCCAGCACTGGCTGAAGCAGCTTTAGGACAAACAAGCAGGCAGGGAGATTTCAATCTAGCTCAGGTCAGATGTCTCTGCTGCTTTCCTGTGCCACTACTACACCGGGCTCTTGTGCAATCACTCGTAGGAAATAGGGCTGGGAGCGGAGCCAGCTCGGGTAACAGGAGTTAAAAGGGAACAGAATGGAGTGAATTTCTGCTCAGGTGGTGCCAGGAGAGGCTCGGGGTGGGGGGAAGCTGCAGGGATCTGAAAGGGAGCTGTGCACCTGATCCCAGCCTTGCTGGGCTGTGTCTCTGCACTTCCATTCAGAAATGCCCTAAATGTACCTTTGTGTTGGAGGCTTTTTGTTTAATTAGGATATTTTCCTTCAGTTTCATAAGGATCTGCAGAAGTCCTTCTGGAGAAGCAGAGGTCAGACTGCAGCTGTTACCTGGCCAACCCTGTCCCACATCCCGAGCACCACCTTTTAGGGTGGTAGATAGCAGTAGATATCTTTATTGCAGATAAGCAGTAAACAAACTTGCTGTGTTAGGTTTATTGCTAGGACAGTGTGATCACAATCTTTATGAAAGGAACCAAATCCCCCAAAAGGAGCAGGCACAGGGGCTCTGTGATCACAATCTGAATGAAAGGAACCAAATCCCCCAAAAGGAGCAGGCACAGGGGCTCTGTGATCACAATCTGAATGAAAGGAACCAAATCCCCCAAAAGGAGCAGACACAGGGGTTTTCTTTCCCTCTACACGTGCCAGGGAATTTGCCTTTTGCCTTTCTTGAAGTTGGGGAGATGCAGGAATGGGGCTGTGGGTATCAATTCCCCTTCCCAACGCCTGGGTCATTGCAGAGGGGTTTGAGAGTTGCGGGGCTGAGTGCTCCGATTCCAGCATGGAAGGAGCAGGGGGAGGGATACCTGTGTGTGGTTCTGTGCTGCCCAAATTCCTCCTGGCCGAGGAGAGCTGAGATCAGCCCAGACACACAACAGGTGACGCTGCTGGTCACAGAGTGACTGAGCACCCTCAGCCATTTGCCTCCCAAAAGTTTGAGGTGTGTGTGAAATTTGCCCGGCAGTCTTTTATAGGAGTTTAGGGATGGGGCAGGCGTCCCCAAATTACTGCGATGCTGCAGCAGCAGAGATTTGGGCTGAAATGGGAGAGAGAGTGGCTGCAAGTGGATCCAGGAGCAGCAGGTAACTAAAGCTCCCGTTTCCAGCAGAAACTGAGAGGGGAACTAAGAGAAGTGTTTAATTTATGGTTCATTTGGGCTTTCTCACTTGTTGCAAGTGCAGCAGAGAAAAAAAAAAAAAAAAAAAGGCAGCCAGGGCACGGCTCCTGCTGGGGACACAGACACGCCGTGGACAGAGAGAAGGAAAGCTGTGGAAAGGTTTCTGAGGGATGGAGGGCTGTGCCTGCAGGGCTCCGGGCCGCGCAGATCGGGAGAAGGACAGGACAGACATCTCCAGCAGCAAATCCAGCGAGAAACTCGGGGATGAATGGAAAAGGATGGTAAGAGCATTGGAGATGCTGCAGCTGCCCGGCCGTGTCCCGCTCGCTCTCCTCCTCCCGGGAACGCTCCCCATCACCGATAAACCCCGGCTGCAGCCCCGGAGAGCTCCCCGCTACCGGCTCCACTCGCCCTGGCTCCTGCCCCGGACGGGAGCTCGCTCCCGGCCCCATCCCAGCCCGGGGCTCTCCCTGCCGGCACAGGGATGCTCGAGATATTCCGCGTTTCCAAAGTGCCTTCTCCTCCCTCCCGACCTCTTTACCCCGCTCCGAGGACCTCCGGCTCCCTTACCCCTCTTACCTGCGCCTTCTCTGGGTACCGGCAGGTCGCAAAGACCAAATCCGGGGAGGGGCTGGCGGCCGCGAGTCCCCGCACCAGCCCGAGCCCGATGCCGCGGCTGCAGCCGGTGATGAGCACGGAGCGGCAGCGCGGCTGGGCCATGCTGCTGCTGCTGCTGCTGCTGCTGCTGCTGCTGCTGCCGCTGCCTCGGCCCGCTCCGCTCCGCTCCTGGAGCCCACGAGGTTCCCCCAACCTGCGCGGTTCAGAAGCGGCCCCGGACCCGCCCCCGCCGCGGCGCCTCCCCCGCCCGGCTCCGGGGCAGGCAGAGAACGGGGCTCGGAAAGCGGCCGGGGAAGGGGAATTGGCTCCTCGCCCTCTCCACAAGGGCCCGAGCCCATCCCGCTCCCGCCTGGTACCCAAACCCGTTCCACGAACTGCACGGAGCCCTGCGTGTGACAGTGGTGGCCTCAGAGCAGTCCCTGGTGCTTTGACCCTCATTTATCGGTCCCGCAGAACGGGACAAGGCTGGGAACGCTCCCCCAGCAGCCAGGGCTGGGCAGGAGAGGGCTCCGCTCTTGAACGCGGGGATGAAGCAGAGGCAGGAATGAAGCCCCGTTCCTGGAGTCCCCACGTTCCTGCCGAGGGCGTTTTAGGGTGGGCCAGGTACATTTCCGTCCCTTCTTCACCGTAGAGGATCCAGAAATCACTACAGGATCCTGCCCTTAGCTCATCCTCGTTCTATTCCCAGGACTGGCCCGTGCCTTCCCAGATCCAGAACCTATTACTGATCTGCACATTCCTGGAGAAACTGGTAGAGGGAGGTTATACGGCTTTAATTATAGCTGTGAGCATAAGATTGCTCTTTTCTTTTTAAAAAGATCACTATGCTTTTAAAACTAAATTTTGTCCTGCTACAGGTCAAGGATAAGATTCTCCCCTTGAACAAAGATTTGGTAATTTGGAAAAGCCTCAAACAGCTGCTCATTCTGCCTTGTTTCCCTTTTGTTGGTTTAATTCTAAATACCTGCAACAGCTCCAAAAACGTACAGGATACTTTATTAATACAAACTACTGCTGCTGGATAGCTCAGGATTGATGTTCCCATCACATTCCCAGAGGGGATGAAGATGACAAAATCGTTCAAGGCATTTCTCCTAGCTCAGAGTGTTGGCTGTGAGCAAAGCTGAGCTTTGGAAGAGCCTGGATTCCCATTCCCCAAGGCTGGGGGAAAGCTCATCCCTGTGCACACAGCAGCTGTGGCAGGAAGCCAGCAGCAAGGCTGCCCTGGATATTGATACCTGTTTTTTTTTCTTCCAAATAAAGCTCCATTCCAGCAACTTCTGTCTCACCAGCAGCAACTCTCCTCTTTCCCTCGTGCTTTAATCCGTTCCCTTCCTTCCCACGTGTTGGGAGCATTTCAGAACAATTCCCTTTGTGCATTACCACTATACTAGCAGGGTTGGAAAATCTGTATTTTTTTAAAAAATCCCAATCAAGCCTAAAACTGCTTAGTGCAATTTTCCCACTGCTTTATGGGATATTGGCACAGCTGGAATTTTGCACAGCTGGGATTGGCAACCTCTGGGAAATAATCCTTTACGCTTTCACCTGGGAAAGCCTGGGTGGTCGAGCATCTGCTGGCACAAATGCAGCCCTGACAGCAAATTTACTGCTGGGTGAGCCATTTCTGGGAAAACATGGAGCCTGGAAGATTATTTCCCAGTAAGGATGGGAAGAAGGATTTATCTGAAGAAAGAGCAGGTGGGATTTATCTGAGGAATGCACATCAGCACCTGGCCAAGCTTTCAGTGTCTTCCACCAGTCAGGTTTCAGTGCTGTCCCTTCACAGCAGAAGGAATTGCAGGGGAACACCAGAAACAGCTCAGAGACCAACCTGAGAGAGGTTCTGATGACTGACAGCCATGGTGGAGTCACCAGAGGTTGAGAAAACAAAGCCATAACTCACCTGAAGGGCTGAGAGCTGTTTGCACACACACAGGTGCACGTGGGGATTTTTGTTTCAGGTGAACTTCTGCCAGCTCCAGCCACAGGACCCTGCCCTGCTCAGCAGCACCATTGACTTCCACCAAACCCACCACAGATGGTTCAGCCACTCCCAATATTTTCACCCTCCAAGAACTGGCACAAACCCAAGGGATGGGATTCTCCTGAGGTCCAGCTGTGCAACCTCCAGAGACCAAGCCCAGCTCTTCCTCCTTGTCCAGGTGAGGAGGCCCAGGGCAAACACAGCTCAGGAAACTCAATTGGGCTCTGCCAGCTACTCCTGAAGTCAGAGAAATGCATTTTCCACCTCAAAACTTTGTAGATCGGGGGGTTTTATGTTTGGTGCCCAAAACTCCTGCCTTTAATGGGATTGAATTCCAAGTCTTGAATCTACTGCAGTTTGAAAATCTCTTCATTTTGCACCAATTTCCTTCCTTATGAGTAGACACAAGGGGTGTAGCTCGTAAGAAACTACTCTCAAGTGAATGTAATAGAAAATCAAATACTTTAATGAAATCAGGGAGCATGAGAGTAACAGCTCAGATATACCACTAGAACTGATACTACTGGGCTGTGGGGCTCTGCTAATTGGTTTTTAAATGCTCTGTTCATCAAGCATGCAGACTGACAAACTACGAATTCTTCAGAGTGTCAAAGATCCTGAGTAAAGAATTTTCAACCACTTCAAATGGATATATAGGAAATGTCTTCTGAGCTGGTGGCCCGCACACAGCATTGCACAGATAAAAATATACTACTCTCAATGCACAGAGCTAAATACTTTCACATTTATCAGAATTTTCTACACAAGTCTTTTTTTTTTTTTTGATAGAATTCAAGTTTTGAATTTTCTGTATATATCTTCACCTGTATTAAACAAATGCTTATTTACATTGTGGGTAAAGTGTAAAGGCTAAGGAAGGCCATTTTCCCATACTGTACTGTAACACTGCAAAATATATATACACAGAGAACCTAATATAGGCAACGGGTCTAAAAAAAAGTCACCTCCCACCTGTACAACATCACTGAGCCAGTATGAAAAGAGGGTGTTGTTAGCACCAAACCACTCCCAGGGGGATGAGGAGCTTTTCAGTTCCACAGGGAAGAACTGCTGGGCACAGCATTCCAAGGATGGGCCACGGAGCTGCTGCCTGCAGGACTGGAAGTCCCAAACACTGCACTGCTCTGAGGGATGGAAATCACTGAAAAGCAGGACAGGAGCACCAAGTGTGAAGGTGACAGTGACACCCTGGCACAGGGCACTCCTGACATCACTTCCAACCCTGTCAGTCTTTCCTTTGGATTCATGGATGAGCACAGACTGCTGGCAGAACGTGGCTCAAGCCAGGGGTGGTTCATGAGCCAGATTAACCCTGGTACTGCACAAGCCACGGGGAATGAGCTCTGCTGGCAGAGGGAATTCTGAGGGAAGCAGCCCTGGTTCACCAGTGGTGCCAGAGACAGGAATGCCTGAGGGAAGCAGCATCAGGAGGAGCTCACCACCAGGAATTCCCCCTGAAACAGCCCCAGGGCTCAGAGCAGGAACCTCCCCTGGGGGGAGCTCACCTACAGGCACCCCCCCTCCCCTGAGGGCTCACCTGCAGGCACCTCCCCTCCCCTGGGGGGGCTCAGCTGCAGGCATCTTCTCCTCTGGGGGCTCACCTGCAGGCACCTTCTCCTCTAGTAGCTCACCTGCAGGCACCCCCCACTCCTCTGGGGGAGCTAACCTGCAGGCACCCTCCCCTCCCCTGGGCTCACCTGCAGGTACCTTCTCCTCTGGGAGCTCACCTGCAGGTACCTCCCCTCCTCTGGGGGCTCACCTGCAGGCACCCTCTTCCCCTGGGGCAGGGGGGCTCACCTGCAGGCACCTCCCCTCCCTGGGCTCACCTGCAGGCACCCTGTTCCCCTGGGGCAGAGGGGCTCACCTGCAGGCACCTCCCCTCCCTGGGCTCACCTGCAGGCACCCCCTCTTCCCCTGGGGCAGGGGGCTCACCTGCAGGCACCTCCCCTCCCTGGGCTCACCTGCAGGCACCCCCTCTTCCCCTGGGGCAGGGGGCTCACCTGCAGGCACCTCCCCTCCCTGGGCTCACCTGCAGGCACCCTCTTCCCCGGGGGGGGGCTCACCTGCAGGCACCTCCCCTCCCTGGGCTCACCTGCAGGCACCCTCTTCCCCCGGGGGGGGGCTCACCTGCAGGCACCTCCCCTCCCTGGGCTCACCTGCAGGCACCCTCTTCCCCCGGGGGGGGGCTCACCTGCAGGCACCTCCCCTCCCTGGGCTCACCTGCAGGCACCCTCTTCCCCCGGGGGGGGGCTCACCTGCAGGCACCTCCCCTCCCTGGGCTCACCTGCAGGCACCCTCTTCCCCCGGGGGGGGGCTCACCTGCAGGCACCTCCCCTCCCTGGGCTCACCTGCAGGCACCCTCTTCCCCGGGGGGGGGCTCACCGGCGGTGCCGGCTGTGCCCGGGGTGCTCCCTGTCCCTGTCCCTGTCCCTGTCGTAGCGGTGCCCCGCGCGCTCGTAGGAGCGCGAGCGCTCGTGCCGGTGGTTCCTGTAGTAGTGACTTTTCTTCTTGTACTTGCCCGAGTGGTCGGAGCGCTCGCGGGAGCGGCTGCGGGAGCGGGACGAGCTGCGGCTGCGGGATTTGCGCGTTTTGTGAGCAGAGTATTTGTAGTCTTTGGATTTCTTGTAGCCGCGTGCCTTGGAGCCCTTGTAGGCCGAGCTGTGGTTGAACTGCCTCGGGGGGGAGTCGCTGCGGCTCCGAGAGCGGCTGTGAGACTTGGAGCCGCTGGACGTGGAGTAACTCTCACTTTTCCTACAAAACAAAAGAGAGCAGGAGTGATTTTATTGAGTTTTAAGAACTTCCTTCTGTATTTTGCTGTTCAGTACCCCATGGAAACTCATCTTGCGTCCTGAATTTCCATCTGTAAAAATACCGAGTTTTAGGAACGCTTATATCCAGCTCTCCAGCTTCAGTTACAGCAGTAGTGTGAGCACCCACACTTGGAGTTACTCTGCAGCTTAAGGAGCAGCACACACTGCTGGGTCACCTCAGCCTCCTGGTGAGGAACTATCAAAGCTGGCACTGGGAAACTGGGTGGGACTGGGAGCACACCCTACCTGTGCTTAGGGGATGCAGACCTCGACGGTGACCTTGAGTAACTCTGATCTCTGCTTCCACTTCGACTTCTGCTCTCCCTTCCTTTCTGGACACTGCCAGAGACAATGAACACTCAGTTAGGTTGTTTCAAGTACTCACAGGAGAAAAATCAGCTGCTTCCCTCTAAAACCTTACCCATTTACTGGGCTGTTGGAGCTGGTTCTCTTGGCTCCCTCTGTTTTCCTCTTAGCATTCTTCATGGCCTGCACAGGTAGCGGTGAAGGTTTATTTCCTTTAACCTCTTTTGGAGACTCTGCAACAAGGAAACCTTTGTTACCTCTTTGGAAAGTACCTGAAAGGACTGGAGCCTCTCCTCACCCCGTGTCTGTACCAGGCAGAGCTGCACAGCTGTGCTCTGCACATGTGTGCACTCACAGCCACCCACAAGCAGATCTGAACAAGTTCACAGGAGGCAGAAATTCATCTGAAACATTTCTGCCAAAGTACTGAAGTAAGTGCAAGAAAAGGCAGAAAAGCACCCTCCTTTCCCTGCCAATTATTCAGCATTGTTTGAAAGGTAAACTTGGGAAGAAGATGATGGTGAATGTTGTCTCCTAGGTGAGACCTGAACCAGACTGGAACCTTTCAACCAACAAATTCCCCACCCAACATCCCAAAATGCCAGAGCACCTCTGCTTCAATATTGTTTTAGCATAACATGCCAGTGGCAAGGATTTGAGTTTATTGCCAAATCCACATAAAAGCAAGTCCCTGGCCTATATGGGTTTAAACTAGTCTTAATTTCAGACTAATTTGATTTTAGCTTTTATCTGATTCGAGGAATAACAAAGTCACAATGCTATTCAAACCCTGCCAGTTGAGTGGTGCTATAAGCCATCTTAAAAAAAAAAAAACCAACAAATCCCAAACCACACTTGTAAATGCTTCCCACAAGGGTAAATATACATGAAAGATATGAAAGAGTTATTAAAAATTAGTTATCCACTATTTACCATTTTTTGGGATAGGGGAAAATCCCGATGTGTTATCCAAGCTTGGAACTCCCTCAGGGACCAGACCTTTAGCTTGTGCTTTTGCCTCTTCAATAGCCAATTTCTTCTTTTCTATTTTACTTTCCAGATCAGATAAATCCACCTGTGAACACAGGAGCACTTCTTGTGAGAACTGAATTTCCTGGTTACTCACTCCCAGGGAGGGGAATGAAAATCCAAGGAGTCCCAGACAGTCTTCGTTCAATTCCAGGCTTGCAGCTTTGGTTTCAAACAGGGTCAAATTTTGCAACTCTTGCTCTGAGCTGCAGCCTTTACTGAGGACTCCCAACATGAAAAAAAATCCCAAACCTTTTTCCTCGTGTAGAGCTGCAAGATTTTTAAGCAGATTTCTTGAATTTCTTCCTCCGTTGCTCCAAACAGTAAAAACCAATGTGGGCGATTTGGAAGTGGGATCTGAGAAAGGAGAGAGACAAAGCTCAGATTTCTCCTCCTGTTAAAGGAATTGGAAAAAAACCCAAATCCATGGAAGTGTGGCTCACCTCCAGTGTCCTGGCTGCCAGGTAAATGCAGGCACAGGCAATACTTTCTGGCTGGAACCTCACAAAGACATCTGTTCTCAGGCTGTCATTCATGTAGTTCCTGAAAAACAGGAGAGCAGGAGGTTGCAACACACTGCAAAGCTCTTTGGGAGTTTTTTTTTTGTTTGTTTGTTTTTTAACTTGGTTTTACTTCTACAAGGGCTATTTCTTTCTGCATTCAGTTACTAGACTTCAACATTATATTCCTGGAAATCTAAAGAGAAGCTGAATGACTTTACTAAAATAAAAACTGAAAAAAAAAAAAAAAACCAAAACTAAAATCCCTCAAGGGGAGGGACGTGTGACAGAAAAAGTCTGACTGCTGAAAATTCAGTGGTGAGAAGAGAACCAATTTTAACTTGACTTTTGCTGCTGAATCTCTACTGGCCTGCTCTCATGCAATGAAGTTATTTTCATCAAGACAACACACAGTGTGTGCTCAGAAATACTCAAGTTATAGAATCTTAGGTTCACATTCCCCCTGCAATAGGGCAGAACCAGGTGTCTGGCAAAAGCTGCAGCTCCTGGAGCAGTTCTCCCATGAAATGCAGTCCTCTTCAGCACAGGTCAGCTTCCAGTGGGAATCAAGGGTCCATTTCCATCCAGAACAGGATTCTTTTTGATGCAAAAAGTCAGCCATAGGAGAAATCAGGGTGTTTGGGAACATCAGTTCAGAAGAACAGTCAGTGTTCAGGCTCATCTCCTCTTTGGCACATGAAATAAGGTTTCCAAATTGTCCCATTTCAGTAAGGTTGCTTAAAATGAATATTCACAGAATGAGAAAACTGTAAAATATTGCACATATTCCAGTCAGTACACTTAAGCATTATGTAGATTAATCTTAAATATACAAAGTAAATTCCTGTGAATCTGTCAGCTGCTGTGCTTTAGAAGATCTAGACTTGGGAGCACCTAAGTCAGTAAAATACCAGATGGAGAAAAAACTAATACCAGACATTAAAAAGTCCTTAAAATAATAATTAACCATGTGGGTACCCAGTATACAAGGATTCACTGACCTCCAAGATATCCAAAGCAGAGACCACAGGCCAGGTACCTGCAACATTTACAGGGACAGAGAGGAGGAATTGGAATCTCAGGAGTTTCCAACTCTCACTTGTCCACAATTCTTGTTTACACAAACAGCAGCTGCCCCAAAAAAACAACACTGACCATCAGCTCATCTTTCTGTGAGAAAGGAACTTCTAAACCTGCTGGTTTTGTCCCACTGCAAAGAGAGCACAAGCCTTTTGACCAAAGAAGTGATAAAGAAAAGGGGGACTTTGAACATCTGGAAGCTACAAAGCTTTTTTTTCCTGATTTGCTCAATTGAGAACCGTGCCAGCTTCCAAGTTTGGCCCCTGCACATCTTCCCTGTGGGCTCAGTCAGACACAGGAGGAAATGAATCCTTGTCACAATAGCTTAAGAAATAAGTAATGTTGTAAAAATGCACATTTCAAAAACCAATTATACCGGATACCCACCAGATTTTGGGTACTGGAAGCGACAAACACGAGCACACAGATGTGTTATTGTAACATCTGACCCCTTTCTCAAGTGGGGTAATTCCCTCCCTCCCCCTCACCTCCCCTCCTTCCATAACCAGCACATTCCTGGCAGTCCAGAGCTCCCATTCCACTGCTCCATGCAACGCTTCTTTCTGGGAAGTGTCTCTAGATATCACATTTTGTCTCCAAGCTTCACACATGTACTAGTTTACAAATGGAAACTATTCATTTTTTGTTGTTAATTCATCCCTTTTAAAAATTTAAACCCCACCTTAATTTATCGTATAAGAAACGCATCACATTATAACAATTAAGAGAAATAGAACATTAAAAAAAATTTTCAGAACAACGCTCAGGTTATCAAATATACAAACAATCAAAAAATGCAGAGTAAAAAAAAAAAAATAAAAAATAAAAGCACAAGAAGCAGTTGGCCAGTTACTCTACTATCATGTATATACCACCTGTCTAGAGCCAGCCTTCTCTTTGGAGAGCTTTGGGTTGACTGAAGACGGCAGCTATCCCTGCACCATGGGCAGCAGAGGAGAAGTCTTAGTCACTTACCCTCAGAGGCTACCCTTTGATCAAAAGAGTACAGAAAAGAAAAGTCAAAACTGGTTCTCTACACACAGGTCACAGTACCAGACAGTTCAGTCAGCAGAAATATGGTCTTTGGATTCACTAAAAGGTGTTTCTTTTTAAGACCATTGGTATTGTTAAAAAAAAAGCATTACGGTTTTAAAAGCATTGTTTGGTAAAGTTTAAGGTGTAGAATTTTACAGAAGCTTCCCACCCCCAAGTAAATATTCATTAAAAGAGAGCAATAAGGCAGAGAACATTTCTTGGCAAATATGAAACCAGGCTATCCACCTATCCAGTCTTAGAAGCTGACATCCTGCAGTTCCCACACTGATAAAAGAAATTTATCTGCGCTGAGGTTTTGATGCATCTGCAATCAAGCTCAGGCCCTGAGAAAAGCCATTTCCCAGCACTGGGAACAGACCTGAATTATACCCAAGTTTTCCCTGAAGAGGAACCCGAGGGAACAACTCTAAACCCACCCAACCTTTTCCCTTCAGCTGGAAAGTGAGAGCAGAGAGGAGGGAAGTGAAGAGTCAGGGTGGAAATCTACCTTACCATTAAAACAGTGCCTCGAACTTAAGAGGCCGCTCAACATTTGGGAAGTAGTTTGGGGCACACCAAGGACAGTGGAGCTGTCTGGGGTGGCCCCAAGTACTGCTGAGCAATGCTGCCCAGTGCCTCAAGTGACATATTTCTGCTACTGCCCCTTCTGGTCTCTTAGAACAAAGAAAATCAACTTACCATGAGGTCTGGACCAGGTGTTGGTTACGTTCACATTCTAATACCTGAAGGTACATAACGATTATCTGGAAGATATGGGTTATTGAGTTATTAACAAGCATCTGGAGAGCCACCTGCTTATCTCAGAGGGACATCCATGAGGCATCTGTGATCCTCTTTCAAGGCCTAAAACACTCCACATCAAGTGTCTGCACCATCCCCAGCGTTTATCCACACCAGCTCTGAACTTCTGTCCTGCTACTTGGCCAGGTCTTGTCTTCACCTGGCTTTGACTCAGGGATGCTGTGGCTGGATTTTGATTCGGGGATGCTGTGGCTGGATTTTGTTCTACACACCTCACAAGTCCTTTTTTAGCTGCAGCCTGGGAGAAAAAGCTGCTCACTGCAATCAGCAGTGAGGGAAGTTGGCAGTGCTTGCAGAGAACAGACCTAATACTGTGCCATGGTTTGTTCAGTTCTGAGGGTATTTGCTCGAGTTTGGAAGGAAAACAAGGCTGCAGAGAGGAGGAATAATGGCAAAACTCACCCCAATTAAACTACAGCTGCCCTCTGGGGTGGATGACAAGAGGAAATTCTGAATGTCAAGAAGCTCAAAAAGAAGGCTCTGAACAGGAGTTTTTTAGAGGGGAAAAAAAGAGCAAGAACCCAAATTGTGTTGGCACAGAAACAGAAGTTCTTTTACCAGTTAAGGCACAATTTAAACATCTGAGGTAATTGCCTCTCTCAAGCATTATCCACTCTGACACTTGTTAATATTGAGCCTTGTCTCATCTCTAGCCAAGCCTGAGCCTGGTTTTAACACACTCCAAGCTCACAGAACTTTAATACCTCAGCACGTTCCCACCAGGAGTGACCACGACAACCCCAGGCCTCCAAATTCCTCCCTGCTTGGGGATCTAAGTCCAGGTGATGTTTTCCACCACCAAAGCTACCTACTGATCCAATCTGCCTTCCAGGAATACTGAGCACCTGCAGCCACCTCGCCGTCACTCAGCAGTGATACGAGACCAATTAGTAAGAGTCTCTTAAATGAGAAAGAAAACATCAGGATGGTAAGAAACTAATCTCACTGAATTCACTGATTATCATGTGCAGTCCACAGAGCTTCCAGGCAGCCTCCTCAAAGCTTTACAGAATATGAAACATTGGTTATACAGTGAATTTATAGAGTACAAACCTTATGAGGGTGCTTCACATGAACACAAAATCCCAACTCCTTCAACACTCTTCTTTCTGCCTTTATTATTTGATTCTTCAAGTTCACATATTCTTGATCCAATATTAGAGGCACAGGTTTTCTGCAAAACAAGGTCAAACTCACAAGATTATCTTAACCCTAAGGAAACTCAGGTTGAGTTGTGTAAAAATAATAATAATAAAAAAAACCATTCTTTGTAACATCAACAATTTATCAAAATGGACCAGCTCACTTCATGAGATACCTCTGAAATATTCCCTGATTTATGAAACAGGGAATGATGCTGTCATGGAGTTAAATAATTACAACACAACACAGATAGTTGAGATTATTGTGAATTGTCATCTTACTTTTTCTCCCTCAGGTGTCTGAGGCGATGGAACACATTGATCACGTCCCGAATGCGTCTGGGGGCTTCCTCAATTTTGGATGCCAGATGGACACAGGCCATGGACACATGCTGAAAAATAAGCATAAAATACACTATTTAACATAATATATCAATTTCATTTCAGGAATTTAGCTCCTCCAACAGCTTAAGGAGGGGCAATGAGGAAAAAATACGGTAAAACAAGAAAATACCAAATATTTGGCGAAAATCATGATTAAATAGCTTTCTAACATAGCATTTCTCTGTAACTATAATCTCCAGACTAACTCCTAACACTCATCACATCTCAGATGACAACTTGCCAAGAAAGATCAGAAGATAAATATGGCAACAAATATCATTTAATGCCCTCTTACCTCCATGGAATGCTTCACAAAAGACTTGGTATAAAAAAATCGCTGGAACAGCACCTGTCCTGTAGCCATAGCAACCTAAAAAATGAGAAAAATCACAACACACATAAACAAAACTATCAATTGCAAAGAGAAATTTTAATAGATTTATTAGAAGACTAACTAAGCATAGGAGGAAGTTCGATGGTATCTAAAGAAAACTAGAATTGCTAATTAAGTAATTAAGTTGCTCAAAATGTTATCAACACTTTATATACTGCCTACAAGTCAAATACAGGCAGAAAATCCCGACTTTATTTTACAAAAAAAAAAAAAAAAAAAAAAAGTGAGAACATGCTCCCAGTCGATTAAATTAGTAAAAAACAAAACGAAAAAAATCCAAACCAAATAAAATTGAAAGTCACGAAAGTATGCCAGAAAAAAAAAATTGCTATTTGGGCGTGTTAAGTGAGGGGGAATCTAACAGCGTCATGATTTGCATATGCTAAGACTCAGCAGCTGGAGGGTGCGTGGAAAGTTTTACACTCAAAGAGCAACGAGGCTGTTTAGCCTAAAGTTGTCCGGGAAACAAAACCTTCCCGAGGTCACCACGCCTCCAGAGGAACCTTCAGAAATCCGGCTTTGCAAAATCCCCGATCCTCATGCGGGGGCGGCGCAGGAAGGCGCTGACATCGCCCGCTTCCGGCACCCAACGGCCCGGAAAGGCCCGGAACGAGCCCCGAGCACCGGGCGGTGCCGCGGCCCGCCCGGCCGGTAACTGCGGGCCGGCCCCGCGGCCCGCCCGGCCGGTAACCGAGAAATCGAGGCCCGCACAAAGAACGGCCCCGGCCAGGCCTCTTTGAGTCCCGGCTCCCTCCCACCCCGCGCCCAGCCCCACCTGCGGCAGCCGCAGCAGGATCCCGGCCGCTTGGATGAGCTCGCAGCCGGTGACGCGCAGCTCGGTCTCGGTGTCGGGGTCCAGGCCGCTGCTCATGGACGGCGTGAAGCGCAGCGTGTGCTCGGGCAGCAGGCAGTTCTCCAACGTAATCAGCACGCCCGAGTACAGCCGATCTCCGATCAGCACCGCTCCGGGACCTGGCACCGGGGCGGGAGCCGCGCCGGCCGCCTGAGGACCCGCGGGGCCGCCACCTCCCGCCGCCGCCGCCATTTTGTGCCGCCGCCTCGCTGGCTCCGCGCTCCTTCTCCCTCCCCCCCCTCCCGCATCCGCCCGACGCCGATTGGTGGAGCGCGGCGGGGCCGCGGCCGCTGATTGGCTGAGGGGCCGTGACGCACGACGCTGCCCGGGCCGCGCGCGGCGCGGTGACGCAGCGGTCGGGAATCCGGACAGGGCGGGGCCCCGAGCCCTTAGCGCCCTCAGCGCCGGGGCCGGCTCGGGACGCGGCGTGAGGGGGACTAGAACGCGGAATATACTCGGTTAAATATCTTCCTTTATTCCCTAAAAAAGCAGACTATGTGTGTCCTTAGCTTAGGGCCCACCGAGGTTCGTGTGTGAGGGCTGACATATTAGAATTTCCCCACACAAATTGTTTCCTCCTAGCAGCTACCAATAAAAAATATGTTTATTATCAAGTCCTTCATAGAAGGGACTACGTCCTTCACCTGGGGGCTGCCAGGGCTCATGTCTGAGGGCTGACATCTCCCTCACATTCTTGCCTCGTTTTTTGCTGTGCAGGGCCAGAACTCGCCACAAAATTTGTTTCTCCACAGATATTACAAAATTTAAAAAAAAAAAAAGAAAAAGCCTTTATTAAATTCCTATGTGTGTTCTTAACACAGAGACTGTGAGGGTTGATATCTTGCCTTCCCTCCATCCCCTGGGTATATTTTCCCAATGAAGTGCCATGATTAACATAAATTGTTCCCCCATAGCAATTATCAATAAAAATGTCTTTATTAAGTCCTTAGAAGTACAAACTACATTTAACAGCCAGGGTCTACATGTGAGGGTTAACATCTCCCCTTCCCAGCTTTGTTTTCCCCGTTCAGCGCCAGAATTCACCACACAACTTGTTTGTTTTTTTTCTAGTAGCAGTTACCAAAAAAACCACAACCTTTATTAAGCCACTGTATGGCCTGACTGCTAACCTTGAAGTGTGCTCTTAATTTTAACAGATTTCAGTGACAACAACACAGGGAAAAAAGCCATCAAGGAGAAACTTCACACCCACACGATCCTTAGAAGATTTGTTCCACATTTTCCATTTCAGCAGCAGTCCCACGGCAGGTTTGCCTCACAATTAAATCCCTGCTTCTAAAACACATACACAGACTCTGATATCAATAGTGGTGGTGCACAATACGTGAAAATATCCCCTCTGGCTCTTTTCCATCTCCCAGGGCAGCCAGGAACCCTTCCTGTCTCCTCCTCTGGGCTAAAGCTGCCAGGGATTTGAATGTCTTTGGTTCATAAATTGCCAAGTCAGCCAAAACTTTCCTGTTCAGCTCCACCTGGGACTAAAGGCAAGAAAAATTACTGGTTAAGAACTGTGATTTTTAGGAATGACACTGCAATGTTTAATCTCTATTAAATATAATGAACACTCTTCACTGTTTATATAAACATTCTTCATTAAGTATATTTAAATGCTCTTAAGGCTTAAGACCTGAAGTCTTAAGGCAGATTAACTTTTTTCTACCCTGTGCAATTTGGAGCTGTTAAAGACTGTCAGACACTCCCTGGCCAAGGATGTCCCATTAAAACACCATGTAAAAATTATTTACTGATTTCCTCTAAAGTTTTTCTGGTAGAAACCAAGAACTGAAGAAAAATCTCTAATTTTGCTCAAGGCCACGTGTTCCAGGTTAATCCATGGCATCTGTTTAAACTCTAACAAATTAAAACAGAATCAACAAATTGAAACAAATTCCCAGCAGGTTTTAAAAACAAGGGACAATGGCACCAAGTCTTTGCACTCTCCACACTCACCAAATTACAGTTATAGTGAAAAGAATTTGGGGTTTTTGCTAATCTGAAGTTTGTATTTTTTAATTTCTCAAAGTAAAAGGAAAAGCAGCTGTCACTGAATGTCCACAGAAATGCATTTTTTAAGTCTCATTCCCAAGTTTTGGGAATAGAACATGAGGTAGAACCACAATGTTTACTATGATAAAAGGGAATAATTCATATAGGAAAGAGAAAATAGTTTAGGGCAGAATTGTGTTCCTGAATTGGACAAAACTGCCTTCACAAGCAGAAGGCCTTCCATAACTCTAATTAGTAAGTAATTAAGCCACAATCCTCACCTTGACCAGGTTGCTGATGAAGGCAGGGTACTTCAAACCATGTTCAAGGGAAGCTGCTTCAATCCTTGTGATCCAGAGCTGGAGGTGTAAAAATTATTATACTGCATGACAAAATACTTTAAAAGCAAATCCTTTGCCATGCTAGTCTGCTCACACTTGCTAAATACAACATTTTCATAGGAAAATGGAATATCCTGAGCTGGAAGGGACCCATAGAAACATGACTCAGGAAAATGTTGCCTTAAAACTCCTACTTTTTACCCACTCATTCCTTCTTTTCACCCACTTTTCAACCCCCCCAGTAAGAAAAGCAGCTGTTTCACTTCTGCCTTGCTCCCATTTTGATGTTTCCACCCAACGTTTTGCTCTTTACCGCTCTGAGGAATCTTTTCTTCTCCCTCCTGGCCTTGGTGGACCTCACGAAAGCCCTGCGGACGCTCCTCACTGCCAGCTTGTAGCAGCGGTTCTTCCTGCCACGAAAATGCTGGGAAAAAAACAAAACAGGAAGGTCTTATTTAATTAGATTTAAAGATAAAACACTAATAAAGCTCATTTGCATTCCTAGCTCTCCACAACAAGGATCACTGAACTTTTCACAAGAACCCCCTAAGCCTTCAGCTGGCAAATAATGAAAATATTTTTTTCCTTGGTTTTTGTTGTGGAAAACCTGAAGCTGAGGAGTTGGACCAGGGTGGAAAAACCTCAGTTCAGCAGAGGCAAAACCAGGCCTCACTTTGGGCTGTGGTTCTGTGGGAAAAGCAATCACAAAATCATGGTCAGTGCTTTCACTCAACCCTGAATTCACATATTTATTCTCATTCCTGAGCTCTCCTCAGTCGTGTCTGTATGAACACAGGGATGGGGCAGGAGCCTCTGATTTGTCAATGAGTTGCCCAAACAGAAAAAAAAAAAATTAAATTTGTTTTCTGACATCCACCTAAGACAACTCAGGAAACAGCCAGTGCTGCACCAGAAATAACTGGTACTGTGGGCAGCTTAGGTGCTACAAAACCAAAATATTCTCACCTCCTTCAACTTTTTCTATCTCAGTATTACAGCAAGATTTACTACCTAGGATGCCCTTGAGAAATGTTCTTCCCTAGCCTCGGCACAGCAGCTTGAACTTCAGCAAAAATCCCATTTCAAATTGCACTTGAGAACAAGGTCAATTTCCCCCCCCCCCCAACTTCTTTACCCAGTAAAACAAACGAAGGGGAAAAAAAAAAAAACACTCAAGAGGGAAACATAATCAGCACACCCTGCAGCCCGTTGCATTTAATTAAATAGAGATCAATTTATAGCACGAGTCAACTACAGAATCGCAGAATTCTGGGTGGAAAAGGAACCTCCAAGTGCCACCCAGAGCCAAGGGCAGGGACACCTCCCACTGTCCCAGGGATCCAGGAGCATCCTCGATTTCGGGACCCTGCAGGGGCACAAGGCAGAGCCGAGCTGCGGGCAGGGGGATGCGGGGACAGGACCGGGGGTGACCCGGGGGATGCGGGGACAGGACCGGGGGTGACCCGGGGGATGCGGGGACAGGACCGGGGGTGACCCGGGGGTTGGTCCCGCACTCACCCGCGCGTACTTGAGCACCTCCTGCAGCCTCCAGAAGCGATCCGAGAGCCGGCTGCGCACCCAGCGCGCCGCGCTCAGCACCACCATGGCTGCGGCACGGCGGCTTCCGGGGCGGCACCGAGCTCGGCGGGGCTTCCTGCGGTCCTGTCCCCGGGCTCCGCGGGGCTTCCTGCGGTCCTGTCCCGCTTCTTCCTGCGGTCCTGTCCCCGAGCTCCGCGGGGCTTCCTGCGGTCCTGTCCCGCTTCTTCCTGCGGTCCTGTCCCCGGGCTCCGCGGGGCTTCCTGCGGTCCTGTCCCGCTTCTTCCTGCGGTCCTGTCCCCGAGCTCCGCGGGGCTTCCTGCGGTCCTGTCCCGCTTCTTCCTGCGGTCCTGTCCCCGGGCTCCGCGGGGCTTCCTGCGGTCCTGTCCCGCTTCTTCCTGCGGTCCTGCCCCCGGGCTCCGCGGGGCTTCCTCCGGTCCTGCCCCACTGCTTCCTTCAGTCCTATTCCCGAGCTTTCCCTCTGCTCCTTAAGTCCTTTCCCCGCTGCTTCCTCCGCTCCTGCCCCTGAACGCCCCGCTGCTTCCTTCGGTCCTATTCCCGAGCCTTCCGTCTGTTCCTCCGGTCCGTTCACCGCTGGTTCCTCTGGTCCTCCCCCCGAGCCTTCCCGCTGTTTCCTGCGGTCATTCCCCCGCTGATTCCTCTAGTCCTGCCCCTGAGCCTTCCTGGTGCATCCTTCGGACCTTCCTCTGATCTTTTCCCGGAGCCTTCCTGGTCCTCTCTTTAGTCCTTTATCCGGTCCTTCCTCCAGCCTTTCCCCTGGCCATTTCCCTGCTTCTTCCTTCAGTCCTTTGCCCGGTTCTTCCTCTGATCCTGCCCCCGAGCCTTCCCTGTCCTTACTCCAGTCCTTCCCCCGACCCTTCTCCTGATCCTTCCCGATCGTTCTTCCAGCCCTCACTCAGTTCTTCCCCCTTCTCCTGATCCTCCCCTTGTCCTTCCTTCAAGTCCTTCCCCTGTCCCCAACCCTTTTCCCGGTCCTTCCCCGGCCCTTTTCCCTTTGCCCAGCCTTTCTTCCTCCCCTGGCTCCTCTCCCACAGCACAGTGGTTTTTCTCCATGCTGGGAATCCTCTGCCCCAGCCTGAGGACAGCCGTGGAATCATGGAATATCCTGAGTTGGAAAGGACCCACAGGGATCATCCAGCCCAGCCCCTGTTCCTACACAGACACCCCAAAATCCCACCCCGTGCACCTCTGGGATTGTTGTCCAAACCCTCCTGGAGCTCTTGGGGCTGTGCCCATTCCCTGGTGAGCCTGGGCAGTGCTCAGCACCCTCTGGGAGAGGGAAGAACCTTTCCCAAAATCCACCCTAAACCTCCCCTGGCACAGCTCCAGCTATTCACTCGGGTCTGTGGTCACCAGAAACCTTCACCCTCTGGGTGAAGAACCTTTATCCCCATCCTCATCACCTGCATGAGGTGTGACCCAAACCAGCCCAAACCCACAGCTCAGCTGGGAGCAGCCACACAGGGTGTGCTGGGGTTGTACCACGGAGCTGCAGCCAAAATTCCCTGTAAAAAGGAGCTGGGCTGGTTGGAGTGTGCATTCCCATAAGTCAGTGAGGGATTTGGAGCAGACTTTATATCCCCAGCAGTGCTCCAACCAGCAATGTGAGAAGATTTGGTGTTGTTTTTAGTGCCTGGAAGGATTCCATAGTGGATAACAAGTCTTACAGCATCCTGTAAAGGTTAGGGTTAGAGAATGTGAGACATAAATTGAAAATTTATGAACTACAGCAAACCACAAGATGGTGCTGCCAGAAAATGATTCCTTGGGAGCAGCAGTCCTTGGGGTTAGAGAACTGATGGATTTTTCCGATATTCTCTAATCATCACCACTTCCAGCATCTCAAAGCAACGTTGCTTCTGTTCTAAACTGCTCCATCATCAAGATCTCCCCAGTTCTGGGAAAGGCCTTGTTAAGAATGTGGAAATTTCACAGAGTTAGAGAGGAATCTTTCTTCGTATCGCTGAGGTTTGTCTGACACAAAGTTCACTTGGTTATTTCAAGAACCAGTAGAATGTGTAGAAAATAAATGTACAGAACGCAATTTTCACACCTCCCTGAAAAGGTTAAAATACACTTTCATTATAGCAAAAGAACTTTGGGAAGTTGCACTGGATTTAGCAAAACTTCTTAGAATTTATGTCACTTTTATGAATGCTTAAATTGTGTTTCAACACACCCCTGTGCCATCACCAGCAGATGGTAAAAGCAGCTGTAGGATTTTTAGCTGCCCAGCACCAAGTCTATCTTTCCATGGTTCAAGCCTAAAATTGATTTCTCTCCCTATAGTTTTGGGTTGGGTTCTTTCTGTTTGTGTGACTCAAAGGCATAAACCAACCTTGAAAAATATTATGTCTTTAAAACTAAGCAGAATTTAGACAGGGAGAGTAAACACAGAGACTCTCAGAGCTCCCTGCCACTTGTCACATTTATGGTTTCCTGCACAGCCTCAGACTTTATTATTAACACTGGCTCTGGCCTGTGCAGCACTGAAAACAGGATGGATCCAGCAGTTATTTCCCTCGGGATGTCTGGACAGATCTGAGAAGAGATTTCACATTTTGTAGCTTGAGTGGAGGCTGCTGCCCTGCAAATTCCCCTGGGAGCCATCCAGCCTGAGAGTGCAGGGAAGGGACATGATGGAAATGGACTTGTCACACTCTGCTGTCTGCTTTGGAGGTTGTTCACTCTGTATTTTTTAATATCTCTTATTACTGCCACTGTATCTTGGAGGCTACACAGGCATGGAGATGTCCACTGAAATTCTTAAATAATATTGATCTTAGGAGGTAGATGAAATAATTGATAATTGCTGTGCCTCCTCTACGAGAGTATCAATATGTTCTGCAAACAATAACAGATGACTGCAGGGGACAGATGATTTCTGAGGACTACAGAGATTATTATCAATTTCTCTAAGGTTTGTTATATTTTTTTATTTTTATTTTTTTTTAATCTAGAGAGGAATTTTAGAAGTTGAATCAGAGGCAGAATAATTAAAGTTGAAGAGGGGCCATCTTGACCTGAGGGTGGATGGTTGGAGCGTGGCTCTCGGGTGCTGTGTGTTAAATCCCATCCATGAGGAGACAGATGTGAAGGATTGGCCAGCACAGAGAGCAGCTCTGAGGCTGCTCTGTAAACAGAGCTTTGCAAAGCTGAGCTGCCTCAGAAGGGACAGCACTGCTGGGTCTGAGTGGCTGTGACTGCAGGCAGCTGAGAGCAGTGACACCAGCACACACTGCTCCCATCCCTGCTGCTCGGGGAGAGCCAGGGCTCCAGAGACTGGGAAGCAGCTCCTGCCCTTTATCTTCACTGCTCACCTCGTTTGGATGAGAATTGGGCTGGAGTATTTGCTTGGGTGCAGGGTGAAGAGCGTGGAAAGGTGATTTGAAGACAAGGAGCTGCCTGTGGGTGCCAAAGCCTGACATCCTGAACACCCAGCTGAGCTCAAAGGTGGACAGGGATCCTAAAGCCCACTGAGGAGCCCATCGCAGCTATCACAGCAACCCTTTGGGACATCTTGGGGCCGTAATCCTGGGGAAAAAAAAGACGGCAAGTTCAGTAGGTTCTGCCAAACTCCCAGCAGATCTCCTTTGGGACTGAGGCTGGGACACTGCTGGAAAAGCATCTGAAGGCAGCAAACTCTTGCTGAGCAGGTTCTGGGGGAGCAGGGGCCCCAAAGAGACTTTTCCTTGCTTGCTCCACCATGATCTCTGGCTGAGGGCTCCTGGCCATGTGTGGAGGAGCAGAAGAAGCCTTTGCAAAGTTCCTTCCCAGCTCTGTTAGATCAAAATCAAGGAAACCCTTTTGGGTAAGAGCGTGGGTTGGTGGATCTTCTTGAAGGATGTCTGGCCAGGACACTGAGGACTTTGGAGCAGAAATCCTGTCAGAAAGGTCTCGGATGATCCCTGGGCTCCCCCCTTATGACATGGATGACCAGCTCCTTCCCAGGGAGCCCCGCAGCCCCTGGTGCTGCCTGGCGTGGACCCTGGTGATAGGAACCATGAACTGCCTGGTCTTCCTCCTGAATTTGCTCCTGATGTTTGTTATTTTCACCATCGTGCTGCTTCCTACCATCGTGGTGGTTTACTTTGGCTTCCAGTGCCACTCCCAGGTAAGTGCCACTCCTCGAGGGCAGGGCCACACCTGGGGGCTCCTTTGAATCCCAGGTGAGCAGTGGCTCTAAAAGCCAGGCAAGACTCCCCAAGTTTTGGCTTTGTTTCCCTAAGGAAACAGATTTTTCCCTGGGCTGACAAGAACAGGCATTGTGGGAAATTGGGCAATAAAATTCTGTCCCCATGCAAGTGCCAAGCCGAGGTGCCAGGTGAGGTGAAGACACTCCCTGACCTGATGGAGTTGCTGTTTGCATTTTAATTTCACAATATTTCCCTCTTCCCTGGGATTTTTGTCACTGAAAGCTGCCAACGTGAGCTCCAGAGCTCCCAGTCCTGCCTGGGCTCTGGTACTTTACTTCTTTCTGTTTAAGTAAGTTTAAGACCCATTAGGATCTGCCTAATGATAGGATTAGTAAAGTCTGGCAGAATATATAATCCCCTCCTCATGCCAATCTAGCATTCCTGTTCCCAAACATTCTGTGCATTCCTCACACCAAAAATGAGCCTCCTTGGTCCACCCAGGCTCTGTTTGCTGCCCTCTGCATTACATTATTTACTTATTTTCAAATCTCTTGGTATATTCCTTTAAGTACTTTTGGGATCGCTTGACCAAGTGTGGATGTGAAAAACAGTTCTCTGCTTTCCTTGCAGGCATGGACTGTTAGACCAGCTCAATGTGCCTGTTTTATAAGTCATAAACAGAGACTGCAAACTGGACTGAAAATGGGAAAAAAATCCTCCCAGAACTGCCCTTTCCAGCTTCCCTCACCTTGGAAAACCTCAAGTTCTCCTTTGCACGCACACTCAAAGGGTTTGAGGAGATGCAAAATGTTTTTGAGTGCAGTCAAGTGGAAGCCTCTGTGTTGCTGGAAGCTGTGAGGAATCTTTTAAACACAGCATTTGCTTTAGTGCAATCATAGCAAGGGATTGTGGCTTCACCAGAGCAGCCCCTGCCTTTGGGCCATGGTTTTTCAGTTTCCTCCCCAGCAGCCAGAGGCTGATTTCTGCACTGCAGTTCCATTAGGTGGATTTATTGTTTGTTTTTAGGATGATGGGTTGTGTTCCTTTCACTGCTGAAAGGAAAAAAAAAAAAAAAAAGAATAAAATCTGGGGACATGGGGGCTGCCTGCAGCATTTGTTAGTGCACAACAACTGAGTGCTCAGCTCAGCTCTGCTGCTGCCAGCATGAAAGGAGAGCTTTAAACACCACTCAGTCAGGCCCAGAGAGGTTTTCTTTGCAAATGGACTCTCCTGGCAGGTTTTTCAGGCAGAAATGAGTGTACACAGAGAGCAGAACACAAAGGGGTCTGCAGAGCCACAGAATGACCAACCTCTGCAGAATCTAACAGATTTCTGTATTTTTATTTATTTATTGTATTCCCAGTGTTGTACCACCCACACCGATGTGGCACCAGGAGGCTTTTTGATTTGGTTTGTGCCTATCAAATACTATGGGATGAATTAATAAAGATGAGTGCTTCCTGCTCCAGGATCAGTGTGCAGTGCTCTTGTCTCACACGGATGCTGGAATAATCGAAAGCTTGATTAAGATGTGATATCAGACACAGAGTGTACCTGAATACTGCTCAGCTCTGAGAGAGGGAAGATGTCTTTTCCCATGAAAACATTGGAAACTCAAGGGTGTTTTGGCTGCTGTCACCACCAGGCCACATGGCAGGGGTGGCCCTGGCTGTGTGGGTTAACGTGGGACTTTCGGAGCTCTTTCCCAATTGAATAATCCTGGTTCTGCCTCACCCTCCCCACAGGTGCTGCACTCCTCTGCCCGCTACTGCAAGAGCATCTTGGACGACAACAGCTCCTCTGCCCTCATCATCCTGGGTTTTGTCATCATGTCCCCACTGCTGGTGGTGGCCATGGCCATTTACTGCAGCCTGGCACGGCGCCTGCAGCTCCTCGTGTGCTTCCAGCCCTACAGCCTGGCCCTCTACAAGGGGGGCCGCTGGTGCCACCCCAGGGAGGGGGCTCCGTGCTGTGCCAGGGGCTGCAACACCCAGCTCAAAGCCTGGGTGTGACCCTGCAGCACCAGCAGTGTCCCCTCCCTGTGCCCCATCCTCATCCTCAGCTCTCCCTGCGGAGCTGGCTCAGCCAGGCTCACCCTCTGATTAATCACAAAAAAACCCCAAAAAAACAAAAACCCAAACCAAAAAAAAACCCCACTGCAACAGAGTGAAAACACAGCTGGGACAGCTATGGGGAGGGCAGGGCAGCTCCATCCTTCCAAATCCTGTCTGGTGGTGTTTGTTGGTGTTGTTCCTGTCTGTGTGCTGCTCATTGCTGGCTGCTGTCCCCTTTGTCCCCAGCAGAACCATTCCCAGTTTTCTGTAGAAATAAAATTTGTGTCCAGTCCCCACTGGAGGAGTTTGTTCTGTCTCAAAGCCCTGGCTGCAGCAGAACCACCTCTTGTTCCCCACTTGGTAGCACTGTAAGGTAAAATGTAATTTTTGTTTTCTTTCTGAGGATTGATTTTTCCTGCTGCTTGCCCTGTGTGGCCCTGATAGCACCCAGAGGAATAACCAGGGCTGGCTACAGGGGAAAGTGAACTGGAAGGGAAAAAGAAAAAAAAAAAAAAAGAGGAAAATGAGTTGACATTTTCTGTCAAGAGTGAAGAAAAACAAGAAAATTCTGTTCCAGTCAGGGGAGATCATGCTACAGGATAACAAGGTTTTGCCTGAGGGCAGTGTCTGCTCGCTGAGTACAGATATTTGATAGGAGCTGCTGTTCCTTTTGCTCACCTGTTGTTTAATCCAACTACTTTTACAAGGAAAGCATTCTTCAGCCTGGCAGGGCTGCAGGTATTGTAATGAACCATCCCTGCTGCTGTCCCTGCAAAGAAACCCAGAGTTATTTGCTACAGCCTTTCCCATGAAGCAGAATTGTATTTAATTTGGTATTTCAGTTCACAGAGTGTTTTAATAACCAAGGGGAAATGAATTTACCTGAAATGTCAGGAGCAGAACAGAGAGCTCAGGCTGTAGCTCAGGGCGTCCTGGGTACAGCCAGGCATTCCCAGAAGTGCTGGAACTCCAAGGTGAAGCTGGCTTGATCCTAAATTCCCTGCAGAGAGAACAGAGCCATATCCTGAGCCTTGGATCAGGTCCTGAGGCAGCTGTGCCAGGCAGGGACTGTGCCCACAGATGTGGGGGATCCCTGGCTCTGCCTCCTCTTTGTTCCCACAGGCAGGGCTTTGTCCTGGCAGCTCCCAAACCAACCCAGATCACAGCAGGGAGGACAAAAATAAATTTATTTTAACTGGTTTTGGGTTTTTGTTTTTGTTTTTTTTTTTGTTTTGTTTTGTTTTGTTTTGTTTTGTTTTGTTTTTGTTTTGTTTTGTTTTGTTTTAAAGTTCAACTATGTATGGATTTAATTCCCCTGCAACATCTCCGTGCTCGGAGCCACAGCACTGACCTGGTTGTGAGGCACCTCAGAAGACACTAAAATACATTTCCTTTGGCCAGGTGCATGTTTATTATTTGTGCTTCCCTGTCACTGGCTGGTGCAGGTGAAGCCACGGGAAGATGTCTCAGTGGTTATCAGATGCCTTCAGTTGTTGGAACACTAAGCTGGGGGTGGTGCAAACACAAACCATCTGTCAAGCTGAACTGAAATCAGGAAGATTCATCTTCTAGAGCCAAGGACAACAGAGAATTTATTGGAAGGATGCTACATTCCTGCTCTGAGGGAGGCCAGGGGAAAGGAAGCTGGAACCTGCTGCACATACCACGAGAGGATGTGCTGCTCCCCATCTCATCCCGGGCACTTCAATGCTCCAAGTGCTTCATTTTCTGTGGATAACTCTCCAGCTAATTTGGCAGGATCTGCATGGTAATATAACATGGTAATAAACCCCCAATGACTGTTCTGTTCAGTGCCGTGTGCTCTCTCCATTGCTTCACTGAAACTCAACTTTTTTTTCAGGGACGCTTCCCCTCCCCTCCCTCCTCTCTCTGACTGGTCACTGGTGATTGTTTCCAGCTCTGCTGGAGAACTTGGTTAGAAAGGATGGAAGTGATTAAAGAAACAATAATCTGGGAGTGCCTGCACGGGTCCCTTCTCTCAGCTTCTCTCCCACTCCAGAGTGGCTGCAGGGTGGGTCACAAACTGCCCTGGGAATGCTCCCCTGGCACTTGGCTGTCACCCTCCAGGAAGGAATTGCCCCAAATTCCCTGTCTTGTTTGCAGGTTCTGTGCCTGGAGGAGCAGCAGCTCCTGCTGTGCCCAAGCCTCGAGATGGGGCTGTGGGGCTGAGCCTGGGACACCTGAGGTGTTCACCCTGCAGGATCCCTCCCAACCACACACCTGGGCATTGATTCTGGGATGGATCCTTCTGCCTAAGCAGAGTCATTGCTGCTTATCAGCATTTCTCCCCATTTTTTTGGCCAGGCCTGATCTTATTTAGCTGCTGAGGGCTGAAAAATGGCGAGTGGGAGGGAGTATGTGCTGGTGTGATTCCATGGTGGAAAATACAGAGTTGTTTCCCAAAAGGAAACTCTGGGGGATCAGCGTGTCCTGGCACAATGCAGGGATTCTCTGTCACTGCCAGCAGTGTCAGTGTCACCTCCCAAAGCTGCAGTCACTGCTTTCGTGGTCCCAGCCACCTCCCACAGCTGGACGAGGACAGAGCTGGGAGTGATCCCTGTGCCTGTGTGTGGCAGCAGGATGGCTGGGGACTGTCACCGTCCCTGTGTGACAGAGCAGTGTCAAGGGACTGCCACTATCCCTGTGTGACAGAGAAGTGTCAGGGGTGTGACAGAGCAGTGCCAGGGGACTGTCACCGTCCCTGTGTGACAGAGCAGTGCCAGGAGTGTGACAGAGCAGTGTCAGGGACTGCCACCGTCCCTGTGTGACAGAGCAGTGCCAGGGAACTGCCACTATCCCTGTGTGACAGAGCAGTGCCAGGAGTGTGACAGAGCAGTGCCAGGGGACTGCCACCATCCCTGTGTGACAGAGCAGTGTCAGGGGTGTGACAGAGCAGTGCCAGGGGACTGCCACCATCCCTGTGTGACAGAGCAGTGCCAGGAGTGTGACAGAGCAGTGCCAGGGACTGCCACCATCCCTGTGTGACAGAGCAGTGCCAGGGGTGTGACAGAGCAGTGCCAGGGACTGCCACCATCCCTGTGTGACAGAGCAGTGCCAGGAGTGTGACAGAGCAGTGTCAAGGGACTGCCACCGTCCCTGTGTGACAGAGCAGTGCCAGGGGTGTGACAGAGCAGTGTCAGGGACTGCCACCATCCCTGTGTGACAGAGCAGTGCCAGGGCTGTGACAGAGCAGTGCCAGGGGACTGCCACCATCCCTGTGTGACAGAGCAGTGTCAGGGGTGTGACAGAGCAGTGCCAGGGGACTGCCACCATCCCTGTGTGACAGAGCAGTGCCAGGAGTGTGACAGAGCAGTGCCAGGGCTGTGACAGAGCAGTGCCAGGGGACTGCCACCATCCCTGTGTGACAGAGCAGTGCCAGGGCTGTGACAGAGCAGTGCCAGGGGACTGCCACCATCCCTGTGTGACAGAGCAGTGCCAGGAGTGTGACAGAGCAGTGCCAGGGGACTGCCACCATCCCTGTGTGACAGAGCAGTGCCAGGGGTGTGACAGAGCAGTGCCAGGGGACTGCCACCATCCCTGTGTGACAGAGCAGTGCCAGGAGTGTGACAGAGCAGTGCCAGGGGACTGCCACCATCCCTGTGTGACAGAGCAGTGCCAGGAGTGTGACAGAGCAGTGCCAGGGGACTGCCACCATCCCTGTGTGACAGAGCAGTGCCAGGGGTGTGACAGAGCAGTGCCAGGGGACTGCCACCATCCCTGTGTGACAGAGCAGTGCCAGGAGTGTGACAGAGCAGTGCCAGGGGTGTGACAGAGCAGTGCCAGGCCAGGCCGGGCAGCGCTCCCGGGCTGTGCCAAGGCAGCCCAAGGGAAGGGAAGGGAAGGGAAGCATCTCCATCCCTAGAAAACAGGTTCAGCGTTTTCCAGGACATTTCTCATCCCAACAAAGGAGCCGCTTTCCAAGAGAAGAGCCGGGAACTGTCCACGTTGCTCGAGGCTGTGCCCGTGTCCAGCTCCTGCTCCCTGCCAGGACCTGAGCTCATGGAAAGGCTGGGCGGGCACCGGGACAGCCCCTGGTGTGTCACCAGCCCTGTGCGTGCCCCTGCTTGCCAGGAGCATTGAAATCCCTGCCAGCTTTCCAGCCTGTGACACTGCCAGGGAGGGGACAAGGGACCCTCATGAAGCCCTGCTCCAGGAATTCCACCTTGCTGGTGACCTGGCTGTAGTAGTTTAGATTTGCTAATTTTAATATACTTAATTTATGTTGTGAAATAGGATTAGGAGCAAAATTAAGGTAGGCTTAAAAATTTAAAGGGTGTAAAGAAAAACTTGATTAACAATATAAAGAAATCATAAATTCAGAATAAAACCTTTAGACTGCCCCTCCTCCCCTTTCCCACACCTTTTTAGCAACAACATGCAGAAACACTTTAGTCAGTTACTAACTTAAATAATCTTTTTCAGTTTACTCTAGGGAGAGGAGCTTCTTGTTAGGCTGTAGGGACTTTTCCACAAGAAGGAAAAAACAGTTCTCTCATGTAGGAAAAAACTTACACGCTGGTCTTAGGCTCCTTCCCCAAAACCAGACCTGTGGACTCCTCTGCCCTGAGCCAGCTGCAAGGAGGAGCACAAAGATGATTCCTCAGGATATTCCTGCATTCGGGAGGATGACTGGGAGTTACTGGGAGGGACACGGGCCCTTAGGGAGTATCCCAGCTTGGAGCTGTACCAGCTGATGAGATTTTTAGGGAGATGTCTGCAGCTTCCAGAGCGTTTTCCAGATGTGCTGGCTCTGTAACCCCTGGGCAGCAGCAGCGTGGGGAGGAACAGAAGGGTTGATTCCTCAAAGTGCTGCTCTGCTCCTGCTCTTCAGCAGAATAAAAATTCCTTTTTTTGTCAACGCCTTCCCAAGGTTGCAATGCCAATAGCACCGTGTGGGATTGCTCTGCCCATGGTGCAGCACAAGGTACAAGGGCACGATCACAACCTCCCCTGCCCTGCACCTTCCTGGTCCCTCTCCAGCGCAGGAAGAACATGCTGAGGAATCTCAGGATGGTCTGGGCTGCGAAGATCAGCCCATTCCAACCTCCCTGAGGATGATGCGTTTAGATAAAAGGATGAGAAGTACCAGGAGAAAATGTGGCATGGGAACAGACAGGGCAGGTGGCCAAGAGCTGAAGGGAGCTGGCTCTGAGTCCCTTTGGAGCAGGAGCAAACACGGATGCAGCTGCCTGCAGTGGGTGTCCCCAGTGGGAGCAATTTGTAAAGATGCACTTGTCTTTACAAACCTGTGGGTCTGCTGGTGGATCAAACCAGCACTGAGAGATAAAAGAAACAATGGGGTGGATTCCACTGATTGATGAATGGAAAGAAAGATATTTGCCTTTACCAACAAACTGCAGGTTTGCTGATAAATGAAATTGGATACTGGATGATGAAAGAAGCAATGGGGAAAAAACATTAGTTCCATAGGAATTAAAAATGAAAAAGGAGGGTTGAATTAGAGGGGAGTCTCAGGTATCAGGTGTTCTGGGAAGTCTGGACCTCTTAAGTACATCAGCCCATGGGGAAAGAGAGAGAGAAATTGGGATAAAAAGGGAAGTGAGTCCTCCAAAAATGGGAGAGACCCCAGGGGAATGCCCCATGGCCTCTCCTTTTATTCAAATAAAATAAAAGGACTCCTCTGCCTCCTTTTTAGACATAAACCTCTGGTGTTTGTGGATTAATTTTCCTGCCACCAGGGAAGCTCAGTCTGCACTTGGGATCTGCTGCTGGGCAAAGCTGCTGCTGCTACCCAGCCCTGAGCAAATCCCTGGCACCTCCAGGGCATGGGGCACAGCAGGAGGAAATGAAAGGATTTCCCACAGGCACAGAGAGGTGATGGCCTCTGAAGGGACTCTTTGCCACGGGCATTTGGGCAGGAGGAAGGGGAAAGCAGAATTGTCCTTTCCTTTTCCTGTCTTTCAACACGTTCTTGTCTGGGGCATGGACCAGATCTCCTGGCACAAGTTCTCACAGTGGATATTAAAGTGGAAGCTGGAAAAGCATCCCAAGCCCTTTTAGGAGTTGGAGATTATTCTGCCATCCCATCTCTGGGGTTCTTTGGACATCTCTGCATGAAGCAATTTGTTCCTCTGGTGGCTTCAGCATCACCAAGGTCAACCAGGCCACCCTGGCAAGGACAGCTGGGTCACAGCAGGAGCTGCTGGTGTGCTTCTGCCCCCTGAGACAGGGTGGGCAGTCCTCCAGAGGGGAAAAGCAGACAGGATGTGCAGGGCTGGACCTGGCTTTGTGTGAAGCTCAGGGACAGATCAGAATCAAAGCCAAAAGCTCCCAGCCAAGGCAGTGGTGCTGTCTGCTTTGCCTCTCTGCTTTCAGGTGCTGCCAGCTCCACTTGTGCCTCCTCCATTGTTTCCCAAGCACTCAGGACAGAGCTGAGGAAACCAAGCCCTAGACCCTACACGGATGAACAGAGGTAAAATTAGAAACCAGGAGAGCAGACTTCCTCCAGACTCCTTGCTACTGAAAGCCCAGAATATCTGTTTTGTCCCTGGAAAGTCCTTCACCAGCTTCCACTCACCAGTCAGGGCTCTTTCAGATCCTGCTGAGATGCTGAGGCTGGGGCTCTGCTTAACATATTTGGGAAAGAATTGCCTTTTGGGATCTATTTTAGCTGTGCTGGCCACCAGCCCTGATGTTTGGAGTCCCACCTTTCTGGATCCCTCTACCAGCTGCTGCTGAGGTGCAGACAGAGCCCCTCTGTTCACACAACACTCAGTGGCTGCGAGGAACAAGTGTTTGCTGAGTCCCTCTGGGAAACAAAACTCCTCATCCTCATCCCTGTCCTGAAACGATCTCAGCTGTGCAGGGCCTGGCTCTCCTGCCAGGGACTTGGGCTTTACCCCATCAGGGTAAGGAAGGAAGAAATCCAAGCAAACAGCTTGTGGAGAGCTCCTATTTCTTCTTGGAACCAGCTCCTCTCTCTCACACTGCCCTTCCCCTCAGAGGTCTCAACCCCTGGAGAGGGAGGCTGGCATTGTGTCAGTTTTGGGGAGAGATGCTGTGACAAAGAACACTTTTCTCTCAGGCACCAGCTGCCCTCCACCTGCTGCTGGACACGTTTCATTTGCTGTGGAGTCCGGCCCAGCCTGAGCCACATGCACCAGGGAAAAATCCCATTCCTTGGGATTCTCCTTCTAGGCACAGCTGGGCTCCAGATCCTCAGAAACCCAGAGAAAAAGAAAGCACAGAGAGGAAATCAGTCAGTGCTTCAGAGCACCAGAGAATTTTAGTTCAGGCTACAGGGAAAGGGTTCATCCAGCCTCCTGAATTCCTGCTTGTTCATGATTCCATATCCCATAGAAATAGAGGGAGCAGGGAGAAGAAAGAACTCCTTCTGCCTGGTTGCAATTAAAGGTGTCATTCAGCTGGAGAAGGGTGTGAATAACTCTCATTTTTCTGGTTTGTTCTCACCACCCAGGCGCGCCTCTGCCTACCTGGGCTAGACCATTCCTGTCAGCACCTGGAAAAATCAGCTTTCTTTGGGATTGCACAGGTTCTGTGGGTGGAACTCACCCCAGCTGCTTGGTTCCTGCATGAAGGGCCCTTTGTTCACGGGGTTGGTTTGGTGCTAGCTTTGATCACTTTAAATCTTGCTGCTCCTTGCCGTGATTTTAGCCACACCAATGCAGCAGGCAAAGTGTGTGGGGAGATCTTTGGGGTTGTCTCATCAAGACAGCAGTGATGGGGGAGCAGGGTTTGTAATTCCCTGTGAGCTGGGAAAAGGCAGCTGGAAATTCTTTGGTGCACAAATGCAGCAGCAGCAGCAGCAGCAGCAGAATTCCCTCATTTCCACCAGGAAGCAGCAAAGCCGTGCTCGTGCTGAGCCATTCCACTGCAACTGGCAGATTCCCACTGATAATCATTAGAGGGGAAAACAGGAGACCAACAAATCCTTTTTTATTTTTTTCTCTTAAGAAAGCCTTGAAGAAGAGAGGAAAACAATCCCTGGATGATGGAATTGCACCCCAGCACAGCGCCTGCTCCAAAACAGATGCAGCATCTCCTTGTCAGTCGTGCTGGATGTGGCTGTTCACAAAAAAAATCCCCATGAACATCCTGGAGATGAGGAAAATTCCCTCCAAAGCCTGGCCAAGTGTTTCTCTGGCACCAGACATTTCCATGAGGTCACTGTTGGAGTTCCTCCCGTGTCTGGATGGTTCACAACCAGAAATGAAAATGCTTTGTGGTTTTGTGACCCCTTGTGTGTCTCACTGTGGTCTAGCATGGGGCAAAAGGGTCTTTGCATTCCTGCTGGCATCCTCCAGGATTTGGGATACTGCAGGATGTCCAGCCTGGCTCAGTCTCCATTTTCCCTGCTCCTTCCAGAGCTACCTCACAGGAAAAGTCTTGTCACCCCTCATTTATTATCAACTGTAACAAAAGATGATTCCAGGAATCCCTGCACTAAAACCCTCTGCTTTTTGTTCTGCAGTCCTGGAAAAAATGCTGGAATCTGGGCAGGGTCAGAGGTCTGGCATGTGGGGTGAAAACTTTGTGGTTTTTGCTGGTGAAACCTGCAGCGATGGGTGTCTCCTCACATCCTGCCATGGACTGGTCTGAAGGGCCAGAAGCAGAAAACAGAATTCCAGCACTGCTTTGGAGATTTGTAGGAATTTCATGAAGGGAGAGAAGCCTTGGGAGCTTAGGCTGATGGTGGAAGCAGTGACGTGGATAGTCAGAGGGGCTGCAGGCAAAAAGCCCTTTTTAGAAAAGTTTCACTGTTCCATTCTGCATCAACTCTCCATGTTTTCCTCTCTGGGAGATCTCTCCATCCTGTTCCAGGTGTTGCCTCCATTCCTGCCCAGCTTGCTGTGGCCTCCCAAGAGCTTGGAGATGAGGGAAGAGAGAGAACAAACAGGGAGAGAAGCTCTGAGTGCCTTTTATTGGCAAAGCATCCCAACAGCAACGTCCTTGACAGGTGCCAGGAAGCAAAGCAGAGGCAGAAAAAAGCCCCATGAGTGGGAGAACTGTGCAAAACAGGATCTGCCAGACTTCCTCTGCAGCACAGCCGTGCCCAGGGAGCAGGAGAGGGGAGCAGGGCAGGTCCCACACCTGGAGCAGCCCAATCTGAACACAAATTCCCTCCTGAGCAGCACCAGAACCACCTGAGATTTCCAGCTGGGCATTTCCAGCTCAGTATCCCATTTCTATATAAATATCTGCAGCTTTGGTTGTCCTTTTGAGAGCCAGCAGGGAAAATGAAGTGGTAAGTGTTCCTTCACTGCCTGGTTCAGGGCTGCAGCTGGGGAGGCAGGAATAGCTGGAATTGCAGATTTTCAGTGAACACCAGGGTTTGAGTGCACAGGGGCAGTGCTGGCGTGGGTGCTGCTGTTCTTCTGTTGCTGTTTCCCATTTCCCTCAATGTTTTGTGGCATTCCCCCCATTTTGGGAGGGATTTTTAGGACCATTCTCTAGGAGTTTGCTGTAGTGGCAGATTTCCACGAGGTAGATCTGCTCAGAACCCTCACGGGGGACCTCAATTCCTGCCTCTCTTGAGTAATGCCTCTTACTGGATTTTATTTGATTCCTCATTCCTGCTGGGAAGTGGGAGTATGGATGGGCTCTGCATTCACATCACCTGACTCTTCTTTCATGGCTGGAAAAAGCAAATTTATCTTGCAGTGGGAGCCTGAGCCCCATGGAAGGGTGGAGAGCAGAGAGGACATTTCTGTCCAGCAGTAACACTTACTTGTGGAGGGGATATTTGTGCTCTGGTTGTTCTTTCATCGTTCAGGAATTACAGCACCAGGCTCTGGAACAAAAGTCTCTTATCCCCAAAAGAGATGGGAATTGTTTGGGTGGCTTTGCACACACCCAGCCACCTCTTTCTCCATGGGCTGCTGGAATGGCAGCAATTTCCCCAGGCTGACGTGGGAGGATGTGAGGCTGGCAGGAAGGGATGGATGTCAGGCAGAGCAGTTCCCAGCAGAGCCCTCCACTTCCCTTGGCTTGCTTATCCATCAGGATTTCTAATCTGCCCTTTTATTTTTTAAATTGGAAAGAACAACTTGTTGATGGCAGCAAGGCTCATCCCCCTGTCACTTCCACATTCCATCCCACACCTCAGCATGGCCCTTCCCAGCAAAGATTCAAGGTGGAAAGCACAGGATTATGTCCCCAAAGGCCACCCAGTGAGGCTCCAGATTCCCTTGTGGGAGCTCTGTGGGGTTGGGTGGTGGGTGAGGCACTGGGGTTGTGTGGTTTGTGCTCAGCTCTGCTGATGTCCAGGCAGGATTTTCCTCCAGGGTTTGATTCCCTGTGGATTGTCCCACACTGTCTGTGCTCCACAAGGCACCTGCACCTCCAGAACTCGCTGGACTCGTGGAAAATGAAGAATTGGTGCCTTGAAAGAGGAGCTGACTCAGAGCTGATCCCTTCTGACACTGAACCACCACGGGGGGACAAATTCCCAAACGGGGGGACAAATTCCCAAGTGTTCCATGAGCAGGGAGGGATCTGGCCAAGGTCAGCTGGGCTGGAGAAACGCAGGGAGTCATTCCCTTCCCTCCCACTCCCTCTCCAGCCAGCTCTGCACAAAAAGAGGGATTGTTTTCTGTGCTCCCAGCTTTTTCTCTTTCCTGCTCACATGTTTGTGCCTTCTCTGAGAGGGGGGAAAAGCCCCACGTGCAAAGTAAGCCCGCAGAAAATCCTGCCTTGGAGTCAGCTCTGTTATAAATCAGGGTTGGTGCCATTCTGGCAGCCTGGAGCAGGGAAATAAAAGGAAATTTCTGTCCCAGGATGGTCCAGTTTGCAGCTCTGCTGCAGCCACAGCAGTGCTGGAGCTGTTCCACCCACGAGTGGATTTATCCTGAAGTGGAGCTTCTCTGGTCCCAGTGATGCCTTTTTGGGATACCTAAACACAGAGGCCAGACAAAATTAAGATAATAAAAAGCAGTTCTATTTATTGAAGGCCCTTCAGGTACATTTAGGGCAGGGGCTACACCTAAAATGGACCATGGGTTTTCACACTTTTATAAGTTTGATCCATTTTCATATTGGGGATTAATCTTTTAATTACAGCTTCAGGTAATGAAGGAATTTACCCCAAGTTTGCTTCCCCCCCAGCCTATTTTTGTTGATGTTTCTCGGGGCCTGTGAGGTGTCCTTGATTCCCAAGCCTGGAGAGGAATTGTTGTGTCTGAGCAAAGTGGGAAAGCTGCAGCTCACGCTGCACACGGAGTTTAGAGTTCTGCACAAAAGAACTGCAGGATTACAAATCCATGAAAGAAAATAATCTAAAAATAGAAAATCTAAAATCCTAAGGAAGAGCGAGAAGGCTGCAGAGCTGGGAGTGGGGAGGCTGGAGCTGTCACCTGGGTGTTGAGGCTGATGGAAAATCAGCCTCACTGCAGATTCCAGGCTGAGAGCAGCGAGCTCTTGGCCAGCTCTGCTGCAGCTGCACTTCCAGAGGGGGCCGGGAGCTTCTCCTGGTGGGAACTGCCAGCCCCACGCTGCTCCCCTCTCCTGCTGTGGCTGGATCTGGGGCTCAGGGGTGCTCAGAGGCTCATCCATCACTGCCCCTGCTGCTTCCCACCACGCTCAGAGCCTGGCAGGATTTACACAACCCTCTAAAAATAGAGCACACCCAAAAATACAGCTGATGGCAGCAGCAGCTCTGGTCTGTCCTGACCACCCAGGAAAAGGGAATAATGTCCTGATGGCCCCTGCTGAGGCCTGAAACATCTATCTCTATCAGAGATAAATAAAATAAAAGCCACGACAGAGTCAAACTCAGCCCTCCAGCACCCTGGCAGAGCCCTGAGCCTGGCATGAGGCTGCAAAACTGCCCTAATTACTGCAGAGATTCAAAGAAATTGGGGACAGAAGGTGAATTAAGGGAAACAGATGCCAGGGCATCCTCCTGGGGGAGGGAATCTGATCTCCTCTGCTTTGGTCGTTCCTGTGCTGGCTCCTCCCTGCAGACAAACAAAGCTCTCCAAATGCTGGAGTCTCCTCTGCATCCCTGCAGGATGCTCCAAATTGGGTTTTTTCCTCTCTCCCAGACAGACAAATGTAAGAGGTTACAGCTATGGAGAGGGGATGGGAGTTCTCAGGGCTGTTTGAGGGGAAGCAGCAGCTCCTTACGTCGGTGGAAATTCCTCAGGAAACCCAGTCCTAAGGAGATTCTCTTAAATTTGGCTTTTTCAAGTCGTCTGGGCTTTCCTAACAGGATGGGGATAGGGCAAAGAAGTCAAGCAATAAGGAAAATGATCCACTCCAAAGAATAGCCTTTGGCTAAAAATTGACCTCTTCATCCAGACCTTGCTTTTACTGCTTAGAAGTCAGTCCAATTTTTGGAGCTATTTGGGTTCCTGGCAAGCAAAGTGAGGTCCAGCTGGGAAAAAAAAAGGCAGTTAAATCCTGCCTTGTGAAGGAAATTAAGCAGGAATTTAAAATCTTGGAGAATTTCTTCTAGAAATTCTCGGGGAGAAACACAAAAGGTTCCTCCCCCCACACCCCCCTGTTCAGAGCTATCAAATTCATGCCCAGCTAAATCCAAGATGCTTTGAATTATGAATATTTGAATATGAATGCATTAATTTCTGTATGAGTTATGGAAAAGTTGGTTCAGCCAGGCTATAGGGATCTGGGACCTGAATCAGCCACTCCTCCCTCTGAAGTTTTAACACAAATCTTGCAGCCTTTGGAAAGAGGTGCTGGTCCTAAAAGCCAGGGAATCTCTGCTCAGGATATTTTGGGGCCCACCCGTGTTTGTACCCCCTCTTCCTGTGCAGTTCCTGGCACTGTGGGATCACATCTTTATGTGTAACGTCCACTCCTTTATTTATGGCAGCTTTGTCAGTGCAAACAGGGATTGGGAACTTTGGTCTGGCAAAACCTGGCATTCCAGAATGTGTCCATGTGTCCTCCCTGTTTTTTTTTTTTTTGTTTTTTTTTTTTTTGTTTTTTTTTTTTTTTTTTTTTTTTTGTTGTTGTTGTTGTTTTTTTTTTGTGTGTGTGTGTGTGTATGTGTGTTTTTGGTTGGTTGGTTGGGTTTTTTTGTGTTTTTTTTTTTTTTTTTTTTTGGTTGGGTCAGTGATCCTCAGCTTGCTCCAGCTGTGAAATTACTGCAATTCCAGGCAAGAATGAAGAGTAAATAAAATTTCTGGGCTTGCGGACCCCCGAATTCAGGGCTCAGAGTTCAGAGCTGCTGCTCCTCACCCCACAAGTGGCCATGTTCTTGTGCTGTGTGACTTTTTAGGGAGCTTTGGGGTAAAAGAGATCATCTATAAGCTGGACCTTACCTCACTGAGGAGTCATCCCCAGCACTGCTCATCCTCTGAGAAACATAAAACTGGTGAATGCTGCGAGTAAACACATCTATTTTTGTAGTTTGTCTTCCAAGTCAAACAAAAATAAGAGATGACTCGAGGCTGAGCCCTACACGACCCAGTGGTAACTGAGAAGTGACAGACTCAGGGCCTGACCCCGGGCTGGGATTCAGACTGGCATTTCTGGGGTCAGGGAGTTGAGGTTGGTGCCCTTCAGCCATGAGCCTGCAGCTGAGCAGAAATCAAGCGTGGCACAGTGGGTGAGCTGTTCCTGCTCATTCTGGGGGAAAATCTGGGTGATGTTGGTGTTTCTGCTCCTCTCAGCATCCTCTGAGTCAGATTTGGGCTGCTAAGAGCTGAGCAAGGTCTGGCCTTGCAGCCCAAGCCCTGTCCAGGAGGATTCCTGCTCCTTGGGTGACTTCTCACCTGTGCTGGGGCTGCACAAGCCTTCCCTGGAGTTCCAGGGGAAGTTTTCATCCTCCTCACCCCCCAAAAGCTGCTCTGCTCCCTTTCCAAATGGGGATTTTCCAAACTGCCATATATAGATCCCCCTCCAAACAAACCCGCCTATGTGGAGCTCAAACAAGGCTGTGTTCCCAAAAGCCTGTTTGTTCCAGCTGCAGGAATTTGCCTCACAGAAGAGGATGTTGCATCTCTTCAGAAATTGGGGATTGTTTACGTCCCCTGAATGTCACAGCAGCTGCAGCAAAACCTCCCCAGGCATCGAGGGCTCTATGAAATACCTGAGCCCCAGCAATATCACAATCAAAATGTGGTTGATTGGTTGCTGGTGGTTTTATTTTTATTTATTTTTTTTTTTTTCTTACAATTATTCATTATTCTTGAACTCTTCTGTAGCTTGGCATGGGGAGGAGAGGATCATCCCAAAGGAATTTTGGCCAAATCCACAGCAGGTGGAGAATGGGAACTCAGAAGTGATGGGGAGCTGAGATTTAACCAGGAGCAAAACTGGAGTGACACCTCTGGCTTCAGGTGCAGGATGCATCCAGGAAAGAATCAGCACGAGCACAGGCACCAGGCTTACTGGAAACAGGATTTGCCAATTCCTGTAAAGTTTAAAAATAAACCCTCTAAGATCTAATTATTTTCCAGGCTGCTTTTTCCTGCTTGCACCTATCCAAGCAGGATTTAGAGGTAGATAAAGGCTCCCTCCAGTCTGCAGGGTGTGAACAGCATCCACGGGGATAAACTGGCAAAAAAAAAAAGCCCCAGGGAATTATTCTGAGCTGAGCAACACTTCCTTGGGAAGTGAGTAATGGAAGGAAATCATCTCCATGTATCCAGCAGCCCTAATGAAGGGGTCTAAATGGGTCTGGACATGGGGCAGGAGGAGGAAGGGGTGGGATATGGTGGGATTTGATGTGATATGGTGGGAGCAGGTTGATGCCAGGGATAGCTGGTGAGAACCAAAGGGATTTGCAGTGGGGCAAAGAAAAATGGGAGAAAATAGGCTAAGAAAATGGGCTAGAAATGCTCTGGGTCTGGCTGCCAGGGCTCTCGGAGGCACATCCCGAGCCCTTGGCTAGGGCAGGTGGGTACAAGGAGAGGATTTCCTTCCACTGCTTCCATTGCCTGCCTCCTCCAGCCCAGCCCTCCCGTGTCCCAGCTCCAGAACCCAGCAAGGACAGAAACACCAGCAGAGAACCAGGATGGGACTGGGGAAAGTCCTGAGCTCAGCAGTGGTTTGGAAATAGTTTTGCTTTTTTTGGCTGCTCTCATGATCAATCCATGAGGATTAAGTGGGAATCTGTGCAGCAGGAATGGATGGATTTGCTCAAATTGGGGGATTATTACTTTGTGGGATTTGCTCAAATTGGGGGATTAGATCATGGTGGGATTTGCTCAAATTGGGGGATTATTACCCTGGGGGATTTGCCCAAATTGGGGGATTAGATCATGGTGGCATTTGCTCAAATTGGGGGATTATTACCTTGTGGGATTTGCCCAGGTTGAGGGATTTGACCATGTGTGATTTGCCCAAATTTGGGATTATTACCATGTGGGATTTGCTTTGCTGTGTAATTTCCCCTGGAAGCTCCTCTGCCACCTGAGCCTGTACCACATTTTTTAACCTGTATTTTTTTTTTCCTGCTTCAGGATGCGGGTGCCACCTGGGAGGGGATCTCAGAGTGAGAGCAGGGATAACCCAATTCCCTAAAATCTGGGCTAAAGATGGTTCCAGCCTGGATGGGTGAGGCTGTCACCAGCCCAGGGACTGAGTGATGGAACATCCTGGTGCTGTCAGCTCCCTTGAGATGCAGATGGGCCCCAAACTGGGAGTGGAACACAAACAAGATTGGAAAAAATGGGTTTTTAATTGATCTTCAGCCTAATTTTCCATTTGCTGGATGAGTTTGGATACAGCTTTTTTCCACTCTGAACACTCCTTGGCCCCTAACTCCTGCTGAATTTTTTTACAGTTCCCAGGGGAGAGGAAATAAAATTGGAGGAAATATTCCTCACCAGTGTCTGAAATCCCCAAAGCTCCCAAATATCCCTTCTTTGCTGCATTTCAGCCTGGCCTGCTGGTCCCTCCCCTTGTCAAGGGAGTGAGGACTGATGGATCTCTTCATAAATGGATGTGATTTTCCAGCTTTTCCCTCTGCTGGTAACATCTTGGATCTGTCCAGAGGCAGCACATGGAAAAACCTACAGTGGAAAGGGAATTGTTGTCACCTCACCTGAGAAGTGGGAGCCAAATTCAGATGTGAGGAGAGCAGGACAGCCCTGGGAAATTTCTGGGAAAGGGAATTGGGGTTGATTTTTGATGTTCTGGCAGAAATTCCCTGCGCACAGGGGCACACAGGAGAGGTTGAACCTCGGCATCTTTGGTGCTTGCTCCTCTCCCTTCATCCAGGGAGAGATTTATCCCAGGTTTATCTTTAAGCTGGGAGCCCCCTTTGCCCTGGGATCCCAGCCTTGAGCCCGTATTTAACACCACGCCTTGAGAGATGATCCCTGGGCTCTTCCCGTGCCAGCTGCAGTTCCCAACAGTTCTCCCTGCCCTTTCCCACCTGGGCAGCTCCTTCCTGCAATTCCTGCCTGTCTTGGTGTCCCCACAGCCCTTCCCAGGGGGACACAAGCTCCGAGTGTCCCCAGCCCGTGGGAAGCAGTACTAGGACCTGTGGAATGCTCCTCCCAGAAGATTAGCCAATATTCCCAGGGCAGGGCAGCTCCCAAGCCTTTTCTACTTTTCTTTCCTTTATAAACGTGGTTTTTTACTTCTTCTAGCTCATTCCAGAGAGCAGAGCTTTGGATTTCTCGCAGCTTTTCTTTCCTTTTTTTTTTTTTTATTTTTTTTCCCTCCCCTTCGGGTTACTGGCGTGCTGCCAGGGCCTCGCAGGGCCAAAGTTTTATCTGTAAGGATATATTTTTTTTCAAACCAGCTGCACACAGAGAGCGAATCCCCGCTCCTGGGGCAAGCTTAACTCGGCGGAGGAAGAGCAGCAGGAGCGCTGCTCCTCCGGCTATTCCTGTCAAGATGGATTTATGGCTTTAAAAGGAGTAAAGGGAGGCGGGGGGGGGGGAAAGGAAGGAGAATTAGAATTGCCTGCAGGAGCCGGAGCTCGCAGCACAGCCCAGTAAAACACGGGCGAGGAGCGGGGATCTCCGGGCATGGCAGGGGGAGCGCGCTGGGAGCCGGGGCGGCCGGACCATGCCTGATCCCAGGCTCTCGGTCTGCCTTTACAGAGCCCAGCCCGCGGATCTGAGCTCGCTTAAGCCACGACCAGGCTCTGCTATGTTGGCCAAGGCGGTGCTTTCCCTTGGGCTGTGGCTGCGGCTTGCTGCGGGACAGGACACACCTGAGTCAGGTGAGTGCCTGGAAAAGGCAAAGGCGTTCCTGTGGTGCTTCCTTTGCTACGTTTTGCCCCATAAACCCTGTGCAGAATAAAAGCTGAGGGTGTTTTAGGTGCTTTTTTAGGTATTTAGATGTCCTTTGAGTACAAGAAACAAACCTGTCTGCAACTGCCGCTTAGAAAGAAGTTTTGTCGTGTTTGTTTCGAGCGGGGAAGAGGAAATCGTTGTAGAAATTTGCGGGGTTAAGAGTAATCGTGTGGAAAAGTCCCCGCTTCTCACCGTGGACTTGAGGACAGGCACAGAAAGAAGTCAAGGCAGTGATTAACACTTGCTAATCACTGTAATTCAATCATCCAGCTCCGCTTTAAAACGTTTTCTCTTGGATAGTGCTGATGGAAAATGAAAATGGGTCAGTCCTGCAGAGCTGGCAGCGGGGAAGGGGACGTGCAGGAGGTGGATGTCTCATTCCTGGACCCTGGGCAGGGACTCATCCCACATGGTGGTGGCTGAGCTGCTGCAATTCATCGTGTCCTGCCCTGTGGAGCAGGTTCTGTGACTGCAGGGATGGTTGTGTTTGGTTTTCACCGCCCCTGGAAGCTGCAGTGCGGTGGGAAACGAGAGGGAGAACCTCGTGTGTGCCTGGCCAGGAGCTCCTGAGACAGAGCAGCCCATACTGCTGGGTCTGACTGTGCTGGGTGCACAGAGAGGCTGGCTTCTGTCCCTCAGTGTCCCAGGGTGCTGGCTTCTGTCCCTCAGTGTCCCACAGTGCAGGGTTCTGTCCTTCAATGTCCTGGGCTGGGGCTCAGATCCCTCCCGTGGAGCTGGGTTCTGTCCCAGGCTGGGTTCTGTCCCTTTGGGTTCTGTCCCTCTGGGTGCTGTCCCTCGGTGTCCCAGGCTGGGTTCTGTCCCTTTGGGTTCTGTCCCAGGCTGGGTTCTGTCCCTTTGGATTCTGTCCCTCTGGGTGCTGTCCCTCGGTATCCCAGGCTGGGTTCTGTCCCTTTGGGTTCTGTCCCTCTGGGTGCTGTCCCTCGGTATCCCAGGCTGGGTTCTGTCCCTTTGGGTTCTGTCCCTCTGGGTGCTGTCCCTCGGTATCCCAGGCTGGGTTCTGTCCCTTTGGGTTCTGTCCCTCTGGGTGCTGTCCCTCGGTGTCCCAGGCTGGGTTCTGTCCCTTTGGGTTCTGTCCCTCTGGGTGCTGTCCCTCGGTGTCCCAGGCTGGGTTCTGTCCCTTTGGGTTCTGTCCCAGGCTGGGTTCTGTCCCTCTGTGTCCCAGGCTGGGTTCTGTCCCTTTGTGTTCTGTCCCTCTGGGTGCTGTCCCTCTGTGTCCCAGGCTGGGTTCTGTCCCTTTGTGTTCTGTCCCTCTGGGTGCTGTCCCTCGGTGTCCCAGGCTGGGTTCTGTCCCTTTGGGTTCTGTCCCTCTGGGTGCTGTCCCTCGGTGTCCCAGGCTGGGTTCTGTCCCTTTGGGTTCTGTCCCTCTGGGTGCTGTCCCTCGGTGTCCCAGGCTGGGTTCTGTCCCTTTGGGTTCTGTCCCTCTGGGTGCTGTCCCTCGGTGTCCCAGGCTGGGTTCTGTCCCTTTGGGTTCTGTCCCTTTGGGTTCTGTCCCTCGGTGTCCCAGCTGGGGCAGGAATGGTGCTGCAGCTCCCGGCATTGTCCCAGCGCTCCAAGTCCACCCGGGCAGCAGCAATTCCCATTGTCCTGCCATCTTGCTGCCCTGGGAGCTGGTGGCATGTACCCAACCAGCATGAACAATGCTCAGACCTTCAGGGTGTGTGACAAAGCCAGCCATGGCATTCCAGAGGGGTTGTGCTGCTCCAGAGGCGAAGTGTGTGTGTTTGGGATGAGCTGTCTTGGGGATGTGCTGCCTTTGGAATCACCCTCTGGGCAGGAGATGCCCATCCCAGCCTGGCACAGCTCCTGGCAGGGGCTGGTGCCTTGTCCAGAGGTGTTGTGATGCTGTGCCACGGTGTCAGGGACAGGGACACTTTGGGATGTGTGTCCAGAATTCCATTTCCCTGGGATTGGACTGAATGTGAGTGACTGTGGCTTCATTCTCAGCTGCAGTGGGCAAAGTGAGGAAGCTGCTGGGTGGTCACTGGTGATTCGACATGCTCAGGAACGACTGGATTGTCCTGGACGATGGATTTTGGATTGTCCTGGACAATGGGCGCTAGATTGTCCTGGACAATGGGTTTTGGATTCCTGCACAAAGTCAAGGCAGATTATGACCGATTTTCCCCTTCCATTTTTGGGTCCAGATTCAGATCTGGGCAGCAGCCATATAGAGTGCAGCCTTTTGGTGGTTTGGGCTTGGATAAATGGAATTTGATTGTCATTTCCTGGGCTGGTATCGGCAGAAAATGATGGGGATGTTGCTGTTGTGAGTGAAAAATAAAGACACAGCCCATCCATGCACACTTTGTGGGGGACCCTACTGCACTTACTGACCTCTGAAGCACTGGCATAATTCCATGATCCCAGAACTGTTGATAAAACAAGCAGAGAGAGCGAAACTCACGGCAAGATCACAAGAGATGACAGCACAGTTCCCCTCCTGCTGATGGGATTTGTCTGAAGAGCCATTTCTCATCCTGAACTCTGTGCCGTGGATGAGCTGGAGCCTCTAAAGACTTTTAACCACATGAGATTTTTGGGCTTGGTGGACGTCACCCCATCATCACGCAGGTGACCTCCCCATTTCCCATGGGGTCTCTGCCACGGTTTGAAATGTCAAACCCTTCCTGGGTGGCTTGGGGGGAGAATTGTCTGCCAGGGAGAGGTGGTGCCTTCCTCCTCCTGCCTCTCACTGTGATCCAGAGGGGCCACAGAGAAGCTCAGCCCGTGTTCCTCAGTTCCTCTGCCTCCTTCTCATAGCGGAACTTTTCTCCTTGCGTGGCCAAGCAGTGAGAGAAGACAAACGTGGGATGTCAAACACAGTTAACCCAGACAGGACATGATCCTTCTTGGCTGTAACTGAGCCCCACGAGCTCCAAGGCTGTGTAAATCAGGCGTGTGGAGCGTGTTCAGCTCCCAGCTGAGAGCGTGGGGAGCTCCTCGAGCGGATGTCTTCTGTCAGCATCACGGGGAAGTCTGGCCAGCTGTTTTCCTCCTGGAAAAGCCAGCGGGCAGCGTTGTGTTTCCATAGTGACATCCTGCTCCCATGTCAAGCCCTTCAAAACACTTGTGAGCCCTGTGCATTGACCGGGCATCACGCAGGGAGTGACAGCAGGACCCTGCCGTGGGTCCCGTGTCTCTGCCCGGTGATCAGCTCTGCAGTTATCCCTGACAGTTCAGGACTCAACGAAATGCTCACGGATGCCACTTTCCCTCCAAATCCCCCCCTGAAAAGTGAGAAATCCAGAAATCCTCACCCGGCACCTCGCCAAAGCCGTCTAAAGTGAGCCAAGTGCCTGAAAGCAGCAGCTGCTTGCGTAAGCAGGGATTTGCTGGTAACAAAGCCCGCAGCCCCACCTCTGGCACGGATGGCATGTTTGTACTGGATGCAGGACAAGGAGCAGGAGGAAGGATGAGGGAATTGAAAGCCTGGACCTGCAGAGAGGGGCGATGCTGCCACGCTCCTGATGGGGGGAGAGCCTTTGTCTCGATTTATTTATTTATTTATTTTTTAAATGGATTTTTTCAGCTGGATAGGAGGAGTTTGTTTCCATCTCATGCAGGGCTGGGATGATGGTTGAATGAAGGAGAAGCTTTCTGCTCGACCCACAGAGCAAAACACACCCCTGCCCACCGGTGGGTTTAGCTGCTGGTTTTGTTATCCAGTTGTTGTTAACCAAGGCAGAACCTTGTGGTGTCAGATTGGGGCTCTTCCTAATTAGCACAGCAATGAGTGATGGGGAAAACCAGCGTTTAAGGGATGTGAATGGGATGCACCTCTCTTGTGTGCAGGGCACACGCTAAAGCTGTGACTCCCCAAACCTTTGTTCTTTTGGGGTTTCACACTAAAGGACACAGCTGTGACTCCCCAGACCTTTGTTCTTTTGGGGTTTCACACTAAAGGACACAGCTGTGACTCCCCAAACCTTTGTTCTTTTGGGGTTTCACACTAAAGGACACAGCTGTGACTCCCCTTTGTTTTTCACACTTGTGCTCACCTGGCTGTTCCCCATGCAGGTAGCTCTGGCAGCAATAGAATTTCTGCTCCCTCGGGGTGGATTCCCAGCTCCCCTCCCAGTGCTTGTGCACATGACCCTGCTGTTTACTGCTGCAAGAACGTCCTTTGGCCATTGATCCCTGCCCTGCCAGGGCCAGACACTTTTCCAGCTGCTTGTTGCAACATTTGGGAAGCGAGGGACGCTTCTCAAAGTGGTGAGGAGCAGAGGGGAAGAACAACCCTGCCTTGCCAAGATCTCTCCCTGTGTCCTGCCAGCCAAACCAGTGGCTTGGACTCCTTCCAGCAGAGAGGAGAGCTCAGAGCTGTGGCTTGCCTTACTTTGTGCAGCCAGCAGCACGACCCAAAGCCCTGCTGGAATGCCACTGAGACTTCTGGGATCCAGGGGCAGGGACCTGTGGGGTCACAGTTCAGCTCTGCTGGGTGATGTGGTGATTCCTGGAGTTCACTTTCATTTTCTGAGCACCAGGGCACTGCGAGGGAGTGTCTGTGGCTTGGGGTGAGCTGTGCTGGATCACACAGAACTGGCTGGGATCCAGCTGGGTGCAGGATCAGGGAATGGTTGGGCTTGGGAGGGACCTTAAATCCCATCTCATCCCACCCCCTGCCATGGCAGGGACACCTTCCACTGTCCGAGGCTTCTCCAAGCCCTGTCCTACCTGGCCTGGGACAATTCCAGGGATCCAGGGGCAGGCACAGCTTCTCTGGCCACCCTGTGCCAGGGCCCACCAGCCTTACAGAATTTCTTCCCAATATCCCATCTAAGCCTGCTCCCAGTCAGTTTGAAGCCATCCCCCCTCGGCCTGCCACTCTCAGGTAACTTCAACTTTCTCCCTTTCTGAATGCTCTGCCTGATCTCTCCTGTTGTTCCAGATCCTTTGTGCCTCTGCAGTCTCAGCCAGCACCTCTCCCTGAATCCTGGGATTTGGTACAAGACAACCAAGCTTTCCCAGTAGGTGCCTGTGCAGCTTTTGGGTTCACACCACTCCACTGATGCTGTTCCTTCTCTCTCCCCTGCCAGGTCCCCAGCCATCGATCTCCAACACAGAGGGAGACCTCCTCTTCCTGCTGGACAGCTCTGCCAGCGTCTCCCGCTATGAGTTCTCCAGGGTCAAGGAATTCATGTGGGACCTTTTGCACCCTTTCACCTTTGGCCCTAGGGACATCCAGACCAGCATCATCCACATCAGCACCACACCCACCATGGAGTTCCCGTTTGACCAGTACCTGACCAGTGGCACCCTGAGAAAAGCCATCAATGGCACGCGGCAGCTCATGGGTGACACCAACACGGGCAAAGCGTTGTCCTACGCCAAGGAAAAATTCTTCAGTGGGGAGGCTGGGGCCCGGCCAGACGTGCCCAAGGTGCTGGTGTGGGTGACAGATGGCTTCTCCACCGATGACATCTCAGAGCCCATGCAGCTGCTGAAGGACATGGGGGTGACCGTGTTCATCGTCAGCACCGGCCGCAGCAACTTCCTGCAGCTCTCAGCTGCTGCCAGCCAGCCCTCGGACAAACACCTGCACTTTGTGGACGTGGATGACCTCCCCATCATCACCAAGGAGCTCAGGGATGGCATCCTAGGTAGGCTGGGAGCTGGCAGCAGGGATGAGGATGGGTTGGTGTTTGGCTGTGGGAGAATCTCCCAAATCTCATGGTCATCCTCAACCAAAAGTGCTGCCCCTCCAAAGTGAAGGGGTTTGCCCACCGTGCTACAGGTCCAAGTATAAATCGAGTCTTCTGGGAGGTCTGGGACAAATTCCCTTGTGTTTGTGAGGAGTTCAGCTGGGAATGAGGAACTCAGACAGCAAAATATCTGAATTCCTTAAAACCCCACACATCTTTGAAATGAGTCATGCAGGTCAGGCATCTGCACAATCCAGGCAGAGCAGGAAAATGCCCCACCTGCACAGGCTGTTAACCAAAGGTTTCCCAAACAAGAATGATTTCACCTCAGCAAGAGGCTGCTGATTGTGGACACAAAGTGCCTGAGCCCCTTGAATTGATTTTCACGCTCAGGGTGATTTTTTTTCCCTCTCAAGCATTGTCTGTCTCTGTGGCAGCTGATGGGGGAACACAAACATGTTGAACACATCCAAAAAGGGATGTGTGTCCTTGGCAAGGATTTGGTCCTGTCAGCTCCCTCCAACTCTAGGATAGGTCTGACTCCCTAAACACACCACCTCCAACTCCAGCAGTTGTTCTCTTACAAAATACAATTAAAGTGCCTGTTGTCAGCATTGAGACTATAGGAAAGGAATGTTTTTATTCCAGAAATCCCCTGTCCTAGCATGTTCCACATCCACCACATCCATGGCCTGATTTGGCCAGCACAAGCTTTGGGAGAACAGCCCAAGTGCTGCCCCTCTGCTCCTCACAGGGTTGTGGTGGTGGCTCTGAGAGGGAACAGGCAGCAGGTTGGAGTTTCCACCACTCCAGGTTTTTAGAGCATCCAGAAAAAGCTCTGAGGAGATCAAATTCCACGATCTGGGCCTCAGGACAGGCTTTGGAAGGCAAGGGCACTGCCATCTGCCCCTGGGGTTTGTCTCAGCCTCCCAGATGCCTCTGGATTTGTTTGGAATGCTGAGGGAGTTGCTGTAACTTTGCATACTTCACACAGATTTTTTTCTGGAGGTTCTCCATTGGAAATCCTGATTTCATTCCTTATTTGACTTCTGCTGTGTGAGGTGGAGCTGGCTTTGGTGCCCCAGTAACCCTTTCTACAAAATCCTTGGTGTGTAGCAATTCCTTCTGTTCCCAGTCACAGTCATTAAAAAAAAAAACCACCCAAGGTCTGTATTCTCCCCCAAACACCCAATTCTCTCCCATGTGAGAACTGGGTAGCATCAACAGCCCTCATCCTGTCCCAGCCACCCCACAGACCCCCAGGCATTTTGTTTCAGTGCTTATTCATTTTCTTGTGCATCCTGAATCCAGGTTATGTAAAACAGCATCCCAAAAATTAGAAATCTTCAGCACAGGAGATCATAAAATCTGCACAGGTCACAACTGCTGTGCCTGAGGGCAGCATTCTGTGCATCCAGCAGGCCTAAAACCTGCTGGGCTGGGATTTTAATGGAAGGTGAGACTCCCACATGAATCCAAGAGTTGCAGAGTGCCAGACATTGGTCACATCACCTGATTTCACCCTAATAAAGCTACTAAAGTCCACTGCTCCCTACCTGGAGGAGGCAGCCCTCACTCAGCCCCCTCTTGGGATAGCAGGGACAAACAGGATCTTGGCAGGAAGGAATTAAGCCTTTCCAACTCTGGAATGGCCCAGACTGGTTTAATTATCACTGCTCTCTTATCTTCATCTCCTGCTACTGTTAAAAAAAAAAAAATCAGTGGAGGCTTTTGTAGAGGCACAAACAAGCCTTGTCAAGAGCTGCTCCCCTCCTTCCATCTCCTTTCCAGGAATGGGGTATTCCATGCCTGCCCCACAGATATTCCAGCACAGGGGTTCCTGCCAAGCTGCTGCTGCCTCAGGTGGACTGAGAAGCCTCAATCTCCTCTCAGGAGAGACTCCTGAGATGTGGTGGAGCTGAAATAGCTCCAGTGCTGCTGCTGCTCTGTGGAGGGATGAAGGACATGGACTGTGGATGACTGGGTGTGTCTACTGCCCTTTTTTTTTTTTTTTCCCATTATTTTTCCTTGGCCCTTGGAAGAAATCTGCAGAATTCAGTTCCCAGCCAGCCTGGCAGTGGCACAGCTGGCTTCTGGCAGGCACCCCAGCAGGAAAGGAAGGTTCTCGGGCTGTGGAGGAGCTCAGGTTCCTTCTGTTGCATCTTAGGTGTGCCCAAAATGTGGCATCTGGAGCTCTCCTTCTGGGGAAGGACCCCCTAGTGTTGTGAAACCAAGGCATTCCTCTGAGCTGACATCAGGTCTTGTGCCTGCAGCCACTTGCTCTGTGCTCAGCCCAGTTGAGCTGAGGCTGCTGACTCAGTTCCAGCCTTTGGCATCACCTCCTGAGCCAAGCTTTGCAGGGCCCAGCAGGCCCCGAGCATCACCAGTCCCACGTGGGCTCAGGGCAATGCGTTTCTGACCCGAAACAAGGTCCTGGGTAACTCCTGCTGCAGTGAAGGCTTTGGGTGCTCTGGTGGTCTCACCTGGCACTGAGTCCAAGCAGGTGAGCACAGGGAATGATCTCAGACCCTGAATGTCCACCCTGGAGATGGAGAAGTGTCGTGCCCCCTCCTAAAATCAGAACTTTCCCCACTCATATCAAAGCAGGGAAATTTTTCCCAAATCCCAGCTGCAGCTTCCCAGACCCAGATTAGGACAGGTTCTCCTGCCTGGCTGCATTTCTCACCCTCATCATGGAACCAGCAGCATTCCTGCAAGTCTGATCCTGATCTCTCCAGAGCCCCGGGGATGCCAAGTGGCTGCAGAGTGGTGTTTGGGGTCACCAGGAGGGGGAGGAAAGTGTCACCAGCTGTCTGAGTGTCACTAGGCAGGCACTGGCTGGGTCCAGGACAGTATATTTAACAGGCTGCTTCCCTCTGGGAACAGATAGGCTGGGAAACACATTGTGGACATTGATTTTTCTGTGGTTTATTGCCCTCTTTATATGCTGAAGGCATCTGGGGTTTGGCAAGAAGGGGCAGAGATGTTTGCTGTGGGCTGCTGCCTCCTGTGCTTTGATCTGCCCCCTTTATTCACAGTGCCCCTGCCTCCAAACTCACTTATTTCCATTCCCTGAGCTTTTGGCAGGATTTTTGGCAGGACTGAGGCCTTTCCTGTGCTCCCTGTTCCTTCGTGGCTTGGCTCCTGGTGTTTGTGGGGCTCACAGAAGGGTGCAGTGCCCCAGGACTGCTGATCCTGCCTCCCACCCTCCAAGTGGGAGGAATGCTGCTGGCTGGGATGGGATGGGATGGGATGGGATGGGATGGGATGGGATGGGATGGGATGGGATGGGATGGGATGGGATGGGATGGGATGGGATGGGATGGGATGGGATGGGATGGGAGTGGGCAGGGCACAGAGCAGGGAAATTGCTCCTGACTGCCTGGGAGAGCCAGGGAACAACTCAGAGGAAAAACTGAGGCTCTTTTATTTGGTACAGGGAAGTTGGCAGGGCCTCGGAGCAGCTCGGAGGAGGAGAGCTGATCCTCTCCTGGCTAAGTCTGGGATTGCAAAGCAACCCCATCCTGCAGGTTTGGGAGGAATTTTGTGCCTTCCTTTACCTCTGTGCAATGGGCAGCCAGTGAGAATTACCTAGAGTGTGTCTGAGCACGAGCTGGAAGGTTCTTTTATAAGGATTTAGGAGCACTTCAAGGTTCAGGGTGCTCTTAAAAATCCTTTAAAAACAGAAGAGCATATACACGTTTTTGTATATCACTTCCCTGGAGCTAGAAACAGAGCCCTGTGTGTTTCTGCCCCTCTGGAAGACCAGAGAACAGTGGAATTTTGCTCAAAATGGGCTTGGAAGACCACGCATGTCAGAAGGGTCAAGTAGCAGAGGAAGCTGGGGGAGCTCCCAGCGTCACAAGAGGTATTTTTGCCTGGCATTTGGGGTCTAGAACTCAAAGGTAGCACGAGCCTCAAAGAGAAGGCTCTGTGCAGGGGCAGGGAGAGGTGAGGTGGCACAAGAGGGCTCTGAGTGCTGAATGTCACCAAACAAGGGAGCTCTGTGCAGGCAGTGACCTCAGCTGAGCTGAGTCCAGCTGGCTCAGCAGGGCTGGGCAGTCCCCAGTTGCTGCCCCTTCTTCCTGGCCACTGGTCACTGACAGAGAGCAGTGAGAAACGGAGAAAGGGAGAAAAGGAGCCCTCTGGGCTGCTTCATGTACAGGAATGTGGAGATTTGGTTTCACTGGTGATTTCCACAGGGAACTCCACCTCGGTGACTTCAGGTAGCAGTGGTGCTGCCAGCTGCATCTCCCACCCAGAAGGGCTGGGATTTCAGGTGTGCCATGCTCTGGGGGTTGATGCCAGCACTGATTCCTGGTCACTGTCCCTCTTCCAGATGTCCTCCAAGCCAGCCGGCTCCATGCCACAGATGTCACCTCCAGCAGCTTCCGCCTGCTGTGGCCCAAGCTCCTGTCCCAGGAAACTGGCTACTACAGCCTGGAATATGGCCCAAGGGCTGATCCAGCAAGGAAGAGGACACAGCAGGTGTCTGGGGCTCACACCAGCCTCGTGCTCAGAGATCTTGCACCAGAAACCACTTACGAGGTGTCTCTGATTCCTGAATCCAATGTGCACTACTTCCCCCCCCAGACCACAAGGGTCACCACACTGGCAGGTAAAGTGGGCATGGCCTGGGCGCAGTCCCTCCTTGGGGACAAGGACATGATCCCTGTCTCCCACCTGAGGCTGGAGGTGGAGATAGAAGGTGCTGGAATGACCTAAGGGAAATCTCAGTTTGAGAGGGAAGGAGAGGGGAAGAACTCAGAGCAGGAAGCAGAAAATAACTCAGATTTATCCTGGGGAGCAGCCTGCAAAAAGGTGGCAAACTGAAAACCTGGGAAGGAGTGGCAAAGTCAATGTGGACTTCTACACAATATTAATTTTCTGCATGCAAGAACAGTTCTGCCCGAGTTCTCCTGCCCAGGTAGAGGAACCCTTTTCTTTGGGCTGAGCTGAGTATCAACATCTGCTTGCTGGGTTAATTTTAATTCCACACCCTTGAAGGCCGATACGGTGCAGCTCAATAATGCTCATTAAATCCTCCTTCACATCTCTTTCCATTGCTTGCAGAGGAAATCAGCCCAGTTCAGGTTCTCATCTCGGAGCCTGGGCCTCGCAGCTTCCACGTGAGCTGGGCTCCTGTGCTGGACAGCGTGGCCAGCTACCAAGTGCTGTATGGGCCACTCCCAGGCAACTCAGTGAAGGTGCTGGAGGTGGATGGGAGGCACAACAGCACCGTGGTGGAGCACCTGGCACCCAACACCACCTACCTGGTGACAGTGACTGCCATCTATAGATCTGGCAAGGAGAGATCCCTGTCGGCCAAGGCTTGCACCCAGGAAGGTGAGCAAGGGGAAGTGGCAGCACAGGGAGTCCCTGGAGGGTCACCTGCCTCGAGGTGAAGGCAGAGGAGTCCGTGAATCCAGTCCCTAGGGTGGGATAGAGAGGAAAGTTTCATGAGCAGCTCTGGATGTGCCATTAGGATGGAGCTGATGTGTAAGGGCTGAAAAAGTATCACACACACAGTGACAGCTGGCAATGGGGCATGGCTGAGCTGCTGGTGCACCTGCAGAATCTCCCTAAAGAAGAAAGAAAAGGGCCTTTCCCTCATGAGTGCTCTGTGCCTGCTCCTTGGGGTGATTTGGCATTAGAGGGGGTAGAAGTTGATGACGTTGAGAAGTTAATAAGCAGAAACTTGTGCTCTGGAGCACCTGTGAAGATATTGCAGGAGGCAAATTCTGGCTCTTATCAGGACTCAGGAGTGAGGAGTTCAGGGGATGACAGAGCTGAGGGTGTGGGAGGGACTCGATGATCTTGAAGGTCTCTTCGATCCTCGTGATTCTGTGATTATGTGTGTGATTATCTGTGTGATTCTGTGATTCTGTCTGATTCTGTGTGTGATCCTGTGTGATTCTGTATGTGATTGTGTGATTTTATCTGTAATTCTGTAATTTTCTAAGTGTGTGTGATTGTGTGTGTGATCCTGTGTTAATCTCCGTGTGTTCCTGTGTTATTCTCTGTGTGATCCTGTGTAATTTTCTGTGTGATCCTATGTAATTCTCTCTGTGATCCTGTGTGATTCTGTGTGTGATCCTGTGTAATTCTATGTATGATCTTGTGTGATCCTGTGTGATTCTGTGTGTGATCCTATGTAATTCTCTGTGTGATCCTGTGTGATTCTGTGATCCCATGTGATTCTGTGTGTGATCTTGTGTGATTCTATGTGTGATCCTGTGTAATTATCTGTGTGATCCTGTGTGATTCTCTGTTTGATTCTGTGTGATCCTATGTAATTCTCTATGTGATCCTGTGTAATTCTCGGTTTGATCCTGTGTGATTCTCTGTGTGATCCTGTGTGATTTTCTGTGTGATCCTATGTAATTTTCTGTGCAATCCTATGTAATTCTCTGTTTGATCCTGTGTGATTCTCTGTGTGATCCTATGTAATTCTCTGTTTGATCCTGTGTGATTCTCTGTTTGATCCTATGTAATTCTCTGTGTGATCCTGTGTAATTCTCTGTTTGATCCTGTGTGATTCTCTGTGTGATCCTATGTAATTCTCTGTGTGATCCTGTGTAATTCTCTGTTTGATCCTGTGTGATTCTCTGTGTGATCCTATGTAATTCTCTATGTGATCCTATGTAATTCTCGGTTTGATCCTATGTGATTCTCTGTGTGATCCTATGTGATTCTCTGTGTGATCCTGTGTGATTTTCTGTGTGATCCTGTGTGATTTTCTGTGTGATCCTATGTAATTTTCTGTGCGATCCTATGTAATTCTCTGTTTGATCCTGTGTGATTCTCTGTGCTCCCGTGTGATTCTCTGCGCTCCCCTCTCCGCAGAGGGCTCCAAGGTGAGTCACCTCCGTTTCGAGGACATGGGTCCCAACATCCTGCGAGCCTCGTGGGACGCTGCAGCCGGGCCGGTGCTGGGTTACCGGGTGCGCTGCCGGCGCCAGAGCGGCCGCTCCTCGGTGCTCAGCGTGTCCCCGCAGGTGCACAGCGTCCTGCTCAGCGACCTGCCCTCGGGCACCTCGGGCAAGGTGTGTGTCCAGCCCGTGTACAGGAACCGGCCCGGCCAGAGGCTCTGCCGCACCGTGCACAGGCAGCCAGGTGAGCTGCGAGCATCCTTAGCCGGGTGTTACAGGGTCACAGAGGAGACCCCAGGGCTGGGATATTCCAAACTGGTACTGACCAAAGTCGAGCTCTTTCCCCCCGTTTTTAGGAGTAAGACTCCTCCTAGTGGAGTTGATTGGAGGCAGGAGGAAAAAAAGCGTGGAGTGGAGACAATCGTGGAGCTACTTCGGGATAACAAGGGTGGGAACACTGCTGAAAGCTGCCACGGACATTGGAAGTGCTGTTTAAAAGTCATCTGAAGCCTTGGTTGCCCTTTACCTTCCAACGTGGCAGGGGACAAATAACAAAGCCAGTTACAAAGACACAATTCTTCCTTCTGCTGCCCACTTTCTGTCATGGGCATTAAAGCATCGCTGATAGGATGGAGTAAAACTAAACAGAAAGAAGAAACAGAAGCCCCTTTTTCCCAGAAAGAGGCTGGAGTGAGAGTAAAAATGCCCCCAGGGGTGGGATCCCTGGCTCAGATGTGGAGAATGGGTGGCTAAAGCTGACATTTATATTCCTTGTGTTCTTCCAGCTACAGAAGCCCAAGGATACAGGCACAGAGAGCGTGACAGACCAGAGTGAGCGGATTCCCAGCAGAGCAAGGGATCTTGCTTGGACAAGGACTTGGACCAAAAGGAGGAGCCAGGGGAGGAAAAAACCTCCTCTCCCAGCCTGTGCTGTCCCTTGAGGTGTCCTGCTTGTCCAGCCCAAATCCTGTCCCCAGCCAAGTTCTCCCAGAGCTTAGAGGCTTGGCCTGGCTGGATGGAACAACCAATCTGACTAAAAGATGCCAAATCTGCGCCCATTTCATATAAACACGCCTGACAAATAACAAACTGAAGGCAAAGTGGTGGATCCTTACCATTGCTTGCTTGCTGCCTGTTCTCTATTTATTAAAGGTCGATCCAGATGTATTTTTGCAGCTTATGAGCACATCCAGGACTGTTCAGTGCCCTGGCTGTTCATCCAGGGTGCTCAGAGAAAGATTCCACGTGGCCAAATCCATTCCTGCTGCCAATAGCCATGGAACCTGGAGTGTGAGAGAGCAGGAAACCCAAAATCCTGGGAAGGTGCTTCCCCAGCAGGTCCCTCCAGGGCTCTCAGCCCTCAGCTGAGCTCAAGGAGCAGCTGAGAGTCCAGAAAAAGCCAGACAAGACCATTTAAAGCACTTATTTTTGTTTCTGTGGTCCTGCCTGGTTCATCACCACTGCATTGGTCTGGCATTCCTGCAATCCCTTTTCACCACATGGGAGTCCTGCTGTCCTCATGGAGGTTAATTAGCCTGTTCTGTGACTAATTACAGGCAATAAGTCTCCAGCACTATCATTCCTCTGCACTCTGAACACACACAGCACATCTCTGGTGTCTTGTCTGGGTTCCACTGGCTTCCACCCAGTGCTAAGCTTGAGCTACACTTAAAAATCTAAGGTTTTAAGAGTAAATCTGATTCTTTCCCTTTGACCCCAGGCTTGAACTCGCTGTCTCTAAGCCACCCTGGAATGGGGAGCTGGAGAGAAAAAAAAAGAAAAATTGATTATAAATACCTAGTGACCAAGGAGATGGTTTCAAAGTTCAGGGCTTAGGGCTGTAAAGAAATGTAGATACTTCTCTGCTAAACCCCAGCATTGGTGAGAACACCCTCCCTCAGTAACACTTGCTCTATTTTAAATTTATTGCTTATTTGTCCTACATGTGGAACTTGTTTTTGAAGCTGTGCTGTTTGTTGGAGAGCCCCACGCAGCCTCACAAATCCTTCTTAAAAGAGCTTAAAACAGTTTCTTTCAGAGCTGAGAGGAACTTTTATCCCTGACTTTGTCTCCTGAGAGCTGAGTCCTTCATCTCCACATTTCTGGAGCATTTTCCTTGGGCTGCCTTGTTGGAGAGAGGGATAGAAGGGAGGTGAGTCATTCATTAACTCTATAAAGAGATTTTCACCTGATTTGTGTCCTCCTTTGGAATGTGCATTTGTGACTGATTAATCTCATCTCTGAATGGATGACAAAACCCCTGGAACTGCTCATGTAATAAGATGATTTTGTTTGTTCTTGCTGTAGGACAGAAATTAAGTTTGCACAACTCCCTGCATAGTTTATCAATACATTAACGTGTCATTCCCCCACTTGTAGCACTCCCTTCTGAAGACAATTAAATATAAATACAAGAGCTACTCAATGGTTCCTTTGTGGTTTATGGCAAATCTGTGAATTGTGGGTTTTGCTCCAGGGATTGAAAATCTGGCATTCATAGAATCATAAAAGTTGGGGAATGCTTCTGAGATCACTATGTTAAATCATCATTTTAAATGACTGGGAAGTGTGTGTTCTACCCATGCCTGCATAGCCTGGTTTACACAAAACTTCACCCCCATCCCTCAAAAAATGCGTTGTAAATGTAAAAATAGAAATGCATTGATAAAGCCTTAGTTCCAGTAAGAATTGTTTTACAAGGAGAGTCACTGAAATCTTGGCAGAACTGGTAAATATGTGTGAACAACACGCTCGGGCACAGGGTGGGATTGTTGGGCTGTCCTGTGAGGGGACTCTGATCCTTGCAGCTCAGGACATTCCATGTTTCCGTGATTCTAAGCGTGCATTTGGGAAAAAACACGAACATTTAGAGAAAAGATCTGAGGAGGTGTCCCCTCCTGGGCATGGTCCAGGAGTGTTCCGTGTTTCATACCGTTTCAGGCTGCAGAATTCCACTCCCCTTTCCTGACATCTTTCCCACTCCAAGCAGCTGGACAAGGAGCCGATTTCCATGGGAAATCGTGCTCTTTATCCCAGATATCCAAAGGGATGGGTTTCCCTGTGCTCCCCTTCTCTTTTCCACTTTTTCACCATCTTTCCCATTCCAAACTGTTGGATCAGGCGCCAATTTTCATGGGAAATCCCGCTCGATATCCCAGATAACCACAGCCACGGGCTCCTCCACGCTCCCCTTTTCTGCTTTCCCATCCTCTCTGCCATTCCAAGGAGCCGATTCCCAGGGAAAACTGGGATAATTCCAAGGCCGTGCCGTTTTCCAGGGAAATCCGGGATAACTCCAAGGCCGTGCCCGCCTCGCGGCCCTTAGCAACGCCCCGCACTCCCGTTGCTACCCGGAAGCGCCGCCCCACTCCTTTTGTCCCTCCCGGCGCTCCGTCCCCCCACACGGCAGTCCCGCTCCTCCCTCCTTCCTCAACCAATCAAATCCCACAAGCGGCGCATCTCCGCCAATCAGAGCGTGGCGCAGCGCCCCAGCGGACCAATGGGAGGCCGGCCTGTCGTCGGCGCATGCGCGCGGGTCGCCGCGCGTCCCCCGCGTGGAGCCGCCGCCGCCGCCCTCATGTCGTGGCTGTTCGGGCTGAACCGCGGGGCCGCGCCGGGCGGCGGCGGGGACGCGGCAACCCCGGGCACCGGCACAGGCAGTGCGGCTGGCCTCTCTCTGCCGCCCGCCCCGGGTAGCGGCGGCTCCGGGGACCGTCAGACGCCCAAGGACAAATGGAGCAACTTCGACCCCACGGGCCTGGAGCGCGCGGCCAAGGCGGCGCGGGAGCTGGACGCGTCCCGTGCGTGAGGGGATGGGTTATGGAGGGTGGGAGAGGTCGTCACGGCGTGGGGATGTGTGGAAAGGAGGTATCAGAGCAGGGAACGGGCTCTGCTCCGTGGGGCCCGGCCGTGGGACGCGAGGAATGGGCAGGAAGCTGTGCCCGGGAAATTCCACCTGGACACGAGGAATTGTCTGTTCCACTCTCACGGAGACCGGAGAGGGTGTGGAGTGTCTCTCCCTGGGGATATTCCCGATCTGGCCGGACACAATCCTGTGCCCAGGGATGACCCTGCTGGAGCAGATGAGACTCTTGGGGCCCTTCCAGCCTGACCCTGGAAATGAAATCCTGGCATCCCCCCGTGTCCTGTCGGGTCCCACCTGCCCAGGGCAGCCTCTGGCTCCTGCCCTGCTCTCCTGGGGTCCCGGGATCAGCATTCCCAGCCTCTGAGGGCTTCCTGAAGGGTTTGTGACAGGAGAGGGAGGCACCAGAGCATCTTCATAAAATCACAGATTTCCAGGATGGTTTGAGTTGGAAAGGACCTTAAATCCCATCTCATTTCACCCCTGCCAAGGCAGGGACCTTCCACTATCCCAGATTATTCCAGCCTGGCCTTGGTTGGATCTTTTCCACAGCTTTGCTGAGAAGTTCCATAATAATTTATCCCCTGGAAGGTTGAATGTGCCATTGCTGAACTGAAACAGGGTGCCTTGAACAGTCTGAGCATTTTCTTTGCTGAGAAAAGACCTCTCACTGTCCATAATCGCTTCCCACCCTCCAGGCCATGCAAAAGATGCTCTGAACCTTGCCCAGATGCAGGAGCAGACCTTGCAGCTGGAACAGCAAACCAAACTCAAGGTGGGTTGTAATTCTTTACGTGTGAACTCCTCAGGCAGCTGCCAGGTTTGGGAGGGTCAAAAGTTAAATTTTTTCCTCTGTAGAGGATGAAAAATTTTCCTTTCTGTTCAGCTTCACCAAATTGTTGTGATTTGCCATTAGGGAAAAGAAATGCAATTCTGCAAGGTGAAGTCTCAGCTAATTTGGCCTATTTTGACACTTTTTTTTTTTTTTTGGTGGGTTTGATTAAAACTTGCACATCCTGAGTGGTTTTGTAACTCCTGGGATAACACTGCTGGTTTTGGGGGATGACATGGGAATTTTAAAGTAGATGGGTGAAGGACAGACTTCTGTTGTCTTATAAAGGAGTTTAGGCATTGTTTGGGTGTTGATTGGTCTCTTGGAATTTTTTTTTAAATTGTATTTAATCCTGAAATGGTTAATTACGCTGTTTCTTACCATCATTTTATTACCCTATATTACATTTCTTGAGTCAATACTCATCTTTTAAGGGTACCACTCTGATTACTGGGAGATTTCTTGGAATATAATTGTCAGTAGAATTTTACTCCAGGGTGATTTATGAATTTCTGATAATGAAATTCTCTGATTGTTTCACCAGGAGTACGAAGCTGCCATAGAACAGCTGAAGAATGAGCAGATCCGGGTCCAAGCAGAAGAGAGAAGGAAAACACTCAATGAAGAAACCAAACAGCATCAAGCAGTAAGGGAGTGAGGGGGAAGCCAAGTGAGGGGAGACCTTGTTTGTACCTTCCCTTATAAAAAAGGCAATGATGCATTAATTATCCCTTTCATTATCCCTTTATTTAATTATCCCTTCTTGGGGCGAGGGGGTCATGGGCAGCCAGAGTTCTGGAGGTGTTCACAGGCTGAGCCCCTGTTCTGTCCTGGATTTGTGATGTTGAGCTGGGTTTTTGTTCCCAAGTTCTTGAACATCCAAAGGAACTGATGGTAACAGTTTCTCTCATTCTGGTTTTTGTTTATTTGGGATTTTCCTAAAGGGCTTTTCAGGGAAGTGTTGAGCAATACTGATTTATCAACTGCTAGCCTGGACAGTGAAATGGCTCTGAGTTATTTGGATTTCAGTCTTAAGTAGATTGAAACCATATTTCTTCTGAATTAAACAGGAAAAAATATCTAAAGAGGAGAAGTGTTACAAATCTGAGTAGTTGTGAGCAGTGTTGGCTCTTCATGGTTTGTTTTAGCTCGAGTCACTGACGTGACAATAATCCTGAAACAGGGAAAATAAAGGCTGACTTTTATATTAAAAGAAAAATTATGGAGATTTCTTAACTCTTGAGAACTCAGGAGATGAGGGAATTGATTCATTCTAATGGTTTATCCAGCTTGGGAAGTTTGCTAGAAATGTTTATTTGGCACGTGGTGCTTTTACCCTGGCAAAGTTTGGACTTTGAGCGGGGCTGGCCCAGGAAGCAGCTGCACACTCAGCTGCTCTCAGGGGTTGGTTCTTCACCTCCTGCTGCTCACAGGCCATCATTTGAAGTCACATCAAACTCATGGGTTATTTGAAATCCCAGCAAACTCAGTCTTGGTTTAGTCCCTGATGTTTTACTGTTGTTGAGGAGATCATTTCCAAGGTGTTCTGCTGTCCCTGTGTTTGGAATAGAGAATGATGTCACCCCCTGATACAGAATCCTCCCTGCTGGTGGATGTGGATCCTCAGCCCTCTTCCAGTTCAGTGGAGATGATTTGGATTTATTTGGAGTTACAGTGGAAAATTGATAAGAGGGATTAATGAGGAACAGTTAAATCTTTATCAAAACCAGAGCCCATCAGCACATCCTGACAGTTCTACTGCTTGCAGTCACCAGTCCAGATAATGTGGTTTAGAACATGAAAACCCTGGTTTTCCCTGTGAAGTCTCCTTTTCTGGGCCAAGAAATACTTGCTCTTTGTTTTGACGTCTGTGATCCCTAAAAATGAAGTCAGACTGCAGAGACTTCTCAGCACAGAGGAGATTTTGGTGCTGACTGAGGATATTTTGCCCTGTTCACGTTCAAATCCAGGATAACTGTTTGTGTGGATTTTCCCATTTTACTTGTTCCTTTTTTCCTCCTGAACCTCATTTCCCTGAGGACCAGGCTGTTTTTTAACTGCCTAGTCTATGTATTCTCAATTCTATTTTGTTTTTTGAAGAGAGCCCAGTACCAGGACAAACTGGCACGGCAGCGCTACGATGAGCAAATGCGACAGCAGGTAGGGTGGATTCCTGCTCTGATCCAGCTGGGAATGGACTGGGAGCCTTCTTAAATCCAAAAGATGCTCTGGAGCAGTGCCCTGTCCTGCTGGGCACAGTTTATCTGTATTATCTGCTGAACATCAGCAGTGCTGGCCTGGCACATCAAAGGTGGGCACTAGGAGAAAGCAGCAGATTGAAATTAGGAGGATAAATCTGGGAAATGGGGGAGAGGAAAACACACTTCAACCTGAGCTCCAGCTTTTTCAAAATACATGTAGCACTCAAGTTTACACTTGATGGAGTTCTTACAACATCAACATCTCTTCTGCTGTCATTTCTCCCTGTAGCAACTTGCTAATGAGGAAAATCTGAGGAAGCAGGAGGAATCTGTGCAGAAGCAGGAGGCCATGAGGCGAGGTGAGTGTTCTTTGGTTTTTTTTTGGCTGCTGAGGGTTTGAGGGCATGTGGAGTCCTTGTGCTGATCTTTGTGTCCATGCTGTGTTTGATGTCAGATTGGCAAGAGCAGGTAAATCCCAGTAGTGCTAAAATTACCAATTGTTTCCAAGGTTAGTTTTAGAAAGGGCTGCACTCCTAAACATCTGCCCTGTCACTCCTGGATTTCTCAATGAGCTGTCAGCATCTCCTGATTTCATACTGGAACATCTTCTGACTTTATACTGGAACAACCTAAAATAGAACCAGTTTTGAGGAGGGGAGAGAAACAAAACAGAATTCTGGGAGGAATGGTTGAATCTGTGTCACCTCATCTCCATTCAGTTTAATGCAGAAAATAAAAGAAGTTGTAGTGTGAAACTTGCTTAGTTTCTTTTTGTTTTGGGAATTGCCAGGTTTCCTGGGTTTGCAGAACTCCGCTGGGGTGCAAGTCCCAGAAATGTTGAGGCAATTTGTGTTTGAATGGGGTGGGAAGGCTGGTTTGCTCCGAGCACAGATGTGGACAGCTGTGCTGCCATCCAGTGAGAAAAGTGTAGCCTGAATAAAACAGCCCAGTGCTGAAACCTTGTAGGGTTGGGTTATTTTACTCCTGGATTTCTCCTTAATTCTCCTCTCACACAATTCTGCGTTTGAGCTTCCAAAATCCCATTTGATACCGGCAGCTCCGTTTTGCTTCTCCCCCTTCCGAGCGCTGCGCAGCGACTTCTCTGGGATTTTCCTGCTCCTTGGCACGAAACCACCCAAAAATTTGACCTCTCTGCTGTGTTTTTTTCCCTCTTAGCTACCGTGGAGAGGGAGATGGAGCTGCGGCACAAGAACGAGATGCTGCGGGTGGAGGCGGAGGCGCGGGCGCGCGCCAAGGCCGAGCGCGAGAACGCCGACATCATCCGCGAGCAGATCCGCATCAAGGCGGCCGAGCACCGCCAGACCGTGCTCGAGTCCCTCAAGTAGGTCAGGCCAGGGCCTGGAGCCTGTCCAAGTGTGTGCCAGCACGTGGGAGAGCCTGGGGTTTGTTCCTCTGGTGCTTCTCCAAGTGTGTGCCAGCACGTGGGAGAGCCTGGGGTTTGTTCCTCTGGTGCTTCTCCAAGTGTGTCCCGGGATTTGGGAGAACCTGGGGTTTGTTCCTCTGGTGCTTCTCCAAGTGTGTGCCAGCACACTGGAGAGAACCTGGGGTTTGTTCCTCTGGTGCTTCTCCAAGTGTATCCCGGGATTTGGGAGAACCTGGGGTTTGTTCCTCTGGTGCTTCTCCAAGTGTGTGCCAGCACACTGGAGAACCTGGGGTTTGTTCCTCTGGTGCTTCTCCAAGTGTGTGCCAGCACATTGGAGAACCTGGGGTTTGTTCCTCTGGTGCTTCTCCAAGTGTGTGCCAGCACATTGGAGAACCTGGGGTTTGTTCCTCTGGTGCTTCTCCAAGTGTGTCCCGGGATTTGGGAGAACCTGGGGTTTGTTCCTCTGGTGCTTCTCCAAGTGTGTCCCAGCACATTGGAGAACCTGGGGTTTGTTCCTCTGGTGCTTCTCCAAGTGTGTCCCAGCACATTGGAGAACCTGGGGTTTGTTCCTCTGGTGCTTCTCCAAGTGTGTCCCAGCACACTGGAGAACCTGGGGTTTGTTCCTCTGGTGCTTCTCCAAGTGTGTCCCAGCACATTGGAGAACCTGGGGTTTGTTCCTCTGGTGCTTCTCCAAGTGTGTCCCGGGATTTGGGAGAACCTGGGGTTTGTTCCTCTGAGGAATTTCCCTGCTTGTCTTGCTACATTGTCACCTGAATGGCAACCAGAGACATTTATAGTGATACAGTTTTTCTAAGAGATTATTTCAAGCCTACACCTGAGTTACCCTGAGAACCCCTCAGTTCTTTCAGAACATCCACCACAAAGGTATAAAGCAGTTTGTCTCCACAGGGGTGGGTGTTTAGATTTGGCATTGGTTAATTGTAGATCCTTTGAGATTTTGAACAAAAGAAGCTTTAAATGCCTACAGTTCAGCACAAATAATGCATTAAAGAAGTAAATTGGTACAGTCTTAAGGCCAGATGCTTTTCTGGATTCAATCCCAGCTCAAGTGTAGACATCAGATGATTATAAAAATATTTTCCATGCTCGTTCATGTTCCAGTTCTGAGGTGAGCCCTTAGCTTTGACTTGTTCTGAAGAATATTAACTTTAATACAAGATGAAAGTCTGTTTTTAAAATTTATCAATTCAGTCCTTGAAATCCTGTTCTCTCTTGCTTGCCTTGCTGTTTGCTTACCACAGGACAGCTGGGATGCTCTTTGGGGAAGGTTTCCGTGCTTTTGTAACAGACTGGGATAAAGTCACAGCCACGGTAAGGTTGGGATATCTGGCAGTAACTTCCAGAAAAGCCTTCTGTAAATATGTGTTAAACTCCTGATTGTGTCACAGCTTTAGATCTAATTTTGATGTAGCCTAGAGAGCACTTAGAGAACTCTTATCTGTGCTAAATGAATTGATTAAAAGCCAGACCAGCATCTTTTCACAGGACAAAGAGCTTGGCAGTGGAACCTTGGGGACATAAAGTTGTTTCTAAGTGCAATACTTAAAACAAAACAGCAGTGAAAATATGTTTTTGATAGCATGGCTGGTTAAAATAGAAATTTTGCTTTAAATCAGTCACCACCATCTGCTCCACCCTCTGATTTTATACACACAAAACATCCTTTGCCTGAGAGCACTGGGGAGAACAAGACAAGCTTTTAGTGGCTCCTTTTTCATCTGTACCTGGGATGTCTGCAGCATTCAGAGTCTTTTGTAGATCAGTGCTTGGTGCTTTAAGCTGTGCATTCACTTGACCCAGATACCAGCTTTCCTGCACTGTGGTCATTTTTTTTTGCTTCTGATATTCTCTTCTTTTGTGAATTTGGGACCTTTAGCTGAAAAAAAAAAAGGTATATTTTTGGAAAGGGGATAACACAGCTGGAACTCCTCTCTTCTGTTGCTTTGAAATTACTATAAGGTAAGAACCAGTCAGTTATTTTAAGATTCTTGTAAATGAAGCCTAAATTTTCAACTGTCTGTTCTAAGGGTTGCTATTCCTCTTCCCAGCCAAGCAGAACCTCAAAGGTTCTACTTCCAAGTTTTTTGTTCATTGTGGTTTTAGTGTAATTCACTTTGTTTACTGACCAGAGACCCATTCCTTTGCTTGATACTTTATGGCAAACAGTTAGGCTGTGTAATCAGACTGATTTTTACAGTTGGCAATTGGGTTTTTGTTCAATACAGAACTCAGTTTTAAAGCTTTGTTTCTCTGTATCTTGTGGCATGAGCATCAATGAAGTCCAAAAGTCTGTGAGATCAGATCCATCCATGCAGAGGGAATTTTGGTGGATGGTCTAAGAGAGCATGAGATCATGGCACTGCTTTTAGAGGGAGGCTGCTAAAAAGGTGAAAACTGTTCTGTATCTGAGCTGAGATCCCTCACTCTTTGCATCCTGGAACTCACAGTTCTGATCCCTTCGTGTTTCCACCCAGAACAGAAGTGATGTCACACATTTCAGCAGAGTGAGAGCGAACAGATGGTGCCTCATGGTTTATTGAACAGTGCCATCCTTGTTGTCCTTGAGGCTTTTGACCCTGATCTGTACTTGCAGGAAAAGTCAGCTTATTTTAAAAGCAATTGCTGCAGTTTGCTCTTTTCTGTGATATAAATTATTGGCATCAGCTTTAAGCTGACTCCTAAGTCTGGAGTCTTTCTGCTTCACTGGCAGATCAATGGGAATGTCTCATTTTGTGGGGCTTCTGAAAGAGCAGCCCAGTGCAGTGATGGCAGTTCCCATCCAGTGATGGTAATTCCCATTCCCATGATGGGTCTGGCTTTGTTGCTCCTCTGGAGTCCCCAGTTCCCAGTTGTGTTGGGGCTGGCACCTTTAGCAGACATTCCCTTTTTGTTCCCCACTGTGCCTTGGTGGCAGCCACAATTCAGCTGTGGCTGAATTTTACATTCCATTTTACCATGGAATCTTCAATTGAGCTTTCATTTTCTGCTGTTCTGAGGGGCATTCTGGCAGGCAGCACCTGGCTGCTGGGGCTGTTTTATCTTCATTATTCAATCCAGTTGAAAATCTGGACAGCCCCACACATTTTGGGCAGGATATACTTTTGGATTCAGGACTAAATGCTTCACTTGTGCTTCCTCTGCCTTTTGCTGTGCAAGAGCAGTCAGTGAACAGGGATTGTGAGACCTTGAGTGTCTGAACAGGGATAAAACACCTTACCAAAAATAAACCCCTCCTGGTCAGCATTTGTCCTGAATCTTAATTCCCTACCCCAGGGCAGGCTGCACACAACAGCACTGCCTTGCCAAGTGGTTTTTTTTTAATATTTCTCCCTTCTCTTTGCAGGTGGCAGGTCTGACCCTGCTGGCAGTGGGGGTTTATTCTGCCAAAAATGCCACGGCTGTAGCAGGGCGTTACATAGAGGCAAGGCTGGGCAAACCCTCCCTGGTGAGGGAAACCTCCCGGATCACTGTGCTGGAGGCTCTGAAACATCCTGTCAAGGTAAAATTCAGCTTTGTTCCCGTGTTACACTCAGCAAAACTCAGGTTGGGATTGTCAGTGGGTCTGAATAAACAGAATATTGGAGGTAGAATGGATGGGCTGAGCATTCTGTAAGATGTTTTAGTCCAAGTGAGTTGTCAAAATGTGGGGTTTTTTTTTCTACCTGTGAGTAACTGAATTTGTCCTCTCAAGGTTGGTAAACGTCTCACCAGCAAGGCTCAAGATGCCCTTGAAGGAGTTGTTCTCAGTGTGAGTACTCTGTTTTCCTGTCTTGGGCTGTGAAGGATGACTTTAGATTCTAAATAAGAGCTGCTGGCTCTTTAAACTCACTTCTAAAGCTGTAATTCCAGCAGTTTTGGAGTCATAGCACCCTTGGGACACTGAGACCATAAATAAGCTCCTGTGTTCAGTGTGACATGCATTAAGCAGCCTGTTCACCTTTTTTCCTCTATGAAAAGCAGTTGGAAGTCTTAATTCAGTCCTTGCTCTGGTGCAGTTTCTCTCTGTATTCAGCTTGTTAAGATTCAGAATTCCACTTGTGCCATCTCAAGTTAAGGGTTATTGAACCCAGACCTGCTTCTAGGCCAAAAAAATCGAAATATTGTGTGCATTTGCCCACCCTGAGATTGGTTCTTAACTTGCTAATTAGTGCTACTTCTGTATATTTGCTTCTAAATTTGCTTCCTGGTTATCAGGCAAATTTAAGAGCTGACTGAAGCTGCTGAGAGAAAATGTTCCTGCAGGAATAGCTCTCTCTCAGTATCCCCAAATACAGTAGTAATATAAATATGAGTTTATGACTTGAGAAGGAAAGAGTTGCTTATGTTTTGACATATCCCTCCCAGGACATCATTAGGAAGTGAATATTTAGGTCTTATCTGTTCCTAGAGTAGTCACTGCACTGCTTCCTGCACTGCTCCTTTTTCTTATGAAAGAATTGTAACCAAGTGGACAGAAAATGGAGTAAATCCTCACATAGGACAGGAAATTACCTTGGTGTGGAGTCATGAGCAGCTGAAGTTAAGACTTAAAAGCTTGAGCCTGGAGTGCTGCCTCCTTCCTGCAGGTACTGATCTGGGAACCTGGTAGGTGCAGCTCTTTTTGTGCTTTCTGGTCCTTACATTTAACTCTTTTCTTGCAGCCCCAGTTGGAAGCACGTGTGAGAGACATTGCCATAGCAACAAGAAACACAAAAAAGAACAAAAGCTTGTACAGAAATATTCTGATGTACGGTCCCCCTGGCACTGGAAAAACTCTCTTTGCCAAGGTAAAAACCTGCCAACATTCTGCCAACCTGCACGTTGCAAAGTGTTCTGAAAATTCCAGGGCCTGAGAAGCCTCCCTGGGCTGAAATCTATTGCTGGAGTGTTGCATAAACATTGTATTCCTGTTGGGGAGGGAGGAAAGGGCAGCCTGCCTGCTTCAGCTCTGAATCACTTGGATTCTGGTGCTGAGAGGAGGCAGAGCAGCCTTTCCATCTGGGAAAGGCCCTTGGCAACTGGGATTTGTGGGAATCACAGCAGCAGCCACTTCATCTCCTCCTCTGTTGGGTTTATGCCTTTGGCTGAAGGGGTCTTTCTGCTGCTGCTCACAGTCCCAGAGCAGAGACAGGCATGGCTCCATGTGCACAGGCACTGCCAGGATAATTTCTACATGGATCTGAATCAGAATTTGATTTTTTTTTTCCCCTTGCTTTTCAATGCTTGTCCACAAGATCTGAGGTTTCATCAACTTTTTAACAGTGGTAGTTTTGACAAACTGATGCAAGTTGAATTTTTTTTTCCTCTCTCAGTACATTCAACCTCTACCCCAGTAATTTTCTGGCACCTAAAGCTTACTATGGCACCTACTGGATTTGTAAAGCCACCTAGTTTAGGTTTCTAAAGCCAACAGAGATGGACAGAAATTGAAAAAATAAACAACACACAAGTTAAAATTGCCACTAAGTGATAAAGAACATAAACAAGCCAATACCTCCCTTCTGCAAATAATCACACTGACAGGACTAAACTGCTTTAATTCCATTTTCATCCTCCATGGCCTTGCAGTGAAAGAAAGGGTATAATTTGCTGGTTTTTTTTTTCCTTCCAGAAATTAGCTGTGCACTCAGGCATGGATTATGCCATCATGACAGGAGGGGACGTGGCCCCCATGGGCAGGGAAGGGGTCACAGCCATGCACAAACTCTTTGACTGGGCCAACACTAGTAGGAGAGGGTAAGTTGAGCTTTTCTTGAATCCTCAGTTTGGGTTTTTACTCAAAAAAACCCTCACCACAACAGTGTAATACAGCCCCTCAGCCTCTGTTACTGAGTGAGGTAACACTGAGCAAACCCAAAATCTAAAGATTTCCTAGAATGGGTGAATCTTTGTTAATTAGTAATATTTAAGAAGTTGAAAGCCTTTGCTTTTCTGCTTTTCTCTCAAACCCTTTTTATACCAATTTTTTCCAGATCAGTCATAACTTGATTGTCTGATCTCACCAAGCAGGAGGAGACTTCCTGCCCACTTGAAAGCTGGGACAAATTTCCTTCAGGGTGATTAATGATGTGACAGTAATTAGAAGATTTAGCACAAATCAGGTGTTCACACTCTGGATGTTCTGAAATTTTAAAACATTGGTAGTATTTAAATCTAGCTTCTTGAGTCTCAAAACAGGAGTGAATTATAAGAAACAAAAGAGGATAAGGAGGATACAGATGCTAAAGGCATCAGGTATAAAAGTTACAAACACATAAAAGAACTTTTGTTTTTTCAGTCACCTTTAAAAGCAAATTTTTATCTGCAGGGAATCCTCATGGTGAGGCTGAATGTTGGCTCCCAGATCTTATAGGAGTGTGGAGTTAATGTCCTACCCATGTAAATGGATTTTTGCAGTGCAGAGGTAGCTGAGGAGTTGTTTGTCTAGTCAGGATGGTAAAATCCAGTATTGAACTTTCGGAGGGTGTTGCTTTGGGTTTTGTTCTGGTTTGATCTCAGATCTGTAAATGTGGCTGCCCCATGATTTATGTGTTCTCTGATTGCTCGAGATGAGCATTACCTTGCAGTGTCTCTTTTAATCCTTCCTTCATTCATCTCCTAAATCTTTCTATTTCCCCTTACAAAGAAAAAAGCAGGGAAATGTCCTAAGAATTTAAAATTTTAAGCTTCTTTCCTGAGGAGCAATAGAAGGGAAGGTGTTAACATTTAAGTGAGCTTAGAATTAAAGTGAGAAGTTGGAAGACAAGCAAGGATGCTCAGCTGGATGCTTCCATTAAGGAATTCTCTTACAGCACTGCCTGGGTCTTGAATTTCTCTGGCCTGATAAAAATCTGTGTGCATTTCAGCTTCCTACACTTCCTGATCAAAGCTTACATGTGTCCATAGAATCAATATTCTCACCTCCAGCAGCACTGAAGTATTTAAACAAATTTAATTCTGAATATCCACCAGTCTTAGCTGTTGCCTTTATTAGGTGAAATTGTGATAACAGACACCTCTGCAGAGAATATTTGGGAGAAGCTGGGGCTGGGTGGAAGATGTTAATAGGCCTGAGATCTCCTGGAAGAAAGCTGGGTTTAAAACTAGGCAAGGAGGTAATACAAGCTGTGACAGCTTTATGAGCAGCCTGGTTCTGTTCTTGATAAACATCTTTACAGGCTGAGTCCCTTGGGAAGAGCACTGCCCTTGGGTTGTAAGTGAATTTATTTTGGTGAATAATTCATGGACTTTATTAATTCACTTCTCCACAGGTAGTAAAACCATTACATTAGTGGTGTTTTGGAAAAGAAAAGCCTCACAAAACAACAAAGCAGGCTGAGGAGAGGACTCTGGTTTGAGCTTTTCAGAGTGGCATAAGGAAGAAAAATGGCAGGGAGGTGTCACTGTCACCAAGCTTTCTGCATTGTGCCCTTTCCCACCTCTCTGTAAAGAGGAGGGAATGGTGAAATAGCACTCTCAGACTTCAGCAGGTCTAAATTTCAAATATCTACTGCAGCTTGGCAGTAACATCCAGCACCGCCAGCCACAAACTCCAAACTATGCCTATAAAAACACCCATCTAGATTTAAAAATCCAGAGCAGTTTAAGGTCCTGTGCCTCAGTCTTGCTTCAGTCTGCTTCTGAACAGCATGAAGCAGAACTCCAGAGGCTTGGGGGCAGTTTTATGGCCTGAGGTGTGTGAAGTGAATCCATTTTTCAGCTACTGGCCTGACCCAGGTGCACACACCACGGACGGGTTGTGCAGCTTAGCTGCGAAACGCTGCCCGAGGAAATGAGGCTGCTTGTGCAATCCTTGGGGTTTTTATTGCCAGCTGTGGGTTCCTGGCAGTGGGGCAGGAAGATCCTGGAGCCAGCTGAGCCTCACTTACCCATGTCCTGTTACTGTGTAGTGCTTTCCTTTTGCAGCCTCCTGCTGTTCGTGGATGAAGCGGACGCGTTCCTGAGGAAAAGGGCGACAGTAAGTGCTTGGTGTGTGTCTGCTCCTGCTCCTGCTGCAGTGCCAGCCAGCAGCCTCCTGCACTCTGATTGTCTGCCTTCCGTGGGCAAAAAATGAAAGCTGGCAGGTGCCTCAGTGCTCACTGGTTAACTGATGGCAGAGACAAGAAATCAGCGTTTTGTGGAATGGAATGAGCGTCTTGAAGCTGACAATTCCTGCCTGCAGAAGATGGGTGGTGGTGCCGTGATTATTTTTTTGTTTTTTCTTTTAAATACCTCTTATGTGTTCTCAATATCATTAGCATGTTTGTAATTCCTTAAATCTAGTATTTTGACATAGTCCTAATATTCTGTTAGGCCAAAAAAACCCCAAACAGCCTGAAAGCCTTGCCATTAAAAACCAAAAAACCCTGCACTATCTTAAAAAAACCATAGTCCCCTCTAAAACACATCCTATAAACTAAAATTAGACCCATCTAAAGAAAAGTACTTTGTAATAAAGAAATCTCATGCTATTTATTCAAACATCTCATTAAAACACCTTTATTAAATATGCTAATTTACAAAAATCTATGAAATTGTAGATGTGCTCTACCATGAATGTGCATTTCAGCATATTCCACCTCATCAAATTGTTGCACCATAAAAATCCTTTTTAAATACCGAGATAAAAACCCCTTAACCGTGGCTAACTCTTAATTTGAAGACCAAAGAAAAGGCATCAGTGCTCCAGTCTTGTTTGGGGTTTTGATGCAGGAAAATAGGAAAGAGAGAGGCAAATATTGAAGGTTGTTCACGATGGTACCTTGCAGGGTTTGGGCTTTGTCCCCACAGATATTTGTCTTTGAAAGTTTTCATTACAGAACTGCTTTTTTTTGCTACATGAACAAAGTTTTACAGCAGCATCTTCTCCTGCATAAATAATTTGTGTTTCCAAAGTCAGTCACCACATTGTCCATCCAGTCTGGACCTGCTGCTTGAATCCCAGTTGTGTTTTTAAAGAACTCTCCAGAAGATTACTTAGAGTGTGTGAGTGAATCCTTTGCTGATTTTCCTGTGTCACACTGGACTTCCCAGCTAAAGTAGCAGGGAAAGCCACCTGGGCCAGTGGCCAGAGCACTGGATTTGAAACCAAGCACATCACTGGATGAGTGTGGATAAATCTGTAGTCTCTCTCCTGGAAGCTTTACTTCCTAACCTTTCTCCTGGGAATATAAATTGTTTTTTTTCCCCCAAGATGCTTTGGATTCTGCTGTAATGTACAAGTGCTTGACAAGAACAGAATTCCCTTTGTCCATAATGATGCTTGAAGCTGTGACCTTGTCTGCAGTGCTCAGCAGCTGATCCTCCTTTGGGTTTCATCTTTGCAGGAGAAAATCAGTGAAGATCTCAGAGCAACTCTAAATGCATTTCTGCACAGGACAGGGCAGCACAGCAACAAGTGAGTATCCAGTTTCAGCAGTTGCTATTTCCCTGGATTGAGGAGAGTCTTTAAAGGGTCCCTGGTGTAAAAATGGAAGTTGGAAATTATCTGTGCTGCTGAGGGATTAAGAAAAAAAAAAATCTGGAGAGAATATCCCCCTTTGAGTTTATGTGCTGAATGTAGCTTGGTCCTCCTTCAACTTTTCCTGGTACTTGGAAATCAGATCACAAGGAAATTTTTTTCCTGAAACTGGGGATGTATTTGGACATCTTGAGTGTCTTGATGTTTATATTTTCTTTCTTGGTAAGTTACTGTTTATACAAGAGCCCAGGAAAATCACTATCACAAAAATTCCTAGTTCATCTTGGCTGGGTGCTTCATGTTCCCTGGAAAAACACTTCAGTGGTGCTTGTTCCTCCCCAGTGACCTCTTCCCATCTTGTGCTTGTGTGGGCAGGAACTTTGAGGCAGATGAGTTTCCATGTGCCTCCATTTCTTCCCATCTGACTCCATGTGGGATCCCAGAGCTGTTCCCTCCTGGCTGAGCATAGTGGCAGGGCTGAGGTGACAATGGCAATGTCACTGTCCCTCACCCTTGCTCACTTTGGCACATTGATGGGAAATCCCTGCACAGCACTGCTCATTTTACCCAAAGCCATTTCCTGGCTATCATAATAGAGGGGTGACCTTTCCTTCACCTTTTTCAAATAATATTTGATTTTTTTTTTTTTGGTGTGAACTTTACTTAGTTAAAATTTCTCCTTTCACAATTGAGCCAAAAAAGAGAAGTTGTCTCTTTATGTGGGAAAGTGAGGTTTTTAATGATGAACTGCCCTCAGTGAGGCTGGAATGAAAGACTTTTTAAGTAACCTCATGACATTGAAATAAATATCCTGGAAGGTCACTGTTCCAGGACATTTTCTGTCCTTAGGATCTCTTGAGCTTGTTGGAACCAATGCAACTGTAACTGATAATTGCTTTTGTGTAGTTCTCTGTCCCAGAGGTACCTGGGAAGAGAAGTTTTTCTAAAATAAATAAATTGCTAGAAAGCAAGGTGTTGATCCTGCAAGAACCTTGTTTTTCCCTTTGGGAGGAGAGCAAATCTCTTCTGAAATGAAGAATACACGGAGTTGCTCTGGAAAGCTGCGTTCAGTGTAATTAATTATTATTAAATGTTACTTGAAAGAATAAACACAAAAAGTATTTATCCTGCAAATCAGGGACAGGTAGGGGATGGTTCTTTCTTTCCCCTGATATTAAATTGCCTTGGAAGAGCTCTGGGGATGCTTTTTGGGTGCTGGGGATGCTCTGCCTCCCTCAGAACAGCTGAGCTCTCATTTGCAATGAGCTCTCACATTGAATTCAGCCCTGATTTCAACCATGAGCCATTCGAGGACACTGAACAGTGATTCATGCACTGATTTTTTACTTCTGAGCAGCCTTATTGCTGCTCTGGGCAAGGAGCAGTCCTGCATCCATGAGTGGGAGCTCACTGGAATGGGTGTAATGGGGCGCGTAAATGGGGCTGCTTTGGTGAGACCCTGAGGAGAGCTCTTCCTTCAGCAGGGAATTGTCACCAGCATTGGGAATTGCTGCCTTTCAGCTTCCCAAAATCATCTTGAAGGATAGCTGACTGAATATCAGGCTGCATGGCAAGCCTTAATCCAGGCTTGTGTTTCATTGGTAGAAAAGCCACAGTTTTGTCTTGGCCAAGTTATCTCCAGAAATGACAGCAGAGAACACAGCCCCTTGTAGCCAATGATTCAACCAGACAGCAAGAACATCAATATTCCAATAGCTGTGCTTAAAAGCCCATTTCAGATTATCAGGCACTATTAAACTGGTGACATCAATTAAAGCATTAAAGTATTGGCACAGGGAACAAGCATCATTACAAAGCAATAATAAAAAAAAAAAGGGTTTCCAGCTCCAAAATGCAGCAGCACATCTGTATCATGGAGAAGAGCTTGCTCTGCATACATCAGGGTGTTCTAAACAGCCCAAAACACATTTTAGTGTGCTTAAGATGCTGTTAAAGCTATTTCTAAGAAATCCAGGTTTTTTCCAAGTGATGAAACATCTTTGCTCCCAACCACAGCAGCTCCCGACGTTCAGACTTAGTTCATCGATTTTTATTCTTATGGCTTTGTCAGTCTATCCTTTTTTTTTTTTTATTTTTTTTTTCCCTAATTCCAGGTTTATGCTTGTTTTAGCAAGCAACCAGCCTGAGCAGTTTGACTGGGCCATCAATGACAGGATAGATGAGATGGTGAATTTTGACCTGCCCCAGCTGGAGGAGCGCGAGCGGCTCGTCAGGATGTATTTCGACCAGCACGTCCTGAAGCCAGCCACAGAGGGCAAACAGTGAGTACCCCTCCCAGCTCTCCCCCCCTGGAGAATCCTCTTTCTTTTCTTGTTTTATTTTTGGTTTTTTTTTTTTTTTGCTTATCCCCTTTCCTGTGTATTCTGTCTATAAATCCACTTTCAACAAGCAACAAGAGCTGGGAGATGCCTCTGGCTATCGCGATGCTGTCCCGCAGTTTTTGTTGTGCCATTAAAATTCAGGAAGCAGGAAACTGAACTCCTGTGGTGTGGCTGCACATCAACCAAAAGGTTGTTCTGCCTTTCAGGAGGTTGAAGCTGGCCCAGTTTGATTATGGCAAGAAGTGCTCAGAGATTGCCAGGCTGACTGAGGGCATGTCTGGCCGGGAGATCTCTCAGCTTGCTGTGGCATGGCAGGTGAGTGGGCTCTTCTCCTTCCTTCCTTTTCCCTTCCTGGAAGGTTTGAGGGTTTGATTCTGCAAAGATCAGATCATCTCACCCTGTGAAAGTTTCATTTGTCCATAGGGTGGTACCAGTACACTGCTGGTTCTGGGGTGGGTGTTGGAATATCAGCAGAATTCCTCATCCCATAAACAGAAACAGTTTTGATAATCCCTAATGGAAAACCCCTTATGGAATTTAAATAAATCAGGTGAGTTTGGAGTGGATTTGGGCAGTCCATGCTGACCACACTCATGGTCAGGCTCAGGAAGCTCAGCAGAAGAGATACCTGATGTTGTTGCCCTCATTAGGGCACTAAACCATCCTTCATTCCTCTGTTTTAAACCCTTTCAGTGCAACTTGAGCTGTTAAAGAAACAAGACTAACTGAAATTGGAGTTGAAAAAAAAAAATAGATATTTCTTCCATACATAAAAATAAGAAATGCAGTCACTTGGAGTATAATTATTCACATGCTTAGCAAGCTTTAGTGTTTCTTTTTTTTTTAATCAGGTTTTCACCTTGTTTTGTCACAGCTGCCAGTTTCTTACTGGATTTTGTATTTTCATAAACTAACCTAGAAATATCAATTGAAGGAATGTGCTCCAATTTGTGTGTCATGTAACCTACTCATGTCAGCTTCCTTTCAGGGATTGTAAAAACAAAGTGGCTTTTTGTTTAGCTCTTAAATTTTTCATTTAGTTTAGCAGCTCACAAACATCTTAGAGTTTCTGCATTTCATTCCTTCTACTACTGGGTTTCCACCTTTTAAAGGACAGAAATATTTATCCTTTCTAGTATAATTAATTTTAATTGCAGTAGTTGTGAGCTGAGGTCCAATTTGAATGCTGTCAGTTCTTATTTTATTCTTTGGTAGCACACAGCTGGTTAATTTTCCTGTATAATTTTTGTGATATTGAAGCATATTTCAAAATGTGTGCTGTCATCTGCCCCACGTATGTGAAAGGCTTTGCTGTCAACTATTTCCTGTAATAAGAAGTTGTGATAAATGATGCTTTGCTTTTTATCACCCCTTATCTGCAAATTTGTTATTACTCTCCAGGAGTGACCTCAGCTTTTATCATTTATCCTTTAAGTGCTGGTGCAGGAATGAAAAAGGTGGGGGTGACTAATTTTCCCTGACAGCTTTTTAAAATGAACCTTTTGCTGCCAGCACTGTTAACAAGGTTTGATGTAAAATTGCAACAGGAACTTGTGCTCCACTCTGCTTTCATCAAAAGAAGGGCTTTAAAAAAAAAAAAAAAGCACACAGGAGAGGGTGGGGTGAAATATTTGAGTTGGTTGGATGTGGCAAAAAAACTTCATCTGTGTTAAAATCAAAGTTAAAATCAAAGTGATTTCATTTCTTGTTGGTCAGGAAGGGGAGTGGGATGTGCCAAGGGTCAGTGAGCAGCCCAGGGACTGCACATGAGGACATGAGGGCAGCCAGGGTGGGATAAGAATTGTCTTCAGCACTGCCCTGGGAGCCAGAGCTGTTGATGCTCTGGGGGTTCTTTTTCAGTTACTTGTGATACCTCAGGATTTTAGATTTTCTGTTTTTCATATATTTATAATCCTGCAGTTCTTTAGTGTAGAACTCTCAACTCCACGTTCAGTGTGAGCTGCAGATTTCCCATTTTGCTCAGACACAACAGTTCCTCACTGGGCTGGCAATCAAGGACACCTCACAGGCTCCAAGAAATGTAAAACAAAAGTGAGTTGTGGGGAGCAAACTTGGGGTAAATTATTTCATTACCTGAAGCTGTAATTGGAAAATTAACCCCCAATCTGCAAATGGACCAAACTTATCAAAGTGTGAAAACCCATGGTCCATTTTTTGGACAAGGAATTTGGAGCTTTGACCAACTGGAGCTTGGCTGGGGCTGCTGCTGCTGCCAGCTCTGGGCACTGCCCTTGGCAGGATGTGTCCCCCCTGCCTTTGGCTTTGAGGCTGTGAAGCCCCTCATCAGGTTTGGGGATAAGCCCCTCTCCAGGCTGGTGGTTTTTATTCACCCCCAGCTCATCTCCTGGGTGCTGTTGGTATTTTAGACCCTGTTTTAGCCCTGGTGACTCATTGTAGGTGCCTTTGTAGCTGCTCCAGTGCTCTGGGCTGTGAGGGAGGGTTGAAGGCTGCAGTTATCAAGCTTTTCTGGTAGTGTTTTCCATTCTCAAATTCCTGCTTTCCTGCTCTCCTTCCCGTGGTGCTGGTGCACCCCTGTGGATGGCTGTGCTCTGAACTGGGTCAGGGAGCTGAGCAGAGTTAAAAATAGCTTGGCAAGATGAGTTAACTGCATAGCTACAGTGTTCAGGGTAGGTAGGGGCTGGAGGAACCAGGAACTGACTCCAAAAAATCCTTAGCAGGCTTCCCTCAGCTGGATGCAGCAGCTGTAGGGTGCTTATGTACACAGACACTCTGTATTTCCTATATCTCCTATCCATGTATCATTTTTGGTTTTTTAATTCAAGGTGCTGCCTGCCAAAGGTGGGAAATAATCTGATTACAGAATATCCTGAGCTGGGAAAAAAAACCCACAGGGATCATGCAAGTCCATCTCTGGGCCCTGCAGGGGTCCATAATCCCAGCCTGTGCCTGATGTGAGCAGCCCCTTTCTGAGTGCACACCTGAGCTTTAATCCTGTGCACAGGAAGGTGTTTGTGTGGCCCTGATGGAGTTGGGAGCTTCTGGAATCCTCAGCAGCTCTGGGATCATCCTCCCACCTCTGGGATCCTAGAGGTGATTTGGGGAAAGGAGAAATGCTGAAGTTTTAGGAGGTGAAAGCATCACAACCATCAGCTCTTCCCTGGGACAGCAGCAGTGTCCTGTGCCCTCAGTTCCCACGAGGATTCTTCTGCCAATATTGCCTTTAAAAAAAAACATCTCAGTCAAACTGAGCAATAGCTGCAGCTTTCAGAGGCTTAACTCCACCGTAAACTGGATTTGAGATGGATTTGCTGTCACTTACATGAAGTTCTACCTCACTGCTGTTTCAGTCTGGCTCTGTCTCTCCTGAATTTACCAACAGGAAAAAAAAAATAAGATGCAGAAAAGCCCAGAGTGTAACCTCTAGCACTGGGAAAAATATTGCTGTCTGGCACAGCAAAGAGTGTGCGTGCTAGAAATCCATTTTAATCTCTTCTGCAGAAGACTGAGCATTGCCTTTTGTCCTTGTGCTTTTCCATTGCCCTTTATGGCTCCAGCATGGACTAGATGCATTTTCACCTTAAAAATTCCCCTCAGCTCTGTTTACAGTCGTGTGCAGACTTCCCCGCACTGAACTCAAACCTGCTCATGTGCTTTAGATAAAATGTCAAAACTAAAAAGCAACCTTTCACTATTCCAAGCTGTAATCTTGGAAAATTGTTTTGGCAGCACTTCAGGAGAATTCCCAGAAGTTTTATGTCCCAGTGTGAGCTTCCTGTCATTTCCTTACCTTTTATGCCACTGACATAAATGCCTTTTTTTTCCTCCCTGAACCTTGTTTATATTTTAAAAATAGCTGCTGTATTTTTGTGGGGGATTATTTTTTTGATCAGGCTATTTTCATTATAAATGGGATTCAAATGATAGAGATGAGTCTGGCCAGGTTAAAATAAACCACGTGTCTTGGCTGAAATGAAACATGAGGTCATTTAGGCTGGACTTGTCCTCTGTTCCATCCCTACCAAGCAAAATTGTTTCATAATTGGGTTTGAGGGATAAGACAGGAATTGCTGCACTGGAGAAAATGGGTTAAAATTGTCCATGCAGGAGGCAGAGGTATGAATACAAATGAAGCTTGGTACCATTTTTATGTTGTGTGCAAGCTACTCCCAGAAGGGGCAGCTGCTTCTCCCATTTGCTTTCTTGACAGCGAGGGCCTAAGGCTTTCTAAAAATAGAAAGTCATTGAGAAAATCAACAGAGCGTGAACTGCACAGCTTTGCAGGAGGTTCCACACTGGGCTGGCTGGGCTGTGCAGTGGCAGGGAGGAGGGCAGGCAAGGCATCCTTCCTCTCTGAGCTTTGGAAGCGCAGAAATGCATCCCAGGAAAGTGCTTTTTTCATTTGAAAACACCCCACCAGGAATGCGTGGAGAGTCCTGCAGTATTTAAAAAAAAAATGTAAAAGGGGTGAGTGAGGTCCGAACAAAACCTTTGCACTGTGTTCCTTTTGCAGAGAGGACAGGTGGGGTTGGGAGAGGTGCTGTGGGAATATTTGGCAGGTGATGGAAGCAGAAGTGGCAGCCTCAGGATGCTGCTCAGTGCAGCACTTTGTGCAGGGAGAATTTTCTGTTTACAGACCTGCTCCTTCTCTGCACTCCCTCCCCTAGGCCAGTGTTTACTCCTGGCTTTAAGCAGGAGCACCAGCCTGACTTTTCAGTGCTGCCTGGAGGAAGGAAGGATTGCAAAGGGTTTGTACAGGGAAAGGATTTAATGGTGCTTGCAGGAGAAACCAGCATTTGCCAGCTCTGGTGGGTTGTGCGAGTGAGACCTTATGTGGTCTAACCAGTTCCACCCCCCCCTCCCCCCCCCCCAAAAAAAAAAGGGCTGGAAAATAGGTTAGAGGAGCCTGAAAACCAGCCTGAGTAACCTTTTACTCATTTCTGGAAAGAATTATTCCTCCTGCAGTGAGGTAATAGGCAGGTCTAACCCACAGCACTGTGGTGATTGTAGAGCAAACAGCTCATCCTGGGCTTTGTCTTCTGGCCCTGGACATCCCTGGGCAGTGCTGGTGTAAAAGGGTCACACTTAAATTTGTTTCTGTGCTGCTTTTGGTGTCAGGCTTGTTTCTTGCTGGAATTGATGTTTTGCACCATCAATAATGGAGGGAGCCCGTGTGTGACGCCTCAGAATATCTCTGCAGTGTGTGGTGAAATCAAAGTGAATATTCCTCACTGGGACAGGAGACACAAAGGTTGGCACAGGACACTCCAGGATGTGGCTCTGTGGAAATCTGGGGCTCCTAGGCCCAACCTGGAGGGCTTTGGGAACCTGCAGGGCTCCCAGCCCTCATCCCAAACTCCCTCATTCCCTGAACACAGCACAGAGCAGCTCACAGGAGCACTTGCAGAGGGAGGAACCAGATTTAGAAATCTGCAGCTCGGGGGCTGCTGTTACCTTGGAGATGGGTGCAGCTGACAGCACAAGCATCCTTCCCTGCTCCGAGGGACCGGCTGTGCTGGCATCTGCAGGGGGGCCAGGCTGAGCCCCAGCTGTGCTGCCTGTCCCCTGCACAGGGGACAGTCCCTCTGCTGTGTGCCTCAGCCTGTCCCCACTGTGGGCTCTTGGACAAAGGGTGCCAGGAACGGTCAGTCCTTTCCCCAAGGAGCTGTGGTCACGTTTGTGCTGCCTCTTGCAGCTACAGGGTGGAGTGTTTGCCAGCAGAGCTGAGAGGGGAGCAGGGAGAAAGGGGAAGGTCCTGTGAGCTGGCACAGCACAGAAGTGATACAGGGGAGATTCCTGAGGGAGTGCATGAGGAAAGCAGGATCAGTGCACATGAAACATCACTTTAGAGGCACTGCATTGCCCATGTTCCCCCAGCACTGATGTTCCTTCTGCCAGGCCAGTGTTTAAACAGTTTTCTGTTGCCTTGGGTGGAGTTGTTCCATCACCCCCCTGCACCCACCTCTCCTCACCTTATTGGCGTCACACATGCAGCCCTTTCAGAGCAGGAGAGGAAATTTAAACGAGCCAAGTGTGGGGCCTTTTCTCCTGAAAACAAGGAGTTTGATTCTCAGGAAATCCACATGTGGGCAGAGCTTCTTCTTGGCGATGGCCACTTGGAGGGAGAGTGCTGTGAGGGAAATCATGCATAGGGAAGAGAAGAACAGAGAGGGAGCAGTCTGAGATGTCCCCTGATGCTGGGAAATGCCATCCCTGAGCTGTGTGAGGTGTCCTTGTCCCCACAGGCAGCAGCCTACGCCTCGGAGGACGGGGTGCTCACCGAGGCCATGATGGACGCCCGCGTGGCCGACGCGGTGCAGCAGCACCGGCAGAAGATGGAGTGGCTGAAAGCAGAAGGTGCTGAAGCAAACAAAGGGACTGACAGGAACCCCCTGCTGCCTTTCCCCAAAGGGACACCGGTGTGAGAAGCCTGCAGGTTTCGTGTGAGGGAGAGAAAGCTGGGAGGGGCTTCTGGCACCAAAAAAGTTTGGTGGAGCCACGTGTGGAGAGCAAGGTGGCCCTTGGTGCCAGGGAGGGGGGTGCTGCCTCAGGCTGCCTTGCGTCTCGTGGTTTTAAACTGCACCAGAAAAACAAAATGGTTTCAATAAGGCAGGAGCAACTGAATTAAAGGACCCCTTGCTGAAACACCACTGGCTGTGTGGGTCTCTGTGGCCTGTCCTGCTGGAGAGGCACAAACCCCAAATCCTTCCAAGCCATTTCTGCAGTGTCCCAGCACCCAGGGCTTGTCCAAGCCTGGCACTCCCAGACATTTAAATTTGTAGGGTTTGTGCTCCAGCAGAGGCATTTCTCACCCTTTTTTCCCCAGATCCTGCTCACACAGCTCCTTGCTCACATCTCTGGATGGCATCACTTGAGTTGCCTTTCAGAGTCTCAGAGTAAATTTTTCTTACAAAAGTGGATTTGGAGAGATTCACTGGTTGAGTTGGAGTCAACACAGGTGGTCTGAGAGCAGCCCCACATTTTTTCCGCCAAGACATTTTTCTCCACAGAGAGGTGATTTTGGGGCACACAGATCCAGCAATGGTCTGAAGAGAGAGAGAGGTGAGTGGGGCTTGTTTGCTCCCACTGCTGCTATCCAGGTGCTCTGCAACACCAGTTTTCTGCTGCATTTCTGCAACAGCTGAGAAAATGTGCCATTGTCAAGCCCTGAACACAAGCCTGTCTTGATGAGATGACATTTGTTCTTCTTCTGTGCATATGAGAGACAGGTTAGAAAATCTCATGTTTTTTTTTTTTTTTCCTGCATTTGAACTGGATTTGAACTCTGTGCTCTGCTCTGAGGCCTCTCCTGTAGCTACACAGCACAAGCACATTGGCCTGACCTAAATCTGTGCCCTTGAGTACCTTGCTGAGTTGTTCTCCTCACACAGGAGCTGACACCAGCCCCACTTTGTCCACTGCAGACAGGAGCTGGTGAGCTCAGGAGCAGAGCCCTGTCCTCAGACAGAGCCTTGTGGAACACCAGGAAATCAATCTTGAGGCTGCAAACCTTCCCTGCCTGGGCTGCCAGCATCCCCCACAAAAATTCCTGGTGTTTTCCCCTGACAGAATGTGAAGAGGCTCTTGAGAAGCTGTTCCTTTGGTGAGATTCCCACTGGTGTGGCCCTCTGACACTCACCTGGTGCCAGGTGCATTGCTGTGGACTGGGGAGAATCTCTATAGAACCAAACCACACATTTGCTGTTCAGAATGACCAGAATCAACTCAAACCCCACTTTTTTTACCCTTCCCTTTCAGCCAAGGTGTAGTTGTCCTCCAGTCCACTGCTCAGGATTAGCTATTCCAGGCTTTCCCTTTCCCAGTTAAGATTTTACTGGAATTATTTCTGTCAACCCCAGGAGATGAGAGCTGAGCAGAGCCCCTGCTAAGGAATGATGTGAGGGAGCTCTGCTCGTGTGATTCCAATCCCTGATTGTGCCATAAACGTTCAGTTCCTCCCCCCTCCTTCCCCAGGCATCTCCATGGAGCACAGGGGGGAAAGGTGGCTCTGCCTTGTCCTTCTGCTGTGTGCCTGTGTTTGTGCTGATCCCAGGGGCTGGAATGCTGCTGCCTCAGCATTTTGCTGAGATTCCTGCTGCAGATGGAATCAGGTCCCTGATGGGAGCAGGGGGAGCACCATGCTCTGGCCAGCAGGGATTGAGTGCAACTTTGGAGCCACTGTCAGATTTCCAGGACTCTGAACTGATCCTGAAAATTAAATCCTGACAGAATCAGCTGGGCAGAGCTTTGTGCTGCCAGCTCCTGTTCAGGCCTGGTGCTGTTGGAATCCCAGGAGCTCCTTCCCTCTGCTCCCAGTCTCCCTGCAGAACCCCTGGAAAACATCTGTGGGGCTGAAATCCCCAGGGAATTCATCTCCTTCCAGAGATGTTGGTGGCTCTGGGCAGTTCTCCCCATCCCCTTGGGAGAAATCCTTGTTTGTGCAGGGTCTGGAATCCACAGCCACATGTGGCCTTGGCTGTGAGCAGCCAGGAGTGTGGATCCAGCATTTATCCAGCTCCTGCTCAGTGATGGACCCACACTGGGTCTCACATCCCACCTGGGAAGCACAGGTGGGAGAACTGAGCAGGTAGAACAGGGGAAATCAGAGGTTGAGCCTGACTGAAGAGACTTGGGGTGCTCCATCTGCCAGGTGGGACAGGTGCAGAGGGCCAGAGGTGCTGTGGACAGTTTGTTTTCCTTGGATTCAGTTTTTCAACCCTGTTGTTTCACCTCTTCCCAGTGCATGGAAAGAAAGGCAAAGACTTGTGCACTCTGATGCCATTATTCCTTGGTGACACTTTTTATTTCCACAGGAAATACAGTTCTCCATCCACTCCCACACATTTCCTTCCTTCACACTTTGTGCTGGTATTTTACCCCAGGCCCTGCTGCTCCCAGCTCTCCTGATCTTGCCTTCCCAAACCATTCCTTGCCCCTCTCCCTGTGCCCTCTCCTGGCCACCAGGGGGTTGATTCCATGCCCTGCTGCCCACTGGACACCTCAGGCTGTTGCTGTCACTGCTGCTGTCCTGTGGAAGGTGACAGGAGGGGAAGAAATGCTCTCTGTCATCCTTAATTCCTGTCCCATCCAAGATTTAAAAGCAGGGATCTGTCCTGGCTCACTGTCAGCTCCAGGGTGACCGATGTACCCGTGGAGGTGGCACCCAGCTCTTCAACACTCCAGGCAGGGCCAGAGCGTGGCAACCCCAAGCTGAGGTTATCTCCTCTCCTGACACTGAGTTATGAGCCAATAGCACTTTATTAAAATGGTATTTTGGATTGCAGAACAAATTCCAGAGCAGATGGATTTGTGGGCAATCCATCATCATTCCTATCCTGGCTGCTGCCACTGCAAATGTGGTCCTGGTTTACAGATTTACAGCCTGGCCAGCTCTGGCTACTCCCAGGTGCCATCCTCGGAAGGATTTGTATGGCATGTGAAAGGCTGGGAGGAGATTCCCATGGTGGCAGCACAGGGATGTGAGCACCACATCCCTGTCCCTGTTCTGGGACTCGGGAAGGTGGGAATCTCCCCAGGAAACACTTCCCTGCCAACCTGTGTTTGTGTTTTGGAGTGGAGAAAAAACACTCAGAATCTATTATGAGCCCTTCTCTGGGGCTGGGCTTTATTTGTTGGGGTTTGTTTTCTGCTCTGCTTTGTCTGCACCGAGCCTGGACGTGCCCAGATGTGCCCAGATGTGCCCAGACTCGTGGGACAAGTCCTGCAGCAACATCTCTGTGCAGGGTTGGAGCCCCAGGCAGGGGCAGAGCTGCTCTGTGGGTGTTCCTGTGCCAGCAAACAGCAGAAGGAGGGAACTGCTGGAATGGGAAATGATCCCACTTTTCCTTCTCTGTGCCAAAGGCCTGAGCAAAATTCCCAAGCTTTTCCTGCTTTTCCTGCCCTTCCAGGAAATGGGCACAAGAGGCTCAGGCTCCTCTCTGGAGGCAGCTTGCACCCAGAATTGAGCAGTGGAATATTTTATCTTGCTTTAAAAACAGTTTTGGATCTTGGAGGTTTCCTGTTAGCCCAGTGAGCAGGAGCCAAGCAGGTGAAAATCTGTCCCAGAACCTGGGGGGAATCACAGAGCCCTTCCTGAGAGGTCAGGACAGCTCTCCCCACACCTTCCCAGCCTTGTTTGCACCTCCTCCTGTCACCCCCCCTGCCCAAAACTGGGGAGCTGCTGCTCTGGGGTGCCCTAGGCAGGGAATCACTGGGTTCAAAGGGTTGGAAAAAACACTCAGATGCAAAACATGCAAAAAAAACTATTTTACTGACAAACAGCAAAGGATGGGCTTAGTTCCAGGAGCTGAACTGGTTCTCTATTATACAAACATCTTATTGAAAGGGAAGGAATGGCTGAAATACACTCACTTGTTGACCCAAATAAAATCACAGTGTGCTTTTTCTATTGCCTCCCCCACCCCAAGCTCTCTGCACCTTCAGCTGCTCCCCAGAGCCTCAGCACAGGCTGTCACCCCTCCAGCCACTGGAGAGCACAAAGCCCTGGCTGAAATCTGCCTGTGCAAGTGTATTTAATAAAAAAATTAGCCATTATTGCTTTTCAAGCACAGTAGAGATTATTCTATGATTAGACTCGGAGCAGAGTTTAATCTCTCTCTCTGGTAGTCTGGGTTTTGCCTCTCCCTGCCTGATGCATGCAGAAGTGGTTTGGGTGCAGGAAAAAAAAAGAAAAGAAGGAGTAACCATCAGGGAAACAGCACTCCAAGCTCTGTCCTGGTGTTTCACAAGTGAAAAACCTTCCTAAAGTGAGTGCAGAGCTTTGTCTGCCTCAGTGTGAGCTGGGACTGAGCCACCCTGGGGTCACCCTGCTGGGAATCCCAGGAGGGGCCTGAAACTGGGAACCCCTTTGGGATAAAAATGAGTGCAAATGGCTGGAGGTGCCAAAGGAGGGACAGGGTGACACAGAGCTCTGGACACACGGACACACATGGACACACACCCAACAGCCCAGCCAGGGTGAGCAGCTCCTCCTTGCTCTGCCACATCTTCCCTCTCCTCTGCTCCCCTCTCCTCTGCCCCACCTGCAGGGAAGCCACACTGGCTCTTTTTGAGTTTTTTTTATTTTCTTCAGGGAGTTCACTCTCTGCTTCTTGTCCTGCTGGACACCCCAGGGAGTTGGGCTGGGGGGGGTTTTCACCTTCACCCCAGGGTGGAAGCAGCAGTCCTCTGTCTCTGCCCCACAGACAATTAATTCCCTTCTCTGCATCCCACTGCTGCTCACTGACACCCAGACCTGTCCCACCAGGGCATCCAGCTTGGAAAATGATGGATCCAAATGGATCTGTCTGTACCACATGCTCTAATAAGGAAAGAATTTCTGCTCTTTCCCATCTAGGGGTGTTCTGGGAGGTGCTGTTTTTACCTTCCAAGCCCCCCCTGAATGCAGAAGCAGCTTCATCACCTCTGTGATGACCCAACCTCTTCATCCATCAATGTTCAGCAGTGCTGGGAAGTGAGATCTGAAATGGGACTGAGCTCCCTGTGCCCCTCAGCTCCTGCCAACCTCCCCCTACACCAGGTGAACATCACCTCCCTTTCCATCATGGGCAGGATGTTCAATTAGAACCCCCCATGTTTCATTTTGTGCCTCTGGGCACCCCATAAAGAGCCTGGTCCCCATCTTTCTGCACCCTCCCTACAGGGATTTTGATGTGGATGGACAGTCCCAGTTCTCACAGTTCCCTCACAGGAGATGCTCCCGTGCTTTTATCACCTCAGTGTCTGTTTTCAACACCCCTTTTTAGCAGGGGTTCTCTTCTCCCAGCTGAAAATGCAACCAGAAAATGAGGTAGAACAGCAGTGAGAGTAACTAACCCCAGCCCACTGTGCTGTGAGTGCCCAGGACACCATTCCAGGCACTCTCCTGGGCTATTTTTATGGATGAGATGCTGCCAGCTGGGCCAGCTGAGGTGTCCCTGGCTGGCCCAAGAGAGGGCACAGTGGATGGATGGATGGATGGATGGATGGATGGATGGATGGATGGATGGATGGATGGATGGATGGATCACAGGAGACACCTTCCCAAACTGCTCCTCAAAAAGGAAGGGCCCTTCTCACTGTTTATTGTTTATATTGGCCAGGTGTTTTTTCAGCAGAGCTGGAATTGAGGATGGGATTTGAGTTTGAGGAGCTGCTGGGTGGATTTCTTATCCCCTGCTTTTCCCCACGTGTCTTTCCACACTTCTCCTTCCCAACCAGTCCCTGTGCAGGCAGCCAGGCCAGGGCTTCTCACCCCAAAAACTCAGGAGAACAATCCCCACAGAACTCCTCCCCCAAAAAACCTCAGGAGAACATTCCCAGTAGAGCTCCTCACCCCAAAAACACAGGAGAACATTCCCAGCACCAACCCCAGCTCTGGAGAACTGGCACGTGGAACTTTGAGCTGTGTCTCTGCTCCAAAAATAACCCAAAAAATCCCCCCCAGCCCCAGAGCCAGGAGCCTCCCCTGCAGCATCTGGCAGGTGAGTGCTGAGATGGGGCCCTCACTTCCCACTCCCCTATCCTGCACTTCCCACACTCTGCATCCCTGTTTTCCCTTCCTCAGGCTCTGGCCAGCTCCTTGCCCAGCCCTGACCTTGCTGTGCCGAATTTGCTCCCACCTGAGCCCTCTTTGCCCAGGGTGTGGCTGGGTTCGGGTGTTCTTGTTTCCATCTGCGATTAGATTTTTTTGTTTGGTTGGTTTGTTGGTTTTTTTTTTTTGTTTTGGTGGGTTTTTTTGTTTTCTTTTGTGTGTGTGTGTGTGTGTGTGTGTGTGTGTGTGTGTGGAGTCTGGATCAGAGGCAAGAGAACAACAAACAAATCAACATGAGTACAGCTGGGACAATTCAGCCAGGAGAAAACACCCCACGAGCAGGGAGGAAAAAAACAAACACGAGCACAGAGGGATGGAGGGAGAACGGGGCTGGCAGTGACATGGGGACAAGGACAGGGCTGGGGAGGCTCAGCCTGGAGCAGGATTGGCCCAGGAGATGGGACAGGGACTCAAGGAATGGTGGCAGCGTGGGAGGAGAGGCTGCTGGGTGATGCTGGCAGCTGGAACACCCCTAAAAATAGCTGTAATACCCTAAAAAACAGCTGTAATACCCCAATACCATCTTTAACACCCCAAAACCATCTGCAATACCTCAAAACCATCTACAATACCCCATAAAAGCAGCTGTAATATCCCAAAACCATCTGTACTATCTGTAACACTCCAAAAATAACTGCAATACCCCCAAAACAGCTGTAACACCCCAAAAACATCTGCAATACCCTAAAATCATCTTTAACACCCCATTACCAGCTGTAATACCCCAAAACCAGCTGTAATACCCTAAAACCATCTGCAATACCCCAAAACCATCTTTAACACCCCAAAACCATCTTTAGCACCCCAAGAACAGCTGTAATACCTCAAAACCATATTTAACACCCCAAAACCATCTTTAGCACCCCAAAACCATCTTTAACACCCCAAAAACAGCTGCCTCCTTCACCTTCTGCTTCTCTGGGGTCCTTGGCACCTCATTCCCCAAACAGGAGACAGGGCAGGCCTGGAGCTTTTTGGAAAAACTTTCCTGTTTTTGCTATTTTTGGGGAATTTTTGGTGTTCCTGCTCAGGAGTTTGAAACCATCCCAGATCTGCTGGGTCAGGATTCCCTCCCTGCACAGGAAGGAATTTTGGCTCTTGTTTATGAAAGATGAGGATCATTTCCCCTGGATTAATCCCATTGGGTTTGCGTGTGCTGGGACAAACCTGCTCCATAAAACCTGTCTGCTTTCCCTGGATTAAAGTGAATTACTCCCAGAAAATTTAATTGCACTGCGAGTATTTTTGTTTGTTTGTTTGTTTGTTTGTTTGTTTTTTGCCTAACTTTGAACAAGAGACAGGTTCAAAAGGTGATAGCTACAGACCCAGCAGATTTGTTTGAAAGTCTGATTTTATACAACAGGAACATTTATTATGCAGAATTTTTTTTTCCCCCTCTTCCAGAGTCTCAAATTCTTATGGAATTTTGCCATGGACCAGCCAGATCAAACTTAACAGGTGTGAGCCATCACTTCACCCTTTCCACTTGTTTCATTTTTAATGATATTTCAACCAAGGTCAGAGCAAGGCAGAGCCAGGCTTTACATTCAGTCTGAGTTTAGGTCAGTGGAAAAATTGTTTTTAAAGTGCTTTTTTTTCACTCCCATAACCAGTTCCAGGGACTCAACATTTGTTTTTATCACTATGGAATTTTCTCCCCTACAAAATGCTGTCCCACCTGAGGATTTGTTGATAAGACAGTCCCTGCTCTTCCCTGCCAGGAGGCTGCTGGAGAGGAGCTGCTCAAGGAAAAGTCATTCCTTAGATCCTAAGGAATTTGAAACATCACAGCCAGGAACGACAGACAGACACAAATACGGACCAGGCAATTATTTAGGTCCAGAAAACCTGGGGCTCCAAGACAAGAGGCACTAGGGAATAGCAAAGGTGGGAATGGCAGAGAAATGGGAATGTTTGGGTGGTTTGGGGGCCTGTAATTAACTGAACTGGGCATAGGAAATAAAAAAAACCAATCCCAAGACACAGAAGCTGGAGCAAGGAGGGCAGAGCAGGAGTCCTGGTGTCCTTTTCCCTGCCATCAAACAGCAGGAGGCCACTGAGAGAGTCAAGGAATCCATGGAAAAGAGATTTCCAGGCAATGCTCAGCAATGCTCAGTTCTGGGTGTTCTCCCCATTTCTGCACGAACCCACTCGACACAAAATGATGAAAGAAGGGGAAATGATGAAGGTTCAGGGCTGTCAGGTTCCTGGGGATGGCATTTCCCTCCTTTAGCCCTCCTAATAAACCCTTTCTCTTTTCTCTCCCCACCCCAGCACATCCCACAGCCTGGGCTCAGCAGCAGGGCAGGACCAGGACAGGGAGCAGCCCCAGCACACCTGGGAGCTGTAAGGCTCCTGCAGGGACTGGAGGAGGTCTCTGGGTGCTTTCAGAGCCTTGATCCCATCCAGACCTCAAAACCCACACCAGGAGAATCACAAAACCACATTGGAGCCTCCTGACACTTGGACTCAACCCTGGGGACATTTGGGATATTTGGAGAGGAGTTTGGCTTCGGTGTCTCTGTGTCCCTCGAGCCAAACCCCACAAGCCATGGGTATTCAGGGCCCCCTCACTGCACTTGGTGCTTTTGGGGTGTTTTAACCAGGCTCACCCTGCAAGAAAAGGGGCAGAGCAGCTCCTTTCCTCCCAGGCAAGGGGTGGGGGGTGTTGATGAGTGACATTTTACACATCCCACCCTCCTCTAGTGAAGAACAGCAGCTTTGTCACCAAAGGTGCCACCAGAGCAGCAGCACCAGCCCCACTGAGCCCCCCCCCAGCCCCACTGAGCCCCCCCAGCCCCACTGAGCCCCCCCAGCCCCACTCCCCTGGCTCTGAGGTTGGATTAAGGCAGGTTTCAGTGGACAGCAATGCGAAGAACAAACCCCTGACACATTCCCAGCTCTTCCTTCCCCCACAGCAGCTCCCCAGAACGTGAACCAAAGCAGAACCAAAAAAGGGGACACTGTGCCTAAGGCCGGGCTGGCAGCAGTGCCCATCCAAACCTGTGAGCAGCCACGGGAGGGGCACAGCAGGGAGGGCACACCCGAGCCAAAGGAGCAGAGAAACTGGGGCTGGAGCTCCTGGAGGAGACACTCTGCATCTTCTTCGTGTTGTCCCACCTCCATCCCCTCGACCAGCATTCCCAGCAGGATGTGCAGGACAGCCAGGAAAAGGGAGGGGTTGAAAAGTATAATGCAAATCTCTTTTCTCTCTCTCTTTTTTGTTTGTTTTTTCTTTTTGTTCGTCTGCTTTTTTTTTTTGCCTTTTTTTTTTTTTTTTTTTTTTACATATATACACGAGTCTGACAATAAAATGTGGAACACAGTGCAAAGTCTTGGCTGCAGAGCACCCAGGACTGGCTTAGTTGTGCATCGTGACGTGTCCACCCATGGACACCTGGGATGGATCCCTAAAATCCGTGTCCTCAGCTGGCTCGGGAGCAAACAAGAGCTGTTCCCGAGGAGGAAGAGCAGAGTCCTGTGTGTTTTAAAAGCTGGCTGCAGTCCCTGGAGGCTGGGGGTCCCTCAGAGGTGCCGGGGGCTGGGGTGCCCGTTGTGGTACAGCTTCTGTTTGATGTGCACCATGTTCCCAGTGGCCTCCTCGTACTGCCGGTGGTGACGTTTCCTCAACTCCTTCAAGTTACAAAACTTCGGAATCCAAGACCAGGAGTTGTCTGGAAAGGCAGGGAGGAGAGGGAAGGTGAGGGGTCGCAGGGAGAGGAGGGGGCTGTGCTGTCCCAAAGCTGTTCCTGCCCCACTGAAGGCACAGCCACCCCTGAGGTCCCTTGGAGGGCAGGAGCAGAGCGTGTGGTCACTGCCAGGATGGCCAGGGCAGCTTGGACACCTCTCCTCCCAATTCCTACCACCACCCCCAGTGTCACCCTCTGCCCCCAACACCTTTTTTTACCCATTAGCTCACCCCTCAGCCCAGGAACCTCTCCCTGCAGCAACATTTCAGCTGCCACCCATTCCCATGAAAATTCTGCGTGGTTCCACCCCAAAATACACAGAGCCCAGCCCCTCAAAGGACAGCTGGAAAGTCCCAGAGAAGGACAGATGGCACAAGGATGAGCAGCCGTGCTGGGAATTGGTTGGACTCGATGATTTTTGAGTCTTTTCCATCCCAAACGAGTCTCTGAGTCCATGACTCTGGACTGTCCTGCCCAACCCTGCAGCTGCTGCAAAGCACAGGCTGAGTTCCTATGGAATATTTTCTATTTTGAGAAACCTCTTCCATCAGGAAGGAGCCCCAGGTTATTATAACAGGCCACAACTGGAGCTGATCAGGCCCCAATGTGACATTGAGTCACTGCTAAGTGGTGCTCGTGCACTCCTTGCTCTGTACCAGAACAGAATTTGTGTTTCCCCTGCCCCACTCTCATCATTTCTTCCTTCAGAAAAAAAAAATTACCTTTGTTCAACAAAGAAACAAATTCCTTTCTGCTTAGTGCCTTTAAAATTACTTGATTTCATCATTGATTTTGAATAAACAAAAAATATTTAGGTTCATTGCACCAAGCCTTTTATAAAGCCTTAAAATAGGTGTACACAGGGAGGGGGGGGGAAAATGAAACAAAAGAGATCAATTAGTTGAAATACTAAATTAATTACTAAAAATAAAAGCCTCCATTCACAAGGGGTAAGTGATCCCAGCTCTGAAGAACATCTCAGCACAAGGAGAGCTCCTGCCAGCCCTGATCTGATCTCTCATGAAAATCAGGAGCCACAGCCCCAAAATTGCTTCTCAGAACCTGAGATCTCACAGGAAAATCAGCCCCTGCTTGGGAAGCAGCAGCAGCAGCACAGCCCCGGGAGAATCCTGACTCAGAAACTGCTCACGGAGGCTGCTGGGGATTTGGAAAGACTAATGGGAAATTAATATCATTTTTTATCTGAGTTTTTAGAAAGAGAGAGTTCACTTCCCTAATTAGAATTTCTTATAGGTCTGCAGATAAATCTTTCTCCTGCTCGCTTCTCCTTTTCCTCTGAGTTGTGATTTAACAGCACCATCAGTCAAGAGTTGGGGAGATGGAGATTTGTAGGCACATTCTGAGGGAATTTCGAGTCATTCTCTAATTGAATACATTTTCCTGTCATTTTTTTCTCCTTCAAATATGAAAATCCACAGGATGCTCCTGTGCTGAGAGAGGAAAATGGGGCAGAGGGAGCCTCTGAAGGAGCATCTGTTGCTCCTTCTCAGGGTGTTAATTCAGGATTTTAACTTCTCCAAAGCCTCACAATCCTACCCAACCTTTTTCCCCTGGGGCTGATGGCACAACTGAACTAAAACATCTCCACATCTGGTCAGGGATGAGGAATGGAGAACCTCAGCTGACACCACACAGACGTCAGTCACTGTCACCACAATGTCACAGGTTTTACACAACCATCACCAGGCTGCTCTCCCAGCAGCTAGGAAAAAAAATCCAGATATTTTTAGGGGGGAATTTTGGTCCATCCTGAAGATACTCTGCCCACACCAACATTCCTGCTGGGGTCACAGAATGCTGGAACATCCTGAGCTGGGAGCATCCTGGAGCTCCCAGATAAAGAGGGGACAAGGAGGGCTGGGAGATCCCTGGCCAGATTTGTGCCACATCCACAGGGAACAAAGCAGCAGCTTGACCTTTTCCAGCTGCCCCAGCCTCCAGGGAGAGGGCAGGCACTGAGGGAAGAGGAGGAAGAGGAGGAAGAGGAGGAAGAGCACTTACCATACCGTCGGCTGGTCCTCCAGGCGCGCACGGCGTAGTGGAGAACCCCGTCCATCCACACCAGGAACCAGCTTATACAAAAGCCCAGCAAAAGTCCCAGCATCAGATCAATCTCCTGCTTGGTTACATTGTCAGTCACAAAGTAATTCTCGGAGGAGTCCACCACTGACTGGTCCCCGTCGTAAGGGATGACATAATGGACATGATGCCTGGTGCAGTGGACAGAAATGGGGAATAAAATCAGTGGAGATTTTTATTTTGCCTTTGCTCCAGGAGCAGAAGGGCTGTGCTGGCCTTTTGTGCTGCTGGCAGCAGAGAGGGAGGGAGGGAAGCACAAAAAATTCCTGACCCCAGGCCTGGAGCTGATGGCACATTGCTGCCACGGGCTCCCTGTGCCCCAGCTCATCATCTACAGCACAGAAGAGATCAAGGCCAGCACGAGGCACCCCTGGGATGCAGAGGACACTGCTGGAGCAGAGGCCACCAGAGCAGCTGTGTGGCACTGGAAGTGCCACCACCACTGTCCCCTGGAGAAGGGGGAGCCCTCCTGTCCCTGCCCTGCAGCGCTGGTGGCTCCAGGGGTGTCCCCAGAGAGGATTTGCTGCTCCCTGTCCCTTCTCCCTCAGGGTTTTAGATTTTCTATTTTTCATGTATTTATAACCCTGCAGTTCTTTAGTGCAGAACTCTAAACTCCATGTTCAGTGTGAGCTGCAGCTTTCCCACTTTGCTCAGACACAGCAATTCCTCTCCAGGCCTGGGAATCAAGGACACCTCACTGCCTCAGGCCCTGAGAGATGTAAACAAAAATGAGCTGGGAGCAAACTTGGGGTAAATGACTTCATTACCTGAAGCTGTAATTGGAAGATTGACCCCCAATCTGCAAATGGACCCAATTTATAAAAGTGTGAAAACCTGTGACTCGGGGTCCATTTTTGGGTGTAGCCCCTGTGGGGCTTCATCTACCTGAAATGTACCTGAAAACCCTTCAATAAATACAAATAAACTGCTTTTTAGTCTCCTAATTTTGTCTGGCCTCTGTTTTTAGGTAAGCCCAAAAAGGCATCAGTGTCCCTCACGCACCAGAGTTTCAAGAGTTTGCAAGTTTACAGCCAGGGAGGAATTCCTCCTGCAGCCTCTCACTCCTGGAAAAGTCCCACGAGCTCCAAAACCACCTCAGCTTCTCCTGTTCCTTGACCGGGGTGATCTGGGGGGTCCCTCCAGGGCCAGGCAGCCCCAGGGCCCTGAACACCTCCAGGGGGAAAGGAGCAGCTCCAAAGCTTCCCAAAGCTCCCAGGGGTTTGGAAAGGCTGCCCCGTGCCGGGAGGGTGATTGGGTTCATTTGTGCCATGAGGTGATGGAAACCAAACCTGGGATGAAGCTGAAAAACACAAAAACCCTCCCCAGGTTCACCTGGGGAAGAGCAGGGAAATGTCAAGGATGAAGTGAGGGAGTTGTGGAATAGGCAAAAAAAGCAAAGCAGGCAGGGCTGTGGGGGCTGAACGGGAAGGGAGGAGCAGTGCCAGGTCCCCGGGAGCTGACAGGGGTGGGAGGATCCCGAGGTTGGGGGATGCGGGATGCTCTGAGCATCTCTTCACCGTCCCAGGGAGCAGCCGGGAGCCCCGAGGCTGCCCAGCCTCAGCCAGGTGGGCACTGGCGATGCTGTCCCTGCCCCAGGAGTGACCACAGGCCCGGCCAGGTGATGCCCAGCCCCAGGTGCCCTCCAGCAGCACCGTCCTGGCATCACCAGTGCCCCCAGTTCAGGGAGCAGGGGATATCCCGGTGCCCCCAGTGTCCCCAGCATCCCGTCCCTGGCACGGCCCCGCTCCCACTCCAGACGAGAGGGAGGCAATCGCTGAGACCTCTGAATATTCATGAGGTGCAGGTTGCTCGATAATCACGCCTGAGAAACGTCCAAATATTTACACAAACAAACCTCCACTCAAAGGAACCTTCTGAAAACAGCCCTAATCTCAGCGATGCCTTAATGGGGGCAGCTGCACCAGCTCGGGCTGAGCCGGGCACGGGGCTGGCACAGGCTCCGGGGTGGCAACCGGCCCCTGCAGTGCCCATTGCCATCCAGGGAAAGGGACCAGGATGGGAAGGGACAGGAGATGCCAGCTCTGATGGCAGCAGTGAGCCCCGGGGCTGAGGGCACCGTGCTCCGGTGCTGGCTGGTTTGGAACAGGGATTTTCCCTCTTTTGGCAATGGGAAATCCAGGGGCAGAGGCTGCGTGAGGGAGGGCTCCCCAAAAGGAATGGGAGGGGTTCCATGAACACAGCCAAGCACTTCCCATATTCCAAATTTACCAAATCCCTGCACGCATCTCCCATGTTTTCCCAAATCCCAGCGCACTCACATTTCTCATGTTCCAAATTTACCAAATCCCCACACGCATCTCCCATGTTCCAAGATTCCCCAGATCCCTGCACACTCACATTTCTCATCTTCCTTCCTTAAAAGCAAAGCCTCCTGTCACTGAACCTCCCCAGGAAAGAACCTGAGGCCCTGCAGCCTCCCAGCTTTTGGGAATCCTGAGCCACCAGAATAATTCCATGCGGAGGACATCCCAGAGCTGCATTTCCACTTTGTGGAGTTTTCTAGAAGGAGTTTAGCAAAGCCCAGGGAAGATGAATTTTTCCTGCTGTTGCAACAGTTGGGAGATCTGGGCTGCAAGGAATTTTATCCTTTCCTTGCCTTAACAGGACTGAGTGATGCCACAGAGATGGGGAAGAGAGCAGGGACAGACCCCTACAAGTTTCCTGCTGCTGCTAAAGCCCTTGGGGATGTTCCAGGAGGGAACCAGACCCTGTCCCATCAGCACAGCACGTTATTAATAGTGCACAGAGGACCAGGGTCCCCACCTCATGCCCAGGGGACTGGAAACTGGAACGTGCCCTGGCTGGCTCTGGAGACCAGATCCAGAGAGGGGAGGTGTGAGCTGTGAGCTGAGCAGGGGGTGGGTGCAGGAAACTCCCAGCAGCTCCTCCAGGGCACTGCCAGGGAGGGCAGCAGGGCTGGACACCAGGTGCTGGCTCCTCAGAGCACAACCCTGCCATAAACCCTCAAGCCAGGACTCACTTCACCACCCAAAGCCCTTTGAAGAGAGGTAAAAATCCTCCTTCAGGGACAAAACCTCCTTCAGAGACAAAAAAAACAAACAAAAAAAAAACCCTTCAGAGACAAAGAAACCCTTCAGAGACAAAAACCTCTAAAAACCTCTTCAGCCCAGCATCATCTCAGCCCTGGTCAGGGTTTGGCTGTGAGGTCTCTGGGGACCACAGCCCTGTGACAGAGGTGCCACACGTGGCCCTCAACAGCCAGACCCACGTTCTGCCCGTGTTTATTCACAAGAAAAAGATGTACCAAATAATTCCTGAGGGCAAATTCCTGCACAGTTCCAGCCGATGCCAGGTTAAGCCAGTGCCACCTCCCCTCCGGAGCTATGCCCACCCTCAGGGGACCCCAGAATACCCCGAGCTGTGCCCACCCTGGCTGTGCTGGAGCTTCCACAGGGACTAAAAGATGGGGACAAAAATTCCAGCACACCTGGAGCGAGGAACTCCTGGGGAGCAGCGGGAGAGAGGCTGGACGTGTTGTCACTGTCTCAGGTGACAAAGGCAGCCCTGTCTATGTGTCTGCACCCCTGTCCCCATCCCCAGCCTGTGGCAAAGGGGGACAAGCTCCTGCGCTCCTCCGGGGGCAGCGGCTCCGCTGCCGAGCTGCCCCCAGCGCTATTGTCCCTTGCGGTGACCTTGTGTGCGCGCCGGCTGCTGCAGCCCCAGCACGGCTCGGGAGCCTCTGGAGAAGCCACGGATTCCTTTTAAAGACACACAGAGTCCGGCACTGCCTCTAGGCTTCTCACAGCCCGGCTCCGATGGGGACGGGGATGGGGACGGGGATGGGGACAGGGACGCGCGGATGCTCCGGCTCAGCCCGGCTCCCTCCCGGGCAGGTGACAGTGGCAGTCACGTCACATCTCACGCTGCAGCTGCCACATCCTGGCTGGACCAAGCCCTTCTCCATCGCCAGCTGCAGCACGATTTGGGGAAATTTGGTTTATGCAGCTCCCCCCAGCCAGGACCCATGCAGGGCTGGAGGGAGGCAGAGCCTCCCTGTCCTGCATCCCTGCCTGACCTTGCAGCCGCTCCTCAGCATCCCCAGCAGCCCCGAGGCTCGCGGGGCCGTGCCCAGCAACGTGGTGGCACCGCCGAAAACATCTCCCTGGTCCTGGTCCTGGTGGAAGCATGGCACTGGCACAGCTGCCAGGAGCCAGGGAAAGGCTGGGGGTGCCCAGCTCCAGGCAAAGAGCACTCCCAAGCACATCCACAGAGGGTCTGGGCACACAGAGGTTTCCAGAGTGGCTGGGAAAGGAGGAAACAGCAGAGGAATGTCCCTCGTGTCCCTCCTGGCAGCAGTACCACCCTCCCCAGTCATCCCAGCATCAGGCCAGCAGCCTCCTCACACATTGCTGTGCCCAGCCTGGTGCATGGCAGGGTGTCCAGGCTCTCCTCTCAGGACAGGTCCAGCATAGCCCTTCCCTCGTGGATCAGAGCCTGGAGCATCCCTAGGGCAGGAAGAGCTGCCCCGAGGCTGCTGCAGGGCTCTGGCACCCAGGTGAGGCTGACACTCCTCCCAGCCCTGCTCCAGGGAGAGGCGATCCCTGGGAGGGAAAGACTCAGCCAAGGTCACGCAGAAGGTCAGTGGCAAAGAGGACACAAGGCCAGAGCTCGGGAGGGCCCTGTGCTCTCCAGACCAGCAACTTGTGAGCCCCCCCGGCTGTTTTGGCAGCTCATGGCTCCGTCCAGGTGTCATCTGTTCCCTCCAGCTCACCCTGCCTCCTCCACGGACGCCCTTTGGTGTTTTTCCTTTGCATGACATCACCCAGCTCCTGATCTGCTGCCAGCTCTCTGCTTCCACAGAGGACCCTTTGCTGGCTGGGACGGAGAAATTCGGACGAGGACAGCGCTGCAGCTCCGCAGTCCTGCACAGCCCTGCCCTCCCCGGGGACAGCCACAGGGATTTGGACAGCCTGGATGGCTCCACACGCCGAGGATGGAGAGTGCCAGGCTCTCCCAGGGATCTGCTCCAGCAGCCACATTCCTGCACGGTGCCAACAGGAGCCAGGCAGCGTGGCTGTCACCCTTTCCTGAGGCAGATGTGACGGGAGGATCTGTCCCTGTCACACCCAGCCTGTCTGCAGGCTCAGCTCCAGGTGCCAGCCCAGTCTCTGTGCTGTGTTCTCACTCCGGCCCTCCTTTCCCAGCAGAGTTTTCCCAGCTGTGGATGCTCTCCCATGGCCCGGGGGTGCTGGCAGCTCTGCTCTCCTTGGCTCCAGTGCTCTGGAGTGGGAAAGCCCTGACCCCAGGTGATGGTGACACCTCACCTGCACAGGGGAGGACATTTGTCACCCCTCAGACCCAAAGGAACGTCCAGCAGGGACACTCCACTGTCCAGCCAGGCTCACTCAGATTGCAAACAGCAGCTCAGTGACACCTAGAAAACTGCAAATAGGGACCAGGGGTGGCCAGGGCAGCCTGAGCAGCTCCAGGCAGCCCCAGCTCCCCCCAGCCCAGGGCTCCAGGCCCTGTGGCCACCCAAACTCTGCACAGCACAGGTGTCACCAGCTCCCTCTTGGTTCTCTGTGTCACAACTCCTATCTGACACCACGGACTCTAAAAGCACCTCCCAGGCCCTCTCATCTCAGCAAATCCCTCCCTTGCTCCTGGAATGAAATGACAACAAACAGCTTCAGACCCAGTGACCCTGATCCCACAGGGAAGGGTGAGGGTGGGATCAGCCTCCAGCAGCACCTGGAGATGGGGCTGGTTTCCCTCCCCAGTGTCTTGAGCCTTCCCAGCCACTGCAAACACTCTGAATGCTCAAAAACACGGCAAAAAATAATGTACAGCACTCCTTGCACTTGTCCTGGGACCTTCCTGCTGGGCCAGAGTCCCAGAGAGGGGAGGACAGGCAGAGTCCAGGGAAGGCACAGCCCTGCCCACCAGGACAGACCCCAGGCATGGCCTCCATGAGCCTGAGCAGCTCTTTGAGGTGCAGCTGGAGCAGCCAGCCCTGCTGGCCGTGCCCCTGGATGACTCCAGAGCCCTCAGAATGTGGGCAGAGCCTGGGACACTCCTGCCAGCCTCCCCAGACACCAGCACTGGGTCCCAGACAGAGCTGAAAGTGGGCACAGGAACAAGTGACCCCCAAACTGAAGCTGGAACCAGCCAGGACCCATCCCACTGCCAGGGGAGTGGGGATCCAGGCTGAGGATGCCCTGAGGACAGGGCTCAGAGCCCCACATCCCCTGGCACACCTGAGACACAGAGCCAGCCTCCCAGCCCACAGCCAGGGCCACCTCTGGGCCAGCTCCCAGCCCCTCACAGGCTCAGAGCTCCTCCTGGAGAGCACATCCAGCTCTGCCCAAGGCACTCACATCCTGCTTGGACAATTCCTGGGGAAGAGATCCACTCTGATGGCCTGAGCAAGGAGACAGCCAGGAGAGGAGAAGAGAGGAGAGGAAAGAAAACATTTCTGAATGAATTATTGGGTCTGACTGACACTACGACCCAGGCTAGGGCAGGAGGGAGATCATTAATTGCAGCAGCTCAGCCCACTGCACATCAATCTTCATTCATTCCAATTCCTCTTTCCCTTCCATTTCTGCAACATTTACTGATTTTCCCCATTCCTCACTGCAACACACTGAACTGCAGCCAGCTCCCTCCTCCGAGGACTCCCTCTGCTTATTGGCAAATTAAGTTCTTCATCAAGCCCTGGTAGCAGTGCTGACAAGAGGCTCCAGGACACAGCCCTGCCTGGAGGAGCTGCTGATGGCTCCTGCCCCAGGGCCAAGCTCAGAGCTCTTGGGCAGCTGACAGAGAGCACAAGGCACATCCAGCCTGGAAATCAGAGGGCTCCAAACGCCGCCATGGGGGCAGCAGGTCAGGGCAAACCTCAGCACGAGGTCTCACAGCACAGGGAAGGTTTGTGAAATCTCCTCTCAGGGCAGGAGCAGCTTGGAGCCAACGCTCAGAAACTCGTGAGCTGTTTCTCTTGGCAAGAGCCATTGCTCCCACATACCTGAGGCAAGGGATAAACTTTGCTTTTTGCCTCCTCTCACATCCACGCTCGGCAGTTTGGGCAAAAAAGTTTGGGAGCTTTTTTGTGGTACTTTCGAAGAAATGAGCCAGTGGTGTTTGTGGAGAGTGCCACGGCCAATTTCTCTGCCTCAACAGCATCTCTGCAGGCACAGGGGGAGAGCAGAGAGGGCAGCCCCTGCCACCTCCTCAGCCTTGGGCACAGGGGACACTCAGCCAAGCCACCAGTGAGACCTGACACTCCTCAGCCACTCCAAACACTGCAGTCCATTACCAGCAGCGCATTCTCACCAAGCTGTGAGGAGTAAAAAGAAAAACTGGTGGAAGAAGCAGAGGAAAACTCTTAAACTAGAGAAAAACATTGTGAAGGCTCAAAGAAAAAAAAAAAAGAAAAAGAAAATCCTTCCAAAACCAAGTCAAAGACACTGTGGATGCTTTTTGCCCACAAATTGACCTTAAGAGGGAGATGCCCAAGGAGCTGAGGGTGCTGCCACATCCCCCAGGCCTGGCTGCTCATGGCCCTGGAGGTGCTGCTGGTGCCTTCCCTGCTGTTCTGTCCCAGGAGGCTGAGGAGGAGCCGTGGGGAGGAAGGCCCTGATCACCTCTGGAACGTGAGGCAGCGTGGAAGGGCAAAGCATTTTCTGTTCACCGAGCCAAGCACAGCCCAGCTCCAGCCCAGGGACACCAGGGGGATGCGTTTTTGGGTTTCAGGGTGCAGCTGGCTCCAGAGGCAGCTCCAAGAGGAGTAAAGCTCAAACCTAAAGGCTGGATGTGGCAAGGCAGGGCTCTCCCAGAGTGTCCTTTAGCTGGCACAGCCTCATGCTGCTTTCCTCCCCCACAGGCAAGGAGCTCTCCCGCAGGCTGTGAGTAACCAGGCACGGGAGGGGAGCATGAGGAGCACCAGCAGCAGTCCCATAGAGAAGGGCAAAATTCACCTCCCCAGAGCTCAGCCCTGGGCCTGAACAGATTTCAGAGCAGCCAGATCCCAGTTTCAAGCTGAGCACTTCGGCGATTACGCACAAGAGCGATGCTGTTCAGAATTAAGCGTTCCCAGGAGCCACGGAGGGAGGCAGGTATTTGTCCAGTCATAAACTTGTGCACAGCAAAGGACTCACTCCTGGCACAGCGTCCACCCCGATGCTCCTGGCTCACCCAAAAACACAGCCCAGCCTCCTCAGTGTGCTGTGTCCAGCAGCACCACAGCTCCCAGGAGGAAAAGCCACAGGGGATTAAAATCTGATTGAAGATTGCAAAGCCTCAAAGTGACTCTGTCCTATGTGGCCACATTCTGGCCTGGACAGGGATCCTCTCATTTCTCCAATCCCCAATCCATTTATGAGCCACACAAGCACCAACTGCAACACCCAGACCACAAACAGGCTGGGAAACACCACGGTCCAACTGACAACAAAAGGCAAAATGACAAACCCTTAAATCAAAGTTACTCGCTTTCCCAGGGCTCTCGAATGCCTGTTCACAAACGTGCTCACAAAGGAAAATGCACTTCCATGCCCACAGAAAACTCTTCTTCTGGAAAAAAACCAACCAACCCCCACCCCTCCCTCACCCTGCTCATGCAGGAGCTGCTGAGGAAGGTGAGACACAGCCAGAATGTAAAAATGGTAGCCCAGCTTCCAGCCAGCAGCTCCCTGTCACTGGTCACCTCCTCCCCAGGGAGACAAGGTGGGAAGGGGCTGGGGGCAGGGCAGGGGAGATGCTCTGCAGGTAACTCACCTTCCACAGTTGCAGTGACAAACTCGGTCCTCCCCTCTCAGATGCGGTAGGATGTAATTGTGAAATCTGTCCAACAACGCATTCATGTCCATCAAGCAAGCTATTGCCTGTAAGAGCCCATAACCAAGGCATCTGGTCAACTCTGGATGATGGAATAAAACATTGACTCCAGTTTGATTGCCAAAGACTGAAGCAGTCATCAAGAAAAGAATCTTTGGTGTTCGGTGGGGCACACACACATGCACACACACACACAGAGGTGCACAGGCTGAGGGACAGTGCGGGGGGAAGGTGGAGGGAAGGGAGGGAGGAAGGAAGGGGGGGGGGGGGGACCATGGAGGGGAGGGAGATAAGCAAAAAAATCTCTTACCATAACGATAGAGGCGCCCAGGATCATGAAAATCATGGTGTTTGCATTCATGGACATCAAGAGGGAATGGCCAGCGGTCGGGTCGTGGCCGCGCTATTCCGCAGAGCCGAGCGCGGGGCGCATCGCGCTCGCTGCCCGCACGCTGCGGTGCGGCGGGGGGCGGCGGGGCCGCGGGGAGCCCCCCGCGCACACACACGCACTCCCCCGTGCCGGGGATGCCGCGGGCTCCCGAGCCCTGCCCGCTTTATTTTTTTATTTTTCTAGGATGAATGTGACAGGTAAAAAAAAAAAAAAAAAAAAAAGGAAAAAAAAAAAGGAAAAAAAATGGAAAAAAAAATATTTAAAAATAGAAAAATTTAATAATAATAATAATAATAATAATAATAGAAATAATAATAATTCCACTCTCAGCGCTGGCTCCGGGCTCTCCCCGGCCGCGGTCGCGGTGGGTGCGCGGCTCCGGGAGCGGGCACACGCCGGTACAAGCACAGCCTTCATGCAGCAACTGGGAAGCGAGGCAGCCAAACCCGGGGTGGGGGGGAGAGGCTGGGGGAGGAGGAGGGAGGATGCAAAAAAAAAAAAAAAAAAAAAAAAAAAAAAATTAAAAAAAAATCACCCACTCCTGGGGAGCCTCATCGCATCCTCTCCGCCGACCCTCCCCAAAATCATCCCAGCTGCCGAGCGCTGCCAAATAAAAATGGGAAAAAATAATAAAATAAAAATAATTTTAAAAAACACCCCAGCTCCCAAATCACCGCGCCCACCCTCACCCTCTCAAAAAATGAGCCCCACGAACCCTCCCGGCTGGGGGCTGCGCTGTCCCCGCCGCTCTCTCGGCGCTGGCAGCCCCCGGCCCAGCCCCTCCCGGGCGCGGGTGGCTCCGCGCCGCCGGCCGGCCCCGCTCGGGGGAGGGATGCGGGATGCAGGGGAGGGATGCGGGATGCAGCGAGAGGGGAAAACGCGCCCAGGCAGCGCCGACCGCTCCCTCCCCACCCCGGGCATTTACCTACGTGGGGAGGCGCTGCTCCGGGAGCGGCTCATGGCGAGCGGCGGCAGCTCCAGCTCTGCGGGGCGGGGGGAGCCCCGCAGCCGCACGCGGAGCCCCGGCAGAGGCGCTTGGCCGCGTTTCCAGTGCCACACGCCATCCTCACCCCGCCCTTCCTCCGCCCGGGGTCGGTCCCGGCCCCGCCGGGCCCCCCCTGCCCTCCCTCCCTCCCTCTGCCCGGGGTCCGGGCACGGGCACGGCCGGGGGTGCGAGCCCCGGGCTCCGCCGCGCACCCCGCGCATCCCTCGGCGCCTCCTTCGCTCCCTCCTTCCCTCCGCTCCGCCGGCTCTGCCCGCACGGACCCTGCGGGGTCCCGGCACCGCACACAAAGGGCCTCCTTTGGGTGCCCTCCTTGGGTGCAAATCCCCCCCCAGCTGCAGATCCTCCCCGCACTCGGCTCCCCGGGAAAGGCCGGGGTGATGCAGAGAGACCCCGGCACTTTGCTCAGACTCCAAGAACTTTGTCCCGTCTCTGTCCCTAAAGCCAAGGGAAGGGTCGTGCTTCAGCTGTCCACGGCTCGGCTCCACCGTGGTGTCGCTCAGTCCCACTCAGGCCGCGTTTAGGAGGTGCCGGAAAAACGAAAAGAAGTGACCAGCCGGTAACTTTTTGCTTGTTTGGTTGTTGTTCCTTTTACAGCGAACGGGAGGAATTGCAGCCACCACGTGGGAAATGCGAGCTTGATGTCCTGCAGTGCCTTCTCCTCCCGGCCCTCAGCCTTGCTCAGGATGGGTTTCTCCTTGCTAGAACCCAGGTGTTCATTTTTTGGGGGGCTTCTCAGGGTGACCAAAGCAGAGTTTGCTGTTGTTGGGTTCTGCATTTTTTGGATATTTGTTTTCCTCTTGCTCCTCAGGCCACAATCAGCCTTCTTATGTAATGACTTATGTTATATAAACTCCATTCTTCAAGGAACAGTCATTAACCTACTACTGGGTATTGAAAATACCAAAATACTGTCACACAATTAAAATCACTAAATGGTGTCCTCAAATTAGAGCACAGATTGCATTGCAGATTTTTTTTTTTAATTTTAAAAAAGTTAAACCACACACATGAAACATTTGACAAGCCAGGCTCTTCATGCAAAAGAGCAGCAGAGCTGGGAAGCACAAACCAACACAACCCCAACCCTCTGCCCTGAGCTACTTCCACTTCTTCCTAAGCTCAGAAGTGGATTCTGCCATGGAATTGCAGAGCTCTGAGAGGATGCAGCTGGTTACTCTGCCAGTTGTAGAAAACAAAAGCGTTTCTAAAGTCACAGCTGAATAAAATCACAGGAGGGAACAGTTTGGAGACAAGTTCCCAGGAATTTTGTGGAACTGAAGTTTGCCCAGCCAATGTTCATTGCTCCCATAAACCAGGCTGGGTCAGCGCTCAGCTGGGCTCGAGGCACTGAGGAGAGATTTTGTCATTGGTTCAGGTAAAGCCATTTCCCTCACTGGGCTTCTGGAGCACAAGTCCTCAAAAAATCCCTGTCCTGATCAGTCCTGGCTGCTGAGAGATCCCAAAAATCCCTGTCCTGATCAGTCCTGGCTGCTGAGAGATCCCAAAAATCCCTGTCCTGATCAATCCCGACTACTGAGAGATCCCAAAAATCCCTGTCCTGATCAGTCCTGGCTATTCAAAGATCCCAAAAATCCCTGTCCTGATCAGTCCTGGCTGCTGAGAGATCCCAGAAATCCCTGTCCTGATCAGTCCTGGCTGCTGAGAGATCCCAGAAATCCCTGTCCTGACCATCCTGGGTGTGAGCACCACAGCCCTGGTTGCTCCCAGTGCCCTTCACATCCCACCTTCAGCAGAGCTGCCTGGCAGGTGACAAACTCCAGCCTCGTCCTGGGCAAAGTGGCCCTGTCACACCTGCCTTTGAGCCAGGGGACATTCACACCTGAGCAGAGACTCTAATGAGTACTACACACACCACCAGGTGTTTGTTAAACTCATTCCTAATTAAGATTTAGCTGCTCCCTTTGGAAAAGCAGTACCCACCTTGCCTGTGGCTCCTGCTCAGCTCCAAGCCTCGAGCTGTGCTGTCACCACCATCCTCACCCAGAGAGCTGCAGAGACCATGCCACAGGATCTCAGTGGCACTTGGCCAGTCCTTAATTAAGATTATTTTCCCCTCCACCCCATAAATATTCAGCCCCAGGTAGGAGTTTATCACAAACCACACCTACAGGAACTGACTCCTGCTTTCTTCTTGAAGGGAACGCGAGCTCAGCTCAGTTCTGTGGTGTTCACACAGGTCAGAGTTTACAGCAGAGCCTAACACCAACCAGAGCAAGCGTTTCTTATCCTTTTGAATTGCTTTCATACCCTCCATGGACTCCACTCATTGTTTTTTGTTCCCATTTTTCCCCCAGTTCCATGCCGGTACGAGTTGTCTTTATCAATACCTTCTGCTAAGATCCAACCCATCTGAGAAATGGAAGTTGAAGGTGGATACTCGGCAACAAATTCACTGGGGAAATGCAGGATCATCGTTTTTTGCACAGATCCAGCAACCCCAGAACCTTGGGAAGAAGTTCTTTGCCACCACAGGGCAGCCTGAGTGCATTGTCTGCACTCCTCAACAGGCAGAGAACTTCAGGAATGAGACACCAGCAGTGCAGAGGGAGAAAATCACCAGAATCCCCAGTTTTATTTACATAAACCCATTTGAAAGATGTGCTGGTGTTGCTGACAGGGAGAAGGATGTTGTGAATGTTCTGAAAGTCTTGAGAACCACGAGAAAAAACCACAAACCCAAGAGCGACTCGTGTGGAAGAGACTCCAAACTAGGAGTGAGCAGGGCTCTGCTGCCCTGTGCCTCATGGATGGGATCTGGAGAGGGATGGAAACCTCAAGAAGTGCTTGGCAAAGATCTGCCCACACAGGAGCAGCATAAAAAAAAATCTATTTAATTCATCCTTTCATTTCATAGAAAGTCAAAAAAGCCAGAGAAGTGCTGACAAGACACAATCATTGTGTTTGGAAAGGAAGGGATGGCACCCCTGGGAGAAATCTGCATTTTAAAGCCACTTCTGCCCACCCTGTGGAAGCTTGGGAATATCCCAAATAGCTGGAAACTCTCCCAGGCAGCAGAAATTCTCTTTCCTCACGGTCTGTGCTCACAGGGTGTGAACTCTTCCCTGCTTTCCCTCCGCTAAAGAGGGAAGAGGCAACTCCAGACCTTGAAAAGAAATCTTTCAGCACTGATTCTTCCCCAGTCTCCAGCACACAAATATTTATATTCCACTTTGCTCTTAAAGGAAAACCTGTTTCCTTTAAATTAAATGTTTCTCTTGCAATTTCTCTTGACACAGAAAATAACCTGTACCTTGTGTTTAACCAGTTTTACACCTACAGATAAATACCTGTGTACGTATAAATGTGTATCTCAAAGGCAAGAACCCCACACAATTCTGTATAAACTGAGCTTCATTGGGGATTTCAATGCTAATTAAGCATATGGAGAAAAAGTATTTCTATAAATCATCAATTTTTCAGTAACCTGCAAGTTAAATGAGCAGTGACATGTCAAGAGTTCTTATCAATCCATAAAAAGGACTCTGCTGTAAATCCCCATATACACACAAACCACAGGTTAAAATATCCTGTGTTAGGTTTTTCTGCCTTTCTATGAAATAACAATCAAGAACTCTGGGTAGGATAAAATAAATTGAAAGTAGAAAACATTTCCAAACAATTTTCCAAACTTTTTCACATCACCACAGAGCAGCTTCAGTGCTGGGGAAGAAAAACTCTGCTCCAAACACTCAGCACTGGGCTTGCTTGGATGGTCGTTAAAGGGATCAAGCAAAGCAGTTCCTACAGAACCATCTCCTTCCTTTGGCTGTAAATATCCCCATGGAAACAGAGATGGTATCAGACAGACAAAGCAGGAGCAGAAATCCTTCAAATACAGTCTCCAGGAATAAAATGGGACAGAACCAGGCAACTGGAAAAGAAACAACTGCTGCTCCAACTCCCCATCCCCTTGCTTGTCCTCATCTCCACACAATTCCTGCTTTAAGTGTTTTTAACAGACAAAAAACCACCCCAGCACAGGTAATTTTGGGTTATTAAACATCCCCAGGACCCAAGCATGATGCAGTGACCCATTTGGACAGTGGCCAGCACAGGACTGAGCTGGCAGAGGGCTGAGTTTCACCACAAAGCTCCCAGGAGTGCAGAGGTGTAAGGTTTCTTTGAGGGCCTGACTCAGAGCTCAGCATTTGCAGCTGCCAAGAAGCATTTTCCAGTGTGGACTCACAGTTTTCAGGTGTGGAAGCTGAAATGATTCCCTTCCACGTGGTTTTTGTGTGCCCCTCAAAGGTTTTAAACAGCATCGTCACAGGACTCAGTACAACACTGCAAAAGTTGCCTGCACTGAGGGGGAACCACTAAAAATCCTGGCACCAAATTCCTGCACGTGCAGAACAATTCAAGTTAAGGAAAATGAGGTGATTCCTGTCAGCTGCCAGTGACAGAATGAGAGAAGGCAGGAGCACAAACACCTCCAAGGTGATGTTTGCAAAATTGTCCTCAGGTATCCCAGTTTTAACGAGCCTGCTTTGCTCCAAATCACTCACAAGTGCCTTGAAAAAAAAAAACCAAACTTTCAAAACGTCCCTGAAAGCAACACCACTTTGCCAGTCACACTGGTATAAATACTGGTATTCCACTCTGCAAGTGGAATAATTTGGTTTGCTGTCATTTGTATCAGCCTGAGCAGACAGAATTCTGAGCTTTTGCTCTATTTGTATTCACACCCCCATTCTCTGGGGTTTGAGCTGTGTTTACTTTTGCTGTAAGGGAAGAAAAGGCTTCCATTCAAAACTACTTTGGTTTAAAAAACCCAACTTTAAATTATTTCTGTTGCCTGGAGTTTGCCCCAAGTCCTCTAAATCCAGTGGGCTCCAGTTAAAACCTCACAGTCTCATTCACCTCACACAAATATTTCATATTTCACCTCAAAAAGAACAGCCACACTTCCTCAGCTTCTATTTTGAAAACAGAGAAACGTAAAGGGTTTTTTTTTACTATTTTTTTATTGGATGCTTCCAACTTTATAGCTAATAATATACAGATACTCAAGTTTTTTTTTCATTGTTCCATTCACATCCTCACAGAGTTCAGCCATTCTGTCACATTAAAAAAAAAAAAAAAGCACAACTGAAATAAAATAAATTCATAAGCTGGAAAAATACATTATAAACTTATATTCAAGAAACATTCTCTTTATAGTTAAAAACCTACTTATAATAATTAAAGTAGGATTTAAAGAAAAACTTGATTTTAATTTTTAAATAGGTGGCCTTTGTGTATACTTTTAATCATTTTATATGTACAAGCCCAACCAGTATCTCTGCCTACCTGTGACAGAATAACTGAAAAAAAAAATAAAGACACTGAAAAGGAGTTTTTAAACAAACAAACAAACAAACAAAAATATCAATATTCATTTTCCAGGAAAATACAGTATAATCAGAACTTTAAACACATGCTTCCCTCATCTGGATTAAGGCCTAAGAGACAGATGTGCTTTAATAAAAGCAGACAGTATGAAGAAAAGTCCTTCCACTTTTCTCTTCAAATTCCTGTAACAGCTCATCTATTTCATTTTCCATGTCTTCTGTGTGCTGTATCTGGAAGAGAAAACAAGTTTGAGCAACCAAGCTCCAAGGATTTGATGTTCAGAAAACTGCAATAATCCCAGTTTTTTTTTTGTTTACTGGGAAATCTAACTGGGCAGGCTGTACCCAACAGGGCTTTCTTGCACTTTCTTGAGATTCCCAGCATTCCCAAAGGTACAGATATTCTGTTTTATGTTTATCTGCAGATCCCAGCCCACCCAAGTGGCATTTCAGGAGGACTTGGTTGAGCAGGCACCATCCCTCCTCCCCAGATAACAAACAGAGGCTCCAGAATAGCTCCAGGCACAGGGAACAGATGGCTGAAATTTCAACTTCTTGAACCCTCTTTAGGCTTCTTGGATCTGGAAAGGACTTGAGCCCAGAATAAATCCCAGCCTGGGATGGTGAACTCCTCAGCCTTGGAGTGTGAAAGAACACAGGACCTTCCTCTGCTCACATCACACTGAGTGCAGCTCATTTTAATTCTAGTCTTTAGTTTAGTGTGGCACAATAAAATACAGGGTGTTTTTAAGGATATTTGGATTCAGGATGCAACCCTCACATTTAAATCCCAGCTAATCACAACTGGTTTGAAGGGAGTTCACTCTGCAAACCATGAGCTCAGTTAAATTCATCCATTTGCCCAACAGCTCCGAAAATAAGCAGGAGAATGTGGAAATTTGCATCTTGACATGGATTTTACTGGAACAACTGCAAAATGCAGGAGCTTTACGGAGCAGCAAGCAAAGCCCAGCCCCTGAGCAGCCAGCTGGGTCCAAGGAACCCCCAGGATTGCTGGTTTTCCTCTTTACTTACACACTGGCAGAGTTCACAGATGAGGAAAGCACCCAGCGTTGCCTCCTCGTGGTTATCCTGAATGTCTACGTTGATCACATGAACTGGCTGACACGTCTCCTGCTCTCTGGAATTTAAATCTGTTTAAAACAAAACACAACAGCAAAATTTTGGGTGGAATGGGATCGTATTTTACACAAAGTAATAACAAGATTTAAAAAAAAAAAAGCACAGGGGTTGTCACAGTCAAATCTTCTGAAGTATTTTTAAGGACTTCTTTAATATTGTCTTAATAATCCCTTTTGTTTCAAAAAAAAAAACCAAGAGGTGGATTTTGGAAACATTAATTCAGATTTGTGAAAGGGTCATGGCAGTTTATTTTCCCTGCTCAAAAGAAGTTTTTGCTCCTCTTAACTCTGACCATCTTTAAAGATAAAGAATCTCAAAAGTCAAGAAGGATTTTGGGCTTCCTCACCTGGAGGGTTTTAACTGTTCATTTTTGAAAAAGCACCAACACATCCAACATTCTGAACTGCACAATGAACTCCTGCAAGCTAAGCACTGATGGTCACATCAGAAAATTCTATTTTTAACATGTTCCATTTACTAACAAGGGTGAAAACAATAAAGAGTTTCCCCTACAAGTGCACACGTGTTACTGTTGTGCCTCCCTAACACATCTTTCCTTCTACACCCAGTTTTTAACCTACAAGTTGCTCTCTCCTACCTCCACTCTGCACCTTCATTTTGGCAAACCTGTTTAAAAATATAATTTTTCATATCCAGAGCCATTTGGGCCAAGTGTGAAGGGCCTGGTGAAGGTAGAGAGCTGGAAAATTTGCACGTGGCTGCTCTTCACTTCCCCTGCTCCCATTAAAAAGCAGAGTGAGAGCTGCTTTCCACCTGAGCCAGGCTGAAGATGCCCTCAAGGACCAGGGCAGTTTTCTCAGAATTCACCAACACATTTCAAACCCTTGAGTATTCAGAGCCCTGGCAAAGCCTAAAAGTGTCCTGGTATTGTGACATGACCACTGAAGAGGCCAGGAGACAACCTTTAAGTTCTGTGGATGACACCAATTCACCTGGCTGGTGTTTCAGTGTGGAGGAAACTCCTCAAACCTCACACAAACTGTACCCAGCAATTGCAGAGACACAAAGTTCTGGGCTCAGGAATTAGCAGAGCTCCTGCTGAAACCCCATGGCTCTGAGGGAGTTCACATCCACCCCCTGTGCTGTGCTCATGTGGAGCTGGATGCCCAGCTGAGATCCTTCTGCCTCCTCTCTGACTCATTTTAGGGTAGAGCTGCAGAACATTTGCAGTGTTCACCAGGCTCAAGGAGCTTCTCCACCTGCACAGGAGGGGTTCATAGGGATAAACTGCTTGGGAGCTCACAGGAAACCTGCAGGGAAGGAAGGGGAGCTGCTCCAGGAACACAGCTCAGACTTGTTTTTCCATCAGCTCGTCCCAATTTGTTCTGTTTTTGAGATCCATGAGCATTTCCAATCCACAAATGGAGTTTCTATAAATTTCCTCGTGCCAGCCCTTGCTGTGCACACACACTGTGTAGCTGCCAGCACCTTTTGGGGACAAGTGCTCAGCCATCACTTCTCTGCTGCATAAATCTACATCAATAACTGCAAGCACTGGTGTTCCAGTAGCTGGAGGAGCCAGAGAGGTTTCCAGATTTGTGGAGGATTTCAGGGAGAAGGGAAAAAAAACCCCACTCAAAATTAACTTGGTTTATCAGTTCAAGCTCCTTACCTTCTACTACTTGATCATAGACTCTTTCTTCACACGTTAGGATCAAATCAAAAACGTCTTTGCAGTTCTGGAATCTTTCTGGTCGTGGCTTGATTCTCTTATTTCTGTCCAACATGTGTAAAATTCCATTCTGTGTGTATCTGAAGTCGCTTGAGTTAAGAATCTTTACTTGAAGGAAAGTCATGGTTTTGAGCAAATGCCCAACACAAGGTAAATTATTAAAGTATCTTTAAAATAAAATATTCTGCTTGCAAATCTAAAAATCAGTGACCACTAAAGAGTGGCTGCAATCCCCACCATGCAGCTGCTTTTCACAGACGTGTCCCTGGCACCACAGCTTTCAAAGAGCTCAGAAGAACTTTTCTTGGGCAGCTATTTTTATATCCATGCATGCTCGGAACCCCCAGGCTGTGCTGTTCTGTGGCAGGATGTCCTACATTCCTTTCAGCCCCTTCAATTCAGGGGCCTCACTCTTCAAAGGCCATCCCGAGGTGTTTCAGGTGCCACCTGCACAAAGTCCTACCTGGAAATGTGGATTTATGCAACTGAAACTCCAAAGGAAGCCAAAGAAATCACAGAAGCACATCCCATAAAAATATCCTGAGATGCACAAATGGGAAGGAATGAAGAAAAACACTGACTTATGCCTGTCAGAGCTTCATCACTGTGTGAAAGGAATCTGTGATGCTGCTTGGGAGCTATATTTATGCTGCTGCTGTAACCTTGAGGCTCTGATTTTACATCCTGGAGCCCCTTTCCAGGCAGGATTCTCTAACCCCACTGTTTGCCACCCTTCTGTGACGTGCAGTTTCACTGGGAGCACTCCAGGCTTGAGTAAAACCAAACTCCCTCTGAAGGCAAATTTTAGGGGTAAATTGGCAACACCAGGAGAGGTTTGGACTGTGAAAGCCTGCAAGGGGATGCATCTCCTCCTGACTTTACCACAGCTGTATTTTTAGCCATCTAAGTATATATTTTTACAATGGAACAGTAAGGATAACAGCCTGTAATTTCTCAAGATAACATTTCTGAGAATAAAACAATTTCCATCATTTCTAGCAGTATGTAAGAGGTCACCTGGGCTTATCTCCTTGCCAAAAAGGTGACAGACATGTATTTCTTTTCAGAAAACACTCCCACTATTTTTGTAACAAAAGACCAACAATTCCCTGCTTACCTTTTAGCAGGAGCTGAAATTCTACTGCCCAGATATGCACCTGTGCTCCTGTTCAAGCAAACAGCCTCCAAAGATTTTAAATCCTTCAAGTGTTTAACTTCTATTAAAAATTAAACCCAGCTTTCTACCTACAAGAGTCTACCTCATGCTGAAAACAGATTCAGTTCTTCTGTGTGTCTGCATCACTGCACTTCAACTATTTGTAATTTCAATTTTGCATCACAAACTGACTGATAGGCTGTTTATCACAATTAAATTATGTCAATTAGCCTGACTTCTGCTGCATTTCTTTTCGCCACATCACTCCCAAGCTTTTTTTACTCTTTTTTTCCCAAAAGGTTTCTCTTTATATTATTAAGGAATTGTCCTTTACAGCCCAAAGCTCTTGCACACCAGCACCCCTGTGAACTCTCCTGGTGTTTGTCATGTTTGGGGAAAAAAAAAAAAAACAAAACAAAACACGAAAACAAAACACTTGGATGGAGCCATCTCAGACCTCTGGTTATTTGCAGAGCAGGAAAATGACTGCATTTTCAAAATACCATTTCCAAAATATGCCAACATCTGCCTGCATTGCTCTGCTCAGTTGGGAGGGGAGCCCTTCCTGGGCTCTGCACTCCTCATTTCTACATCATGCAGTTCAAGAGGGAAAAAAAAAAAATCCACAACATCCCACACACTTTTTTGGGTTCTCTTTTTTTCCCTTTCTAGGATAAAATGTTGCTGGCATCTGTCCCCTCGTTTTCCTGAGTGAGCCTGGAGACAGAATTACGCAGATTCCCAAACCCACACAAGATTTCTGTTTCACAGCCCAGCTCACTGCTGCCAACTTAAGCTATTTTATTATTTTTTTTTTTCCAAGGGTCCATCTGCCTATAAAAGGAGACTGAAAGAAGCACTTAAGATTTATGGTGCTTTCCTATTTGGTTGCCTGGAATGTTTTTCACCTGGAAAAAGCCAGCACATCCTTTGAGTGAGGAAAGGGGGTGTGTTCTGCACATTATTATTATTCCAAGGCATAATAATGCAGCTTTTTATTCTTTGGGAGCTCAGGTGAATGCAGATACAACTTAGGAATGGTTTCCACCACACTGGCAGGTGTTAGATCATTTAAATCAGGCTCTGCTTTCCTTCCAACAGATTTCAACTCCATACTCCCTGTCCTGTGCATCCCTGCTCTTTTTTCAGGACTCAGATTCTCAAAATCTTCCCTGGTTTTCTGTGCTGTCACATCATAGCCCTACCAGAACTTGCCTGCATTTCCCTTCACCTACTTCAAACTCTTGGCAGAGTAAATCCACCACATTTTTACAGAGCCCAATTCAGATTTCACCTTTATTAGAATAACTGTGCTAACCAGATCCACAGTGTGATGGGATTTAGGCAGGACAACTCGGCAGTGGAAAGGTTTGATAGAAAAAGGAGATGTTGCAGCACAAAAGTTGGGTTTTTCCAATAGGCACAGCATTATTGCTCATTCTCATGGAGAATTTCTATTCCTGTGCATTCTCTCCTTTTAGCTAAGGATATCCCATACTAGTGATGAATTTTATTTTTTTTAAGTGTTTAGCTAAATCCCTAAAGCTCTCATTGCTTTTGCTACCCAAATTTAAAATTCTTGTCATGGACACCAGAAATGCCTTTTACCATCCAACTGATGGGTCCCTGCTCCAGACATCTGGGTAACCATCCCTCACCCCTCCAAACTTTACCATTATTTGTCACTGACAGGACCCAAAAGCCACTTTTAGCCACAAGCACCAACCTAAAGATGGCCAAGAGAGTCAAGTCTCTATCCTGGATGATAGAAGAAAAATTATCTTACTAATCCAAGCATTCAGTAAGTTCTGTTTTAACTCCCATGTAAAGCTGAAGCTCACAAGTGATTTGAGCTGGGAGTGTTGGGGTATAGAAATTAATTAGATAGATCTAAAATTTCCATCCCTATCCCCCTACCCCATCCCTTGAAGTGTCCAAGGCCAGGCTGGATGGAGCTCTGAGCAACTTGGTCTATGCAAGCTGTTCCTGCCACGTAGAGGGGAGGAATGAGATGACATTTAAGGTCCCTTCCAACCCAGCCCATTCCTTAAAATATAAAAGCCAATTTATTAAACCTAACTGGGCAAATGATACTTGCTCAAATGTACACACCCTTTTTAGGGAAAAAAAATAACTCTTTAAAGTAATGGCTGGCACCCAAAACTTCTATACCTTCAAAAAAAAATCTGATTATTCCCTTTTGTGCAGCTGACACCATCCTTTAACTCTGCATTTCTTCTTTGGGAAAACCAGGTGCAGGGCAGAGTGCTTCTCACCTGAGCATGAATGGCATTTGCAGGTGTCTTTTCCATATTATCCTTATTTATTTATTAGTATCTGCATTATAAACAGAACACCTTGTGTTCAAGCCTGCCTGGCAGTTTGTCAAGGAACTGGACATTTCCTTAAATGAAATGTGTGAGAGGGGTGAGGCTGCCCCACCTTCTTGCACCTTCAGAATCAGCTCTTTTTAGAGGGAATCAAAGAGCAGAAATGGGCACAGGCACCACAAATTCCATTTTCCAAGCACAAGTGGTTATGGCTGCAGTAACTGCCTTCACCCCAGACGAAGAGAACACAATGCCTGGAATTTAGGAATTGAAACTGGGCAGTTTAGAACAAAACAGAGATTGTGCACAAGTCTCTTGCTGTTCTTTAACTTGGTAAGATCTTAACACTGGACCATTCTATTGGATTTAAACTGGAAACAGGGTGAGATATTAGGAAAAAATTCCTAATACAATGCCTGTCCTTTGGAACTGAAACTGAGCAGAGATTGATCACAAGTCTTTTGCTGGTCACTAACTTAATATTAATGCTAAACCATTCTATTGAATTCAAATGGAAACACAGCAGGGTAAGGTAAGATATTAGGAAAAAGATTCCTTCCTGTGAGGGTGGGGAGGCCCTGGCACAGGGTGCCCAAAGCTGTGGCTGCCCTGGAAGTGTTCCAGGCCAGGTTGGACGGGGTTTGGAGCAACCTGGGACAGTGGAAGATATCCCTGCCCACAGCAGGGGGTGGCACAGGATGAGCTTTAAGGTCCCTTCCAAACCAAACCAGTCTGGGATTCTAAAATATGCCATCCAAAATGAGCACAAAGATGCTAAGCTGGGCTCCATGACATTTCCAGAACATCTGTGCCCACATGAACAACCTGCAAAAAACCTAAATTTGTTTTTCCTAGTGAAGGACAAGCACTTACAGCATTTGTAAGCCACGAGCTGCAAGGATAAATCCAACTGCTCCTAGGAGTTAGTCCAAATATAAATAACCACATGCCAGCCCTGCTCACTTCCTGAAGCCTGCATTGGCCCCAAAGCTGAGGGGTCTGTACCCACACATCAGTAAAGGCAGCAAACACCTCGAGTTTAGCCCTGAGCTCAAGTGCCAGACAAGAATTTATCAGTGCTGAGCAGCTGAAGCTGTATTTGGGGTGAAAATTGACAGATCCAAGCTGCCAGAGGGGAAAAGTGAGGGAGTAATAGCAAAGTCCAGTGCCAAAGAGGTGGAGAAGGGATGTCACAGATGTACTGAAGGGACTAGCAGAATGACAAGGACAAGATGACTGGAGGATGTGGCAGGATCTGACTATGCCATCTAACAGCTGAGTGTGCACTTCACCCAAGTGTGAACTTGAAGAGATTTGTTTGGATTGCTGGAATCCAGTGTTTGGATCACCTGGCAGTAAGTGACACAGAGATGTCACCTCTGCAGTCACTGCAGGGAGCAGCAGGTGAGCAAGGAGGGCCTGGGAGGGTCACACAGAACTTGGGGGTGCTCCCCTCAGGTTTGGGAAGCAGTGCCAGATTCCAGAGATGAGCAGCAAATGTAGGACTGGGAAGGGGGAAGGGATTTGAGGAGAGGTCTGTGGGAAAGGATGAACCCTCCCCTTGCCCAGGCAAACAGGGGCTGCAACAGCCACTTCCAAACTGGCTCCTGCTGCTGTCACCCTTTGTGCTGTGAAACTCAGAATTTCCAGTTACAGCTTCAAGTACCTCAGACAGAACAAACCACAAGCACTGCAAACCCTAAATGGATTAAACCATTTCATTTAGCACATTTGGGAAACCTGAGAATACAATCAGAGACAGCAGGGCCACTTGGCACCAGGAGCCTGCAGAGAAAGCACCACGCTGGATGAGGTCTGCAGGAAACACTCCTGGCTTGCAATCAATGCCAGTTTAAGAAATTACAGCTGCTACCATGAAAATGGAATTGGTTTGGAATAAAGAAAAAATAAGTATAAGCATCCCTAATGTTGGCAGAGAAGTTTTGTGTTAATGGGAGGTAACTCCAAGGCAAGAAGCATCGACTGTCACTTTGCTCCTCTCCTTCAAACTGGGATGGAACTGCCAAAGAACGAAATCACTCCAGCTCTGAATGGATTTTACAAGAGTCATCAGCCTCAGACTGGATCCTTCAGTCAGGATTCCTCAGAGCATCTGTTTGGGACTCACCTTGGGTAGGGAAATAAAGCTTTCAGACTCCCCACAAGAAACAGGGTGGCAGAGGGTGTTTTATGTTGCTGAAAAGCATTTGCTATTAGATCGGAGTCTGTACCATGTCCCGAAGCTCAAACACAGGGGAAATAATATTTAAATAATATATATGCAGATCACATATTTTAATAACTTGATATATTTCCTTTCTAATGTGAATGAAGCCAAGATTAAAATTAAAGGCAGCGTGATCAGAAGGCAGACGAAGAACTGAAGATTTGCTGCCTTTGAAAGGCCTGAGGTTTTGTGAAGCATTTTGGTCTTGGAATCCTTCATGGAGAAAAAGGGATTGGACTGCAGCCTGTGGCTGGAAGTGTGTCGATTTGCAGAAATGTGCCTCTTAGAAGCCTGTTTAAATCCAGTTTAAACACTTCTTTCCATCCTCATCCCTTCTCTCTATTTCTAGGAGCACTGAAGAACTTTGTAAGACAAGGCAAGAAAAAAAATGAGACTTGTACTGCTTTTGGAAGAAGTTCTGCCACTGACACGCAGGCCACGATTTCAACTATTTTTTAGCTCTTGCAAGGTTAGGCTTAAAAGATTGAAGAAAATACCCAAACCCAACCAAAGAAAAAAAAAAAATTAAAAAAATTAAAAATCCCTCAATGTAACTAAATGAAACATTCTGAAGTGGCTTCCAGAGACACAGCTCTCCTGCTGAACACTGCAATGACAGCTCAGGAGAGAAGCTGACAAGTGCCTAGGAGTTCAAAATCCATGAAGAAAAAGCAGATGAAAATGTAAGATAAGTACATGCATGAAGAGCTTACCTGAAGCAGAACTTAGGTCAGTTACTCCTCAAGACTGAGCTACATATAAAATATCACATGGGCATCCAACTTCAATATGGAGTTGACAGACTTAAAGCTAGATCCCATCACCAAGATTATCACTATTTTTTTTTTTTTTTTTGGACAGAAAAGAATCAATGTCTTCAAGGGAGATGCACCGAGTTCTTCTTCATTTCTGGAATTTTCCTTTAGGAACTTCTTCAGGACACATTTTCCACCCTCCCTTCAATTTTCTGACCTCATGGAGCTAAGGAGCTAAAACTGGAATCCTATCTAAAGTTAGGGAGGTCAAATTAAAAGAGGAGGTAAAAAATGTCAGAAAAAGAGCAGAAGGCCAAGCTTGCAGGGTGCAGGCTGCCTAGAAATCCTAATTAAAAATAGCCTCTATCTGTGAAAATCAGCTTTAATGTGAGGGTCACAGACACATCAGTGTTTAGGAAAGGAAAGAAACAATCAGCCATGGAATTACTCACATTGATAAAGAACCCAGGAGCAATTCCTGCAGAATTTTGGCCAAATTTCCATTTGAACAGCTCCTATCCCTGGGCATAGCATCAACTGCTGAAGATTTAAATTGGGTTTAAATTTAAATTGTTTAGCAAGTTTCACCCTTGGCTAGATTTTGCCTTCACTTGAAGACAAGGCTCACCAGCAGTTCTGCTCTATTTTTGTATCAGCTTTAAGGTCATCACCACAGAATTAGAGTTAAGTCCTCAAACCCCTTCATAGAGTTTTAAGGGGCAAGTAATGATAAGGACAAATAATTCCCATGTTGGAAAGGTGGGTTACACATGCAAATACAAGGTGGTGCATGGGAACTACAGACCATGGCTGTGTCTTCCTCAAATCAGGAGCAGAATTCTCTACTGTTGTCCTAGAAATAACAGAGGAATGTTTTAAAAAAGCAACATTCAGAACATTGTTAAATGGTTTTGGGACAGTCCTGCATTGGGGCTCAGGGAATTCAAATGCTACATTCTAAAAATTCAATGGGAGATGCTGATACTTATTTTAACTCCAAGTTTTAACTGCCACATCTTAAAAGGCTTTGAAGTCCTTCCATTTTAGATCTACTGTAACCACCTACTCAACCGAATCTGTATTCCTGGCTCCATTAATCCCCTATTCCTGTGCTGCTGAAATTCAACATATGCCTTCAAGGTATGAGAGCCTGTGCTCTATATTTCACTAATTAACTGCAATGAAGGTGCTTTTAATCTCTGCAGAGTGGGTTTTTAATAGTTGCTCCCCCTCTTCACAAGTAAGCAGTAGAGGTTCAGTGAATCTCTTGTCTCTAACACAATTTTAAACTTGCTCTGAGTGAGGTCCAGCAGTGCAGCAGCTCATTTTTGTTTGAGGCCACTGCTTTCTGAACCTGGGGGTCGTTGATTTGGGCAGAGGATGTTCCCTCAAAGCCACAATGTCACTGAGGATCTGGCGTCCACAGTGCCTGCAAGGAGAGCACTCCAACCTCAGGTGTCTCCTCACTGGAATATGGGAATAAGCAGGGTGTTGGCAGCAAGACTCAAAATTTCAGACTACAGATGATGAAAGCAAGGCTGGGAAACAGAAAAGCAGCTCAATTATATGGAACCACCCCTCCTCTGGTACCCCCATCCCAACCACACTCCAAGCCCATGAGGACAGCAGCCCCTCCCACCCCACAGGAAATTCCCAGCCCCTCTCTGAAGTTATGCTCACCCAACAGAACTGAGAGCCCCTGGGACCCTGGGTCACAAAAAACAAAAACAAAAACAACTATTCCACAACTCGCTGCTGAGAGCAGCTCTGGTTTTGGTTCGAGTCTTTACCCTCAAAACCCACTTCTGGAAATGGAGTTGCTTTCTGTGCTGTCAAGTCTTCAGTCTGAAAACCTTAAATTATCTGAGAATCAAAAAAGCCAAGTCACAGAGGCATTTGCTGTTGCCCTATTTCCCTTGCAGTGGCTGTTGTTTAAATCTCCTTTATCTTGAGAAAAGGTTTAACTGTAACACTGCAAATATATTTGGGGAACACAGCAAAGCATGGAGCAGAACCACAATGGTGACTCCAAAACATGCTGAGAGGGGGGAACAGGTTGGTTTTCTGTTGTTTTCTTTTTTTTTTTTTCTTTCTTAAGTACTGCCATATTCATCACAGCAGCAGTGAAGAATTCAAAAAGGGAATCTCAAGTCGTTGGTGCTTGTTAAAATTAATTCTCAGTTCAAGGAATTTTCTTTTAAGTAGGTCTTTTAATCAGGATATGGGTATGGCATATCTCGTTAAGATGGGTTTGCAAGATTTTCCTTTTCTCTTTAGGCAGAGGGATAAAAAAAAATCAAATAAACCAGCACATCCCACGTGATACATTAAGACTACATACTACATTTTGAACTTTTTTAAAAAAAGTGTTCTTGTTGAAAAAACATCTAGAATGAGTTCCCCAAGTTTTGTTTGTGGGTTTTCTTATTTAAAAAAAAAATCAACTTTAAATATAGGTATTTTAAAATACTGCAGTTGGAATACTTTTAGTAGTGTGCCTAACCCTGCTCACTTTTGCTCTCCAGGATTAAGTGTTACTGAGCCTTCCTCTGTCCATTCTTTATAATAACCTACAGGGTTATTTTTTCTCGGTGCACAGAGCAAATCACATATCACAAAATCCTCAGTGAGAAGGGTGAGCTCTTTAATGAAAGGCATCCTCTCTCCCAGAGAAAGTATTCTGTAAGCCTTACCTGGCAGTTTGTCTGAGCTAAATACAACATTAAAGTCCAGGTGGTCGCTCTTCCCAAATCCACACTCAGGACAGTCTTTGCACTGAGCAGGATCCACAGTGCAGGGGAGGCAATGGACAATCTGAGGGTATTGATGTGTTCATTCAAGAGCTAAACATGGTAACACACTACAAAAGAGCATTTGGAATGTGTGCACTGGAACTGGGTAACAATTTACAAGGGAGAATTAGAGGCCCACTGTTAAAAAAAAAAAAACCTCCTATAAACTTAAATCAGTTAAAGTTCTCCAGCCAAGCAACTCTATAGATTCTTAATGCCAAATAATGAATTACACCTTTCAAGGATGAACCACACTGGATTTTTTAAAGAGGCCATGCCACAGGGATACAGTTCTTTGTCTTTCCTAAGCAGATCATTGTACATCTGATCATATGTTGTTTTGAAGTCATAAACATTTGGCTTGTCCGGGGCTGGTCCTGGCAGTTTCACGTGAGTCCCTGTGCCAAAGGATCGGACGCTGAATCCTCGTTTGCTGAAAGACACAAAGGAAGGGGGAGAGAAGACAATTACACTGAATGGACTTAAAAAACTGAAATGCTGAAGAACATTAAAGTGAATTTTAAAAGCACCTTTTAGCCAGCAGCCAGCAACCAAACTGCCAAGAGTAACCAACGTGTATTTTCCTTGCAGTTATAATCTAAATTCACACACCACTTCAAGGGAAGCACCTCTATTTGACAGGAATTTCCATACAATTATAGCACACAGCTACTTGGAAATGTCTTCTGTGCTCTCCTTTTGTGCTTTCTGACCTGCTGCATCTGCAACAAACACATTCTGCATTCATGATAACGCAGGCAGAGATGATTTTCTCCTGATACAAAAAAGTAACTGTACTGAACAATACTTCAGTGTCCTGCTGGCCTCACTGCATTACTCTTCTCACTTTGTTGCCCAAACTGCCTCTGGTGTAATTTAATTAGCCCAGGACAAACATTTGTGTGCCTGCCACTGAAAACCATACAGTGCAATTACCTTTACACAAGTGGGGCAGATGTTCTGCTGGCTGCTCTCTAAAACTCTTGGCTAAAGCAGGGATTGCTTCATTCCATTCTTATGAACAACTGCTTGTTTATTAGTTCCATTTAAAAAAAAAAAAAAAAAGGGCAGGAACCTGCTTGTCTTTAGGAGTTATGCCAAAATGTTCTTACTGATTAACTGAAATACTCAAATCTCAATACCTCCTTCAGCAACATTAAAAAATATGGCAATCCACTGAATAATGGAACAAAAAATAGGGTTTTTTTGGTTGTCTAATGGACCAAGTTACATGATAAAATACTGTTGATATCACCCAGAAGGCTGAAACATTTGGGTCTGTAATGACAACAAAACTTGCAACTGCAAGATCAGGACTTAATCTATTTTTTCAAGGACTCACACTTTCAGCTTGAACGATTTTAGCAGAGACTGAATGGACAATGTTGAACTAAAAGCAAGTGAAGAATCCAGTGCCTGTGCCCCCAGATTCCCACAAATAACCCCAAATTTGCAGTGCCTTCCTCTGAGGGGAGTAAGCAGAACTGGGACCCAGTGCAAGAGTCAGCTCCAGATTCCTGGGTGTGCACATCCAAGGAAATTCAGCAGGACACCAACTCAGAATTGTGTGTCTGCCTTCCAAGGGTGTCCCCAAAGTGATCCCAAATGTTTCTGGGCAGAGACTGTGATCACCACCTGCCCCAAACTCAAACACAGCTCTGAACTATCAACACTTATTTCCTTCAGTTCCTCCTACTGCAACACAGCCCCTCCTTTCTCTTTTCTTGCTTCCCCTCACTTTTTCCTCCAGCAACTATTTATAGGTGCCTGTTTCTGTAAACAGACAAGTGAGGATTTTTTGCTTCTTTCTGCAGGACTGATGACTGAAAATGGATACAAGTGGAAAAAAGTGCAATTCTTTGCCCCTCCTAGCCCTCTATCACATGTAACTGGTGCAGTTATGAGTCACTGTTCATTTATTTTCCCTGCAATACTTGCAGATCCAAAGTTTTGATTCTGCTGCTTCTACTGGACGTGAAGAGAGACATAATATGTACAGAAGAAATTGCAGTGCTAAAAAATTCATGTTTCAATTTGATCTTTTCTTCTATGGTTTCCTCTAACTTTCATTTTCTTTATTTTAATATTATTCTTTGAAACAGGTCTGCTTGGATCACACACATTAAAACCTCCACCTGTAATTGTTGTAGATGTCCCTGAAGTTTGCATGATCCCATCTAAAGCCAATATGAAACATTTGACATTCAACACATCAGAAATTTGTGCCTCCAAGGCTCATGATCCATTCAAAATTACTTCCTTGAACAGCTGGAATATGAGTTTTTCACATGGAATTTCATGCTTTGTACCTTGGTGAGGAGTAGTGTCAAATTTTACACTATTTGTGCCCCAGGCACAATGAAGCATTCTAAAAACATTTCAACACATTTCTGGGGCACAGGAGAGGGGAAAAAATGCCTGCACAGAGCCATCAGTCAGGAGTTTTTATTAAATATTATCAACTTTTATTAAATAGCTGAACATATCCAGTGTAGTGAATCATCAGGTGTCTGTGGAAATGTGGCACATTTGAAAAAATGAACAATCCCTACACAACAATGGGAATTTAGTGTTTGGTTTTGGCCTGGTAAAACTACCCGGAAGATGGAAAACAAAAATGAGCTTTGTCACAAAAAGAGTAAGAGAGATAAACAGACTATCTCAGCACTGATTTCTGACAATGTGGAGGTTAAACTTTAACAAACTAGCAATGACCATATTTCAGGAAGTTGTTTCTATAAATACCATTAAGGCTGATCTAGATAAACTACCAAAGCATTAAGGACAGAGTGAGTCACTGCCAGATCTCATTTTCAGCTGTTTGCTCACCTCCCAGTCCAAAGCTCACCACAAAGAGCTCAGAGCACCACTCAAGTGGCCCTGAGCACTTCCCTCCAAAGGATCTCAGAGCTCACTGAAAACAGATCTGAAATCAAAGACCAACCTGGGCTGCACTGACACACCACAGACTGGGACCTCTCAGCTCCAGGCACTGGCAGGAAAAATAGTAATAATAATAATAATCATCATCATCATCATCAGTGCAGCTTGAGACATGAATTTTTGTCCACAGCTTTCTTTTATTTCACTGTTATTTGGGCATCTCACACATTCTTATTAAATTGTTTTTCAGCTTACTGTACATTCATAACAGCACAGCCTCTTTTTATAATGGCTGTAGGAAATATTACTAAATACTAAAGCAAATGCAATAAATCCTGCAGTGCCACTGCACTGAGAGTGGTGAAGGTTTTCAGGGGACATATTAATTTTACCAAATCCCTTTAGACAAGAGGTAGCAGGAAAATAACCAGCAACCCTTGTAGGCTACTTCCCAATCAGTATAAAAAAATCATCCCCCAAAACAAGCCCACACTGCTGAACAGCAAGACAAAAGCATTGTGAACTCATTTGGAATACTAACAACTTGTAATTCGCATTATCACTACTAAGCTGCTAAATGGAAGTGTGCTTTAATGTAATAATGTGAAAAATCTGTCCTTCTTGGGAGTGTTATTAATTTAGGAGTTCTTAAATCAGACAATACAGATGTCAATACCTCACTGTATTTTGGTGCTGACAGATGATGCCAGGAGAGAAGCTGTGAGTAACAACTTCTGGAAACAGCACAGGTGCAACTTAAAAGTTCCTTTTACACCTCAATGTTGAGCTACAAGTCCTAATATCAATATGAAAACTAAGTTTTTGCTACAGGGGTTGCAATATTTGAATTTCCCTGCTGTCACTAAGATCTTGTGTTCATACTTCTAATCTCCTAGAAGTTATTTAAAAAGTTAGTTTCTAAAACAAGGGATATATGGCTGAAGAGTGCATTGGCATTTTAGAAATTTTTTTATTGCCAGTGACACAGAGAACTTGAACTCAATAACTTCCTTCCAAAGCCATCAGGTGTTTTTCACCAAGCACACAGAAATGTGGAAGTTGCTCCATAAAAAAGTTTGGCTGTAGGAGATTTACCCTTCTGTCTCCCTCCTCTGAGGGAGAATCACAACCTGAGGCTGCTCTATGGTAAAATATAAAATAAAAGAGAAAATCACCTATAGAGCACGCTGGTTTTGGCTGGGGTAGAGTTAATTTTTGTCCCAACAGCTGTGTGGTGGATTTGTTTCTGTTATTGCTGTGCAGGGCTTACAAAGCACCCAGGCCTGCTCTGCTTCTCTCACCCCACCCCAGCACAGCCTGCAAAAGCAAATAATGCAGGGCGAGTAAGACCTGACCTAGGGAGGGGTTACACACAGCCAGTCTGACAGCTCTTAAGGAGGGATCGTGTCTGTCTGCACTGCTCTTCCTGCACCCCTTCGATTCCTTGGCTCAACACACCCCAGTGGTGATGGCTCTTATCCTATCAACAAACTTCAGACACACCTGCAGCCTGACTTCTGCTGGAAAATTAGAAGCAAGTGTTCAAAACTTGGTTCATCACAAAATACACAAGCACACACTGAATGCTGGAGCCCAGGCTTTGTTTTCCAACAGCACACAGAATCCGTGTCTTTTAAAGTCTTGTCATGTACTAACAAAATACCTTAAAGTTTCATAATTCCTCAGCTTCTTCCTAACTCTTCTTCCTCTTTTTATCATGTGTTCTTCCCAACTGCAGTGCAACACACTGCCCTGAACTGGTGAGGCAAGCTGGCTTGGAGCCAACACAGACATTTTCCTCAAGTTTACTGGAAAACGGGCTGCTACTGTTGTTCTAACTACAAAAAATGTTAATAAAATGACACGTTTTCTAAATACAGTTTTGTTACTTCTAAATCAAACGTTAGGGGAGAAGGATTTTAAAAAACCACCCCTGCCACATTTGGCAAACATCAGTCACACCGGAAGTGATTTATCTCTGCAAAAACACAGGGGAAGGAAAAGGCCAGACATTAGGATTAAATTTAACTTTGTCCTTAACACTCAGTTTTCAATTAAAACTCTGTTCCAGCATTATTAAAGGAAAAACAATGTCATGTTTTCACAGAACTACCACAGGTAACATCCGATGCCAAGAGTGAGCGTGCATGAAATGTTGTCACAGTAAGATGGCTGCCAGATCAAATGCTTCCATTATTTATTCCTTTCAAAGCCTTTATTTTTATTTACATGTAGCACACATGTTATGCAGAGTTGTTTTGCTTACTATGCAATCAATGTGCACTTCTAATGTGAACGTTTCTTCGCAAAACTTTAATAAAATAAACCTGACCATCCTTATCGTGCTCCTGCAGTGCAAAGGGAAGATTTAGGGACACGATTTCAGGCAGATCAGGTCTCTCCTGTCCATCAGTCTGTCCCAAGCCTCCCATCTCATCTCTTCAGCCCAGACGAGAGCACTTGGGAGTGCTAAACAGATTAACACTTACAATCTCAAGGACGTTTAGCGTTCTGAACCGAATGTTCTGGTTCTCCTGTGAGAGGAAAGGGCTCCCTTTGAGAGCATAGAGTGGCTCAGTCTTCACAAAACGTTAACCTTAAAACCCAACCCACGGGCAGGGACACCTTCTACCATCCCCAGCTGCTCCAAGTCCCGTCCAACCTGGCCTTGGACACTTTCAGGGGTGGGACAGTCACAATCTCCCTATGCCAGCGCCTCGCCACCCTTTTCAGCACTCTAAAAAAACTTCTTCCTAACATCTAACCTAAGTTTCCCCTCTTTCACCCTGTAGCCATTCCTCCTTGTCCTATCACTCCAGCTCCTGACCAAGAGTCCCTCTCCGGCTTGCCTGTGGGCCCCTTCCAGATACGTTCAAGAAAAAAAAAAAAAGAAAAAAAAAAAAAAGAAAAAAAGTTTCCACACGCCGAGACACAGGCCCTGCTCCACTCCAGACCCCAGCCGCTGTTTCCAGCACTGGAGCCACAGCTCCGTCAGCGAGGCCCGGAACCGCCGGCCGCGGCCTGGAGCGGGGCGCGGAGAAGTCGAGGCGAAAACGGGGTAAAAAGGGGGTAAAAGGGGGGTAAAAAGGGCGTACAAACGGTGTGGAAGGGCAGTAAAAAGCGGATAAAAGCGGGATGAAGTCGGGGTGCTGTCCCGCAAGCACGGGCCTGCAGGGCCGGGCACAGGCCTCAAAGCACGGCCCCATCCGCACCTCCCTGACAGCGGAGCGCCGCCGTCACGGGGGGCGAAGCGGGCAGCAGCGGTTACCTGAGGATGTTGTGCGCCTCCATGCTGCGGTTCTGGTTGCTGGAGCACACCACGGCCACGCGGAGCGGCGCGGACGGCATGGCGGGCACGGCGCTGGGCTGCCCGCGCCTCCCTCCCTCCCGGCCGCCGCTCCACAAAATGGCGGCGGCAGCGCGGCGGGCGGGGACGGGACGCGTCAGCAGGGCCTCACCGCGGCACGGGGCGGGGGAGGCGGAGCGGCCGCGGCCTCCGTGAGGGGAGTGCCGGGACAAGGGAGCGGGGCCTGCCGGGGGACGGCTGGGGGAGTGTGGGTCGCCGGTGGGCTCTGGGAAACAACAGGCGTCAGCGTGGGAGGAGAGGGTTGTGCCGCCTCAGCCCGAGTTCTGTTAAAAACATTGTTAAAAACAAATAAAAGCTGTGAAGGTGTTGGTGCTCAGAGGAGAAGATTTATGAGGAGTGTGAGGGGTTTGTTGAGCCTGGAGGGGGCTGAGGGGAGACCTCATGGTGAGGGGAAGAGGAGGGACAGGCACTGATCTCTGTGGTGATCAGGGAATGGCTGGAGCTGTGCCAGGGGAGGTTTAGGGTGGATTTTGGGAAAGGTTCTTCCCTCTTCCAGAGGGTGCTGAGCACTGCCCAGGCTCACCAGGGAATGGGCACAACCCCAAGAGCTCCAGGAGGGTTTGGACAACAATCCCAAAGATGCACAGGGTGGGATTGTTGAGGGCTTGGACCCCGATCCTTGTGGGTCTCTTCCAGCTCAGGATCTTCCATGGTTCTAAAGCTTCGCCTCCAGGGAAGGGAATGGAGCTGGGGAAGTGTTGGGAGTCTCGGGAGCGGCTGAGGGAGCTGGGAAAGCTCAGGGGAATCCTCAAGCTCTGCACAACTCCCTGACAGGAGGGGACAGTCGGAGAGGATTGGGATTTCTCCCACGGAACAGGGACAGGATGAGAGGAAACGACCTCGACTGCACCAGGGCAGGTTCAGGTTGAACATTAGGAAGATTTCATCGCATTAAAAAAAGGCGATGAAGTCTCAAGCGCTCCCAACACAAAGCAGCCATTCAGCGCCAGTCCCTGAATCTTGCCGCCTCTCCGGCCTGTGGAATCAAAAAGCACCGCTTGTCAGAAAAGCAGGTTTTTAGGACAATTTTCTTTCTGTTTGGCACTAGATGGCAGCCGAATGCCGCGGAGGGGCTGGAAGATCCCGAGGGAAAGCGTTTGGGATGCAGGATTGAGTCACGCCGAGGAAAGAGAACCGGGCTCGACACCCCAGAGGGCTCCGCAGTGAACAGATGGTTGGTGTTTGGATTAATCATGGAATTCTGCATTTCACGAGGAAAAATTCACGTTTTTACTGAAAACCGAACAAATTGGAACGGCCAAAACTAGGCTTTATTTATGTACCCATCATTGAAACCATACACTGATTTCAGAATTGTTTTCTCACGTACCAGTCAAAGTTATCACGGTGCTCCTTGCTCAGCCCAGCTCAATCCCATTTTTCTCTGAGGTTTTTGCAGGTTTTTTCCCCTTTTTCGTCTCATAATACTTTTCCACTTTGGTCTTCTTGCACTATTTCAGTGGCAGGAGGAGGAGAAATACAGGAGATAAACCTGAATATCAAAGGAATAAATCTATTCCTCAGCCCTGCTGAACTTCACTAGTGAGGCAGGACTCTCTCCTCAGTGCCTCCTAAAAATATTCTCATTGATATTTTTTTCCCTTTTTGCTTTCTGAGGACTTTTTTTCCCCATTATCACTACAGCACTTCCAGCAACCACCATTCTCCTGTCCTCCCCTGTGTAAAACCTCTCCCTCTTGTATTTTCCATAAAAAATAAAGCTTTTCTCCCAATCCCCTCAACTTTAACAAAGAAATATTTTCCCTTTCCTCATACAGCCCTTCTGTCACTCAGCATTTCCCACCTAAACGTGTCCCTTCAGCACTTCCTTGCCCCTGCCTGCAAAAACTTCTTTCCTTGTGTCTCCTCTCAGCCATTCCTATTCCTGCCCATCATCTTCTTAATTATTATTCTGCATATAATAAGATCTGATCATTTGGTGGTTCTGGTCAGGGAATTATCAGAGATGCGGTGACCAGACCTATGCTGAAGCAACACCAATCTCAGGGTGGTTTTGCTCAGGTTAAAACTGGCAAAAACCCCATCCAGGCATCCCTGCTGTAATTGCAAAGCTTTTCCCAGGAACGTGACACTGTCACCTGCCTCTTTTCCTCCTTCCAGCCCACCATACTTTTGGAACATGCTGGTGAAACACAGCAGCAGTTTGCAGCCTCATAAAACTGAAACTCCAGGTCTCCATGGAAGCAAAATCCCAGCTTTTGCCTGCACCTCTAAATAAAGCCAGGCAGCCTTTCCATTCACGGCCCACAAAAATAATACCAGAATGCACTTAGGAGAGGTTCTTTGCCTGAGGCACAGACTGTTTCTTCCAGAAGACTCAAAGCTGGGGTCAAGCTGGGCTTTGAGCTGCTCACATTTAAGCAGTTGTTTTCCTCACATTTAGCACAGAGCAAGGAAAAAGCAGCTTCTTAATGAGCACATCATTCTCCATTTTAACTCCTGGATGTGGCCTGATATTTGTACTGGAAATGACTGGATAAATGCAGGATAATAAAACACCTAAGAAGGCACCACATGGATTTTTTTGATACCAGGTACTTGTATAGTAACATGGAGAATGTGTAGTTGCCTTAGGAGTTATTTCCACTTTTCCTCAAAGCAGCTTCTTGGCAGTTATAAATCAGCATTCTGCCACTTCTTTATTGCTGCCTGGACAGGCCAGGATGGATTATCACTCCACAAGCTACTCTGCACGTTTTGGGAATTGCTGCAAAGCCTGGAGAAAGCTTTAACTGTGCAGTCTCACTAAGGCTTGTGGCAGCTGAATTAGTACCAAGCCTGTGTATCTGTAATTTGCTCTTTTACTCTCACAAGAATTATCTACATTCATGGTGGAGGAAATTTCTATAGTGATAGAAGGAAAAAATCCAGTTATCAATGGGTCAACAGGTATTTTGGTTAATGTCACACAAAATCAGACAGGGAATACTCTGATTTTCTTTTCTACACAGCCAGTCAATTCAAGCTTAAGCCACTGAAAATGAATGAGAAACTGAGATATTTTTTTCTCACATCCCATTTATAATGCATGGAAAAGAAAAAAAAAAGGAAAATAAAAGAATCCTTTAGAAAAATTGAAGATTTTAGTCTATCAGGATTTATATTCTTCTTTTACCCTCTGCCCAGGATGCTGTTGCAATCCTCTCCCCAGTGACTGATGAATAAAAATGTGAAATAACTACAAAAACATCTCTTTAGTATCTTCCAGGTGCTGTTTTAGCAGGTCACTGTATCCATTATTACCTGCAGAGGTGTCTTACTGAAGACACATTCAAAATTGGAAATTAAATTTCCATTTCCTCAGACTTACATCAGTGTTACCACCTGCATTACCCAGTTATCTACAGTCCAAACCTCTAGTAAATAAAACCAAGTACTCAGAGAATAAATCTCTTCCCACTAATGCTGTCATAATTTTACAGTAGGCAATGGAATATTATTATGATGAGTTTGGGCAGAATCACTTTGAGTCAAGCAAGATCTTGAACCTTTAAATATTTACGAAATTTCCATTTCTTTTCATTATCCTCTTAATTTATTAAGTTCAATGCCAAGGCTCATTGTTTATACAGCTGGTTTTCACATCTGGAAATTGATGACAAGATGAGGAACAGAGCAGTGACATTGGCTGACAAAAGGTGACAGAGATGTACAAAATCAGTGGCACTCCACTGGTCCTGTGCTGAACTGGCTACAGGAAAGGCTGACTTGAAACCTTTAAAAGACCAACATTTGTCTTAATGTTCTTAGAAATTGCCTTTTCTTCCAGCAGTCGATCTCCTTAGGGATAAAACCCAAAAAATGATGGCATCAATGAGTTAAACCAAGTACACAGGCAAGGTAATAAACACAGAAACTTAAGTGGAGTCAGCTGCACATGAGAATGCAAACACAGCAGGAATAACAAAGAGAAAGGTGTTTCTGCCTGATGAAATGCAGACCTTCAGCTCCTCAGCCACTCCCAAGTTCTTGAAGGGATTATGTTCAGTACAAATACTCTGCATTATTAAGGATTCCACACATTTCCTATATTTACCCTCTACCATCAAGTTTAAACTTCACAAACAAGCAAACAGGTCGTTCAGCAGTGCTAAACATTTACACAAAGAGATCACAGTGAACCTGGCATGTTTTAACAGCAATAATCCCTTCACAGCAGAGCCCTTCCCCTACTTTTTTTGTTTTGCTTTAGGTGCACAGTTCCTAAGTGATAATAAATTAATTTTTTTTGTGTTACAGCAGTCAACTACATACAAACAACACATACTAAAAACTACCTCACTAAATACCTCTCCGAAAGTAACTACTTTGTGTATATATTAAATTTCAAGTAATGATCCGTCCAAGAAGTTTGTTTTTTTTTTTTTTTTAAAGAGAACAATCAGACAAACCAACAGCCACTAATTCCAGAGACAAGAACACGAGGGAGATACACTTAACTATGAGGACTACAGGAACAGATACACCGATAAAAGTGGGACAAATTCTCAGCACTAAGGCACGATAGAATCAGTACTAGAGTATGGCTAAAACCTTACTTTACTACAGCATCAAGTGAGGAGTTAACAGGGAGTGTTCCTACACCCAAAACACTCGGCTACAACATCAGTGAGTTCAGTGGTCAAGAAGCTTCTACCTTAGTGCAGCTGCATTGCTAAAGGAGGGGATTTCAGGGGGCAAGGGGGGGGGCTCACTTATATCTTACTTCTAATTAAGGGTTGATTCCTACTTGCTCAACAAAATGGAGTTTTCTTACTCAGTTTATCCCTTTACCTTCACTTTTTGTGAAACTATGACACAGTTCTGATGGGAGAAAAGCAGGTGTTGGATGTTGATGGTCGCTGGAGCTGACCAGAAAACCCCCGTTGGTTTTGGACAGTGGCCAGTCTAGGCCCCGAAATTTGTGACCAGCATAAGTCATGATACAAAACCCATCTAACACACAAGATTAAGTGGGCTTTGGATCAAACACATACTTAGCTATGGGGTTTGTGGTTCCACCAGTCAGTTCTCCTGAACTTTAGACAACTTCACCCCACAGGAAAAAAATCAAGCATGGATCTAAGACCAAGAGGTTTCAGGTTTAAGATAAGGGTGTTCTCGAAAGTCTTTTCAAACCAGCCCTCGGTAAGATCTGCCGCTTGCCCTTAAAAACAGACAATTTCTGGCACTTGTGGACCTCTGCCATTGCTTTTTGATCCGCTGAGATGCCACGAGTTCAGTCACCACGAACGGCTCTGGCTAAGAAGCCACCACAGGAGGAAGAAGAGCTCCGAACTCCGCTGGAAACGCACATCCTGCAAATTTGGGCACGGCAAACCCAACGCTGCCAGAACAGTCTGGAAAACCTCTTCCCTCGCCGGAAAGCGCTGGAACGACGGCTGCGGGATCTGCCCGGCGCCAGCCCCGCACTCCGCGGCGCAGCATCCGCACCCGCATCTCCCCCTCCCGCACTACGCGCGGCGCGGAGCGGCGGCCGCGTGTCCTCCGCGGGCGAGCGCGGGGCTCATGAGGTTCTCGGTGATGTAGGCCACGAGCAGGCAGATGAAGACGAGCATCACGCAGATGGATCCCCCCACGGCCGTCATGGCCACGACGATGTCGCGCATTGCCGCGGGCTCCACGCGGAACTCCACGCACTGCGCGGGCGGCGCGGGGCGCGGCGGGGCGTAGCGCGGCTGCAAGCACAGGCGGTAGCGCACGCTGCCGTGCGCCTCGGCCAGCAGGTAGTCGCGACATGCGGCTCCCAGCTCCACGCTGTCGCAGGGGAAGCGCGTGTAGGTGCCGTCCCAGGAGCAGTTGAGCGCGAAGCCGCGCAGGGAGGCGGAAGGGCGCGGCGACGGAGGCCCCCAGTGCCGCAGCCCCCATTGCAGCAGCACGCTGCCGTTCCGCAGCACGTTGGCCACCAGCGCACCGCCCGCGGAGCGGTGGGCGCGGCACCCCCGAGCCGCGCACTGGAAGCCGCGAGCCGGCGGACGGAAGCAGAGCCGCGCTCCCGCCGCGCCATCGCCGCCCACCTTGTAGGGGCACCACGGCTCGTCGGGGTCGGGGTTGGGGTCGGCGACCCCGAGGCACAGCAAGGCGAGCAGCGGAGGCAGCAGGCTGGGAGCGCCGGGCATGCCGGCGGCCGCCGCCGCATGGAGCCTCGGAGCGCGGGACCGGCGGACGCGCGGGGCGAGCGCGGGGCGAGCGCGGGCTCCGCAGCCGCCGCGGGGCCGCCAATGGAGAGGCGGTGCCGCCGTTAACTCTCGCCGGGCTGCGGAGCACCCGCCCGCTGCGGCCGCTGGTGGCCGCCCGGACGCGGCTCTCGGAGCTCCGCACGGAGCGCGGAGAGCCCGCGGGGGCGGGGGGTGCTGAGACCCCGCAAGGGTCGGCACAGGGGGATGGATGCTCAGACGCCGCAAGGACTGGTACAGGGATGCTGAGACCCCACGAGGGTTAGCACAGGGGGATGCTCAGACCCCACAAGGGTTGGTACAGAGGTGCTGATACGCCGCAAGCGTTGGTGTAGGGGTGCTGAGACCCCGCAAGTGTTGGTACAGGGATGCTCAGACCCCACAAGGGTTGGTATAGGGGTGTTGAGACCCCACAAGCGTTGGTACAGGGATGCTCAAACCCCACAAGGGTTGGTATAGGGATGCTCAGACCCCACAAGGGTTGGTATAGGGGGATGTGCAGCCCCTGCCGTCCCTCCCCTCTGCTCTGCTGTGCCCACCGGGGTCGCGTCCCCCAGTACTTGGGGGGGCCGCTCTGGGTCTTGCCTATCTTGGTCGAGTTGCAGATTTCATTCCACACCAAACAATCTTTTTTATTATTATTATTTTTATTTTTCCGTGGTTTTACATAGGATCCTGTTTTAATTTTATAGTAGAACATAAGCACTTGTCTATACTGAACCTGTAAAATACAGCAGTTCTCACGTTACGTGGTTAAAACCCCGAGAAATGTGCCTGGGATGGCCAGGAGGTGCCTCTGTCCCCGAGGGCTGACACCAGCAGGGCTGCGGTCCCTGGCAGGGCTGGGGAAGGTGACTGAGCTCCCCTTCAGCTGATGCAAACCTCGTTCGAAGAAACGGAGCTCACACGGATTTTATTTTTAAAACCGTGATAACCGCACACGCAGGCTGCTTTAACCTCTTGGCTTCGGGATTTTTAAATAAACTCGGCAAGGATGTAATAAAGACACGAGACCCTCCCAGGAGGTCAGCTGAGAGCAGGGATAACTCTGGGTCTTAGCGCACACCCTGAGACAGAAGGAACAAGGATATTCATCTTCCTGCCTTCCCCCAGCTGCCATTTCCTCCTCCATCCATCCCTGCATCTGGAGCCAGCAGCACAGGAGGAGACAGCAGTGCTCCATCCCAGCATTACACCGTAATTAATGTTCTCTGAACGACCTTGAGAGAGGTACACGAGAATACTGACTTGTCTAAATGTGGAAAGAAAAGAGCTCTAATGAAACAATAATAAAAATACAGGCTTAAACACTGTTTGGAGAGCCTTTGGGCTGTTAAATTGGCAAAAGTTGCTTTAAGTCCTTTGTTTTCTAAGTAGCAGGGGGGAAAAAAAATCAACATTTTGTTTGTTTTGATCAGGTTTTTATGTAGAGTTGTGTTCCAGATTTTATAGCAAAACATAAGCATCTGGCTATATTTAACTTGCAAAATAGAATAATTAACATATTGTTTGGGTAAAGCCCTCAGAAATGTGCCTGAACACATTCCTGTAGTTCTTCGCTGTTACCTATTTAGAAACTGCAATTTACTGTCTATGTCTCCTTAAAAAAATAAAAATTAATTATCTAAGTTGAAAAAGCAACAAAAACAAGATCCCAAGGCCTATTTCTATTTCACAGCCTGAACAAAACCAAACCCAAATCATACCTGGAAGTGATGCTTGCATATACACAAAGTGTAAATCATGGCAGTGTGGAATTTGTTTAAATATTTTTGCTTTCTGATGCATTGAACGTGAATGGTCTGACATCAGGATACCTTTTCCTGGTGGAAAGTCTGGATTTTTCAACTGTCTGGTTCCTAAGGAAATCTTTAATTTACCAATATCAAGTATTTCAAGTTATTTCCACATCTGGAAATATGGAAATTCTTGGCAAGATTAAATGGGGTGTCTGCTAGCCTATGGAAAGTTGCCAGAAATCTCTTTTGATACTAAGAGGGATCAATGAGAATCAATAAAAAAATAGGATCAGCATAGAAAAGGATGCTAAAGGTGCAGTTATGGCTTGGAAAACACTCAGATATTGGAGCAGGAAGAGGTGCTGTGCTGCTGAAGGCACTTCTTGGCAAATTTACCCGTGGAATTCCAGCCAGGATGCAAAAATTGGAGATCTGACTGCCCTTCCTGAGAAATGTGAGCATGTTCAGGAAGTGGCTGGAACCAAACCAAGCAAGTTTTTCCTCCTTCAAACTTTGTGTCCTTCTCCTAACAGTGATGAAGAGCAGATTGTTCTCCAGAGCTGTCTTTATTTCCATGTCCAGAGAAGAGATCTGGCACCAACCTCTGTGGTTCCTTGTGATTAACAACCCACTCTGAGTTTTGCTGGGAGATCCAAGAGTCTGGAGTGTGATGCAGGGAAGGAAAATGGTTGGCACAGCAGTGAAGGCCCTGAACCCATAAAAAAATTTATAACACTACACATTAACGACACCTTCTGCACGTTTTTTGTCCTTGCACTGTCTCTGAGCAAAAACTCAAGTTATTTATGCCAGAGCCAAGCAGACCCTGATGCTTTGGCTTGGTCAGCCTGCCCGTGCTGGCTCCCTGTGAATCTTTTGTCTCCTTGTTTGCTCTCTTAGCAATCCATCTGTTTCCTGAGACCTTGCTGTGTGCCTCACTCTGCAGTAAAACCCAGCCTGGGCATCGCTTCAGCATTCTGCTGCTCGGGCCAAACCCTGTGATCTGCTCTGAGCTGTGAACCCCCAGCAGCATTTCAAACCCAGCAGTACCCCAGATTGCTTTACAGGCCTCCAGACAGACCCAGCACCACAAGGTCTGGCTTTTCTGTTTCTCCTCCACTGGGTTTATTGTCTCTTCTTACAGGAAACGGTGAATGAGAATTAAAACTCGCTGTGGGCCAGGCAGTGAAGCACTGCCAACATACAGCTCACAATTTATGCAATACTCTGCTAATTTTAGTCTCAGATATGGCCAGGGCAGACAGTCCCCAGGGCAGAGATGTTTGCTCTCAGCTGAGGGCAGCACATGACATATGGTTCCTAAAGCATCCTCCAAGCTGGGAGCTTTGCATTCAGGCCTGAGTTGCTACAGTTCCCTCCAAGTCATAACTTTGAGGATTACTCACCCTAGACATGCAAACGCAGAGAATCTGCCTCCTAATTTAGATTATCCCGCAGCCTGAATCAGTGATCAGCCTCACCCCCACTGGGCTTCTATTTCCAGTGCTTGATTCACTTCCAGTGAGGGCAGAACCTGACAGTGCCAGGCGGAGGGAGAGCAGGCAGTGAGTGGAGCAGGCAGCGAGGGCTGTGCTGAACACACCTGGGGCAGCTTGGGCATGGAGCTTTGGCACTGGGGCTGTGGTCTGGGTGGCCAGGGATGCTGCTCTGACCTGGGAACAGGAGGTAGTTTTGATCAGCATGCTCTGAAGCAGCAACTGCAGCCTCAGCTGATCTGCTGTGAATGTGCTATTCATGGAGGAGCAGCCTTGCATCACAGCAGGGCTGGCAAGAGAAAGCACCAACGCAGCTTTAACCATCTCAGGGCATTTTGGATATCTTAAACCCCACCAGAGTTTTGTAGTGAGCTCCTTACTGGGCTCCACGAGCAGCTCTGGCACACAGCTAAAAGATAATTCCCTAAAATTGTCCCTTTCCTCATTCTGCTCCACTCTGTGCCAGAGCTGGACTTGCACAGCTGATTGTACTGGTAAGAAACACAAGCAGAATCAAAACAAAGAACCCAAAAGTCTATTAAATGTAAATTTCAAGCTCCATTACAACCAGTGGAAGAAAAAATAATCAATGCTGTCAGAATGAAAAAGGCTGAGCTTGCTGGGAAATAAATATCATTTTCCCCAGTGTCTAAAAGCACTTGCAAAATATGCCACAAACAAGGATTAAAAAGAGCTCAACTAATTTAAATAGAGAACAAAGATCCTCTGATTTTTTTACCAGGTGATGACATTCAGCCACAAGCTGTGTTTGATGACTGAGGTCCCAGGGTCTGGGATTTCCAGTGTGGTGATGAAAAAGCAGGAGACAGCTCAGGCACAGGGGTCTGGCACAGGGCAGGGAGTGGGACAGCTCTGCCCTGTTCTTATCACTTAAAACAGGTTCTAGGCTTTGAGATATCCTGATTAAGCCCTTTCTCCTTTCATTTTAAATTCCAGGGATTCCAGCTGACTGTTCCTTCTTTGTCCCTGAGGTCAGGTAAGACAACTTTTGGATAAGTGAAGTACCACAGGATTCAATCTGCTGCATCAACAATACCCAGCTTGCTGATTCAAACCTGTCTAGAAGAAGCAGAATTTACCTTAGCTCCCTGTCAAATGTTGGGAGACTGGAAATAAGCCAAACAGGTTGGAACTGCATTAGCTGGGCTAAAAATATTCCTCCTTTCCCGTTTCTTGGTGTGGCTGTCCCTGTCCCCATCGGGAAGATCTCTCAGCCCAGGCCAGCCCTCACCTCCTGCAGCAAGGTCAGGGAAGATGCACAGGGGACACTCTGAGCACAGCAGGACTGTCACAGCTCAAAACCAAGGCAAGGAGGACTCTCCAAGAATCTGCTCCAAGCCTCTGGAGGGTCTCTGCAGCAGGAACGGGGTGCAGTGCTCACATCCACACACACACACTGCTGGCTGTGGTTGGTGCTCTTGCGCAGCTCCAGACAAAGAACAGGAAATTTCCTCTGGTTCCCTCCCCACCCTACTCAGAGGAGAGCAAAGGGTGTGTTAAAGAAACACTACTGAGCAAAATAATTTATGAAGACAGATTCCTTTGTATTAGAGATCAGTCGAGTGAGTCCAGGGACCAGCTCAGGCACCCCTCCGCTGCCTAGGGGGGTAAAAAACACCCCCCAAAACCAACCAAGAAACCCCTCTCCAGCTTCGAAAGGGAATGTGAAAAACAAGAGGGCGAAGAACACGGTAAATCAAAAAGTGCTTCCAAGAAAAGCAGCAGGATAAGATCATTCTCAGCCTGAGAGATCTCCCAATGGCCCGGGGAGGCAGCAGTGGCCCCACATGGAGATGGAATTCTGCTCTGCAAACCCCCTGCAAGGTGCTGCCGAGAGTTCCCTCCTCCTGCCTTCGTTCTTTGGGCAGTGTTGAATTCAGGAGGCAGTTGCCAGGAGGAGTTCCCATCCCCTCGTCCTTGGAGTGTCCCGTTTTTCTCCAGCAGCTTTCAGAAGTAGTCATCCTTCTTGCCACCAGCTCCCCGCATCCCCGCACGGTCCTTCCGCTCTTGGACAAGCTCCAGGTCATCGTTGTCATCCACCTCCCCTCCATGATCCTCCTGGGGGCATAGAGGACAGCCAGGAAGGAAAAATCAGCAAAAAAGGAATCCTGGAGGGGACCCTAAATTACAGCACACCACACTGTCCCTGACCAGACCTGCTCCACCAAATCAGCCCAGCTTTGGAAACCTGGGAAAACAGGGAAGAGCCCACCCCTGCCAGGACCTTGAGGTGTCACTGGCAGGACACAGAGGCGTTGCCATGATCAGCCAGGGTGTTTTAAGCACATTTAATATCCTGGCAGAACAATGCAACTTTGATATCTCAGCCTGTTGCCTCTGCTGCATGAGGAACAGAATGAGGGGCAGACATAAAAAGCAGATATGAGGAGCTGATATTTTACATCCACCACGTTTAAAACTGTGTCACAAACCCCACCCAGGACATGCAGCAGCCAGCACAGCCTCCATGGGTGATTTTAGACACCTCCAAGAGGCCTGGATTCACTCGAAGGAGACCTGACACCAACTCTGCTCTGCCCACCTCTTATTGCCCTGCTCCCTTCATTCCCAGCAGGCAGCCCAAACCCTCAGCTCCTCAGCAATCCTGGGCAAACTGCAGAAAAAAGCCCTCAGGAGTCACTCACAAAGGGCAGGGAGAGAATGAATGAGACTGGAAGAGGATTCATTTCTATCTCTGTGAGCCAGAAGGTACCAGGGTGATCCTCTCTAGCTCATGCTTGAAAAACACTGATCTGTGCCCTGCTGCACTGGCACAGCCTGAGATTCCTGCTATGATTCCTCCTATAATTCCTCCTGTGATTCCTCTTGTGATTCCTCCCAGCTGCTGTTTGGGAAGCATCCCACAGCTCAGCTGCTGCAGGTGGATGCAGACAGAAAGGAAGAGGGGACAAAGCACAAAGGGTGCTCTGAACACCTGGAAAAGGGAGCAGTGGGCTCCAGGTTTGTTCTGGAGACCTCACTGAGCAGGTAGAGGCAGACCTGGAGTCCCTGCTCACATCTGGCTCCCTAAAAGCTGAGTCCTCCCCAGCTCCTGGCTGCCAACACATCCAGGTGACCAGAGAGGGAAAGAGGAAGAACCTTGGTGTCGTACAATTTCTTGCTCCTGATCTTCTTGGTAATCTTCCAGTGGGTCTTCCCTGGGCTTGGCAGGTCTGCCAGCATCCTGAAAAACACAGCCAGGCATGGTTGAGAGAGCCCCAGCCTGCTCCCACTCCCTGCCAGGGACACAGCTCCCAGGATCAGAGCCCCAGGTCTGGAATTTGGGGCTGGATCAGGAGTCAGGGGGAGCAGAGGGACAATCAGGCAACACAAACTCCATTTATTTTTTCCATCCAGTCTCTTTTCCCACCTGCTGGCAGCTCCTTCCACTTGGAGAGGGAGGTCTCTCCTGCAGCAGGAGGGCCCCAGGGCTGTTGCCTCAAGCCCCAGGACTCTAGAAAACTTTGAGTTATTTAGGGTAGAGCTTTAGGGAGCACAGCACAGCCAGATCTGAAAGCCAGGTATTTATGTCACTAATTCTTTCCACATTTTCACTAATCTCAAGGAGGTGTTGTTCTGCTGGTGCCAGCATCCCTCTCATTTGATTTCATTGGCGTGGATTTCTTTTTTTCTTCCTTAATCCCACTATTAATCACGATTTTAGAGCCCGACAGATAAAACACTCCTTTTTTAAAACAAACAACTTCAGCTGCTTGTCAAAACAAATGAACATTTCCCTGATGCAGAGTCTGGCTTCAGGCAGCAAGAAACACTTTGTGGAATAAATGGATTCCATCTGCAAGGAGGCAAACAAGGAGGCAGAGCTCTCACGTGTTGTCACTGCTGCCAGGAGCCTTGGGCAGGGCTGCACTGACCAGAACCCAGCACAGACTCAGATTATTGTCTCTGCTTCTGGTGCCAAGTGCATGAAAAGTCCCAGTCCCTCTGCAGGAACAGCTGGGAGTGAGCCATCCCCTATTCCAATCTCTCCATCACTAAAGGTGTTGCAAGTGCCAGGGTGACTTCAACAAGCAGAGAGGACAAGGCCAGAGCAAGCTCTGGTACATGGCTAAAAGATAATTTCCTAAAATTGTCCCTTTCTTTGTTCTGTTTCTTTCTCCTGCCTGCCACATCCTCTCAGTGGGATTATGGACCCATCCAGGAATCTGATGTTCCCCTTGCAGTTCTTAAGATCTCTGCCCACCCATCCCCAGCTGGGGATCCCTCCCTGGCCCTGCTGGTTGTCCCCATTCAGTCACCTTTGGTGGCTTCTCCTTAGGCTCTTCTTTAATGCTGGGCTCCTTGAACTTCTCTGAGCCTCCCACCTTCTCCTCAAAGTCAGGTCTCTCCAGCTCAGCCTCCTCAAACTCATCCTCACCTTGGTTATTGGGGTCCTGGGCAGGATCTGCAGCATCATCGGGCATCTGGACAAGAAAAGCCTCTTGTGAATAGCTGGCAGGATATTCCCTCAGGAGGCAGAAAGATTCCTCAGCAAGCAGGAGTGCTGCCCTGGAACACTTGGTTGCACCTCTCCAAGCCTTTAGTGTTTGTTAAAAAAGCCCAAAACATTTTTTGCTATCACTCCAGACCCAAGGAGACTGGAGATGCACATTACAAAAACTTCTGGGTAATTACTGATTTATTGGACTCTTATTCTGAGCCAGAGTTGCATCCACGTGAAACATGGCATGATGAAAAGATGAAAATTTTTCCCAGCCAGGTTGGGCAGGGCTTGGAGCACCCTGGGCTAGTGGGAGGTGCCCCTGCTCATGGCTGGGGGTGGGAAGAGATGAGCTTTTGCAACCCTTGGAGTGGATTTGTGATGCTCTGGTTACTCACCATGGGCTCCTGGACCACGGGCTCTTTCTGTGAGTGCACGTTGTCCTCCCTGTCGATCACTCCTGCATCTGCCAGGGATGGGGACAGGGACAGGGAAGAGGGACAGGGACAGGGACAGTCAGTGAGGTCTCCTTAAAGCCACTACCACCAGCTTCTTGCTTTATCTCAACCTGCTTGGGGCAGGCAATGCGCACAGAGAAATTTTCCATCAAGGAAACCATTTCCATACCCATCTCCAGCTCCTCCTCATCCGCCCTCTCCTTCTCTGCTGCCTGCTCTGCCCCTCTCCGTGGGCTGGGGGGCTGGGGGCTGCCTCTCTGCCCGGCCTTGGGGGAAAACTTGGGGTACCCACGTGCTTGTTCCTCGTCCATCTGGGCGTTCACCTTGCTCACGAGGTCCTTCCAGCTGCAACCAAATAGAACCCCCCTGCCTCAGGAAATATTCCATGAAATTATTTCATAATGGCAAGCAGAGGAAAAAAGTAATCCAACAGATGCAGAAGTTTGGACTAATTTAACTTTTTTTTTGGGGGGGGGGGGTCAAAACTAGCAGGTTGTATTAATTACTGAGATATCTTCTTGAAAAAGAATGTTTAATATGCCACATAGTAGGAAATAAGTTCTGCTTTGTAAATACAATTTATTGTAGAACTCCCTTAATATTACTCATATGACAATGACATCCATATAGCAATAAACTCCAATTCTAAATAGGTTCTTACTCATGCTCCACACATACCCAAACACACACATCTAAGGGTTTAAAAATACCTAAACCACAAGTCCTCTTCATTGTTCCAACTTCATGGAAAACGAAGATGCTACTAAATTTAAATGAATGTTTCCCAAATACCTCAATACCCTTAGTCAGGGACAGCTTCAGAAGCAAAGAAGGGATGAAATCCCAGTGACAGGGACTCAAAAATAAGTGAAGCAAAACCTTTTAACCCCAATAAGTTACAGCAAGTTTACAAGCAGGCTGACTGCTTGCTCCAGCCTGTCCTCTACATGAGATTTAAAAATCCATGTAAGATATTTCAGTTTTTAACTGCTGGAAAGGACAAGTGGCTTTAGAAGTTCTTTAAGCCAGCACACAAAAAAAAAGAGATTTAAAAGTCTGCTTAAGAAATTTCAGTTTTTAACTGCTGGAAAGGACAAGTGGCTTTAACTTAAGCTAGCACACAAATCCTTCAGTGAGAAAAATCACAACCCAGCCCTCAGCTCAGATGTCCCCATTATAAAATAATCAAAATGCAGGTTGGCCACCACCAAGGGCTCATCAGGAGCCCTCTGGTCAGAGCTTCCCAGGGCAGTTCCTGGGTCTGGGGTCCCTCTGTGCTCTGCCTCAGCCCGGTGTTGCTCTTGGCTCTGGCAGGGTTGGGTTCTCTGCTCCTTATCACAAATCTCAGCCTGTGTAAACCACAGCCTCCAGCTGCTCTGTAATTCCTTGGTGATAGCTCCAGGAAAAGCAAAGCACACCAGGATGCCTGTCCTGGCCGAAATCCCTTGCCAAACAAATCAATATTTGCATTTTCTGTCTAACCTGGTGACAGGAATCTGGCTGGGCTTTGTGTGGTGAGGAAAGGCCATTGTGCCACAGCAGACCCTGCCTGCAACAACTCACACCTCAGGGTTTTAGCTTTTACATTTTTTCATGGATTTGTAATCCTGCAGTTCTTTAGTGTAGAACTCTAAACTCCATGTTCAGTGTGAGCTGCAGCTTTCCCACTTTGCTCAGACACAACAATTCCTCTCCAGGCCTGGCAATCAAGGACACCTCACAGGCTCCAAGAAATGTAAAACAAAAATTAACTGAGAGGAGCAAACTTGGGGTAAATTCCTTCATTAGCTGAAGCTGTTGGAAAATTAACCCCAAACTTGCAAATGGACCAAATTTATAAAAGTGGGAAAACCCGTGACCCATGGTCCATTTTTGGGTGCAAAAAAAAAGTATGTACCTGAAGGGTAATTATTGTACCCTTCAGTAACTATAAATAAACTGCTTTTTATTCTCCTAATTTTGTTTTTAGGTAGCCCCAAAAAGGCATCACAAGCACAACATCCCCTGAGCTGTTCCTGCTTGTGTCCCTGCAGATGTGATTTATCACAGCACTTTGGGGAGGATGTGGCCATTTAAAGAAATAAGCAAAGCACAGTCTCTGCCCTGGAAAGGTCACAGGTTAAGTGAACAGACAAAAATAGAAGAGAAGAAAGGGCAGGAACAGGCTGAGTCTAGAATGAAATCCAGAAGTTTCTTCTACAGATAAACCAGAAATGAAATCCTGTGTGCTCCAACAGACACGACCTGCACACACACAGGGGATAAATAAGTTAAAGGAGGAAGCACTATTTTCAGAGCCACTTTTTTGGGTTGTGGCCAGGCTTTGATGAATTGCAGCCACAGAGAGACATTTTCTTCCTTTTGCAGAGCAGAGCAGTCTCCTGCCAGTGCTGCTGAGACAATAAACGGTTTCCCCAGTGTCTGTACAGCATCCACTGGATCCTGGGCCCTGCCCAGACTCCCAGGAATTCCACCAATACCAGTAACACACCCCAAAAAATTTTTTTTCAAGCAAACCCACAATAAACACAAGAATGGAGAGACCTGGGATGCTCCTTTTGGGCACCTTCACCCCAAACACTGAGAGTAGAAGAATTTTGTGTCACCAACCTTTGCATTGGCACCTGTCTGTTCCCTGCTGAGGCATGGCTGTCTGGCACTGGAGGTTTTTCTGCTGGAGAGGGCTGTCCTGGATCAGCCAGGGACAACCCAGGAGCTTCGCTTTCCTCGTGGCTTCGCACCTGGATGCGCATCACCATCTTCACATCCTGCAGGGGAGACACACCTGGGCACCTGGGACATCAAATACCCCCAAACCCGGACAGGTTTATGGGCCAGAAAACCCTTTATCAAAGAACAAACATCCTGAAGTGCTCCAGAAGAAATCTACTATCAGATACAGATTCAGATCCTACCAGGTTTGTTTGGGGTAGGTGAATCTCCAAGAAAAGAACAACAAAAGTGCCTCTAAAATACCTCTCCCATGTTGATACTGTAATTAAAGTCCAGCCACACTGCAATTTCTGCCTTTTTTTAGAGATTTGCTGTCCAGAATTCTCTCTCAAGCACCCCAGGAGGCTGGCGGGGGAGCTTTGATGATTTACTCTTTGCAGACTTGGAGTTAAAACCCACTCCCCTTTCTGGCCATGAAACCCCCAACTCCTCAGCGTGTTAAACCTGAGACCAGCACTGCCCAGAGCATCGCAAACACCAGAATTCTGATCTCCCACAAACCCAGACCACACCAAACCAGAGCAGAACCTACTGGGTTGGGCAGGCTGTTCATGGTGCGGGTGAACCTGACCGTGTGGCCGTCCCCGTGCCGTGCTGGCCAGGCTGGCACAGCCTCTGGCAGCGAGTTGGCATCCTGTGCTGGGGCTGGCTGGCTGAAGGGCACCTGTGCCTGTGGCCTGTGGCCATCGTGGCTGGAGGATCCCTGTCCTGTCAGCTGCTGAACGCCGGGCACCGCCGAGGGCAGCGCGGGATGGTTCTCCTGGAAAACCTGCAAGGAAGGAAGGAAAGAAGGAAGGACAAGAGCAGACTCTCAGCTTTGTTATTTGAAAGCTCCAGGAGCCTTGTAGAATGCTTATCCCTGGGTTTTCCTGGGAATACCACACCTTCTGCATCCCTGGCTGCAGCTGGCTGCTGGCTGGCACCAGGGGCTGCTGCCCCTTCCCAACTCCTCCTCCTCCTCCTCCTCCTCCTCCTCCTCCTCCTGCTCCTCCTCTCAAACCTGGCATCTTCTGGAGAGCTTCCTTGAGCTGCCTGAACTCTTCCATCTGGGCCTGAGGGGAGGAGAAGGACACAGAGAAATCTCACACGGGGTTAAACATCTCCCTGCTGGCAACAGCACTCCTTATTTGTTCGGCAGAGGCACATTTTCAAGAAAAGATGTATTTTTATACATATGAAAGTTGGAGAAAATTCACAACCGTCAATGCCAAACCCAGATTTCTGTATTGCCCCTGTATTGCAGGTCTTGCCTCTTATTTTCTTGCACTTTTACCCTGAGCTGCTGCACTGATTCTTTTCCTGATGCTGTTCAGTGCAGGAGCCATGGATTAACTCCTGCTCTCCTCCTGTACCTCCAGGTCACCTCATTTCCTTCCAGAAGAGACATTTCCCCCTGGATGTGCTCATCCCAGGGGGCTGACAATAATTGGCATAATCCTACCTGACAATCCAATTTACTTTGCAAAACAAAAGAAAATTGATTGGACTGGGTAAGGAAATGCAACCCTCCTCTCTCTCCTGCAGATTCTTTCTTTCATCTCCAACCCTGAAAAGTAGGGCTTGAAAAAAACACTCAGGAAAAGCTCCTCATTTCCACCCGGTTATTTATTGGAAATTGAGGGGGGAGACCTTTTCATGTGTTTGCCAGGGTACCTGGAAATGAACCAAATTAGGGACTGGGCAGAGTAGGAAAGATTCCAAACAGCAAACAAAGTTTAGCAGGAAATTAATTCCTGAGCAGGCTCTGTTGATTTCAGTTCTTCCTCCTGAAATGTGACCTTAAAATTAAGATTAAAATGAAAACAAACACCAACAAAATCCCTCGGCAAAGCAAACATCAAAGGAACGAAGAAAAGGCAGCCAAGAAGAGTTCCTGGGATCTGCATTTGTAGGAAGTTTCCAGTCGGGACAAACCAAACTTGTACCCATCAATTCACCACCTCCTGGAAGTATTTGGAATTTGGGGAAACATTCCAGGGTTGGGAATTCAGGCACTTTGTGCAGCAAATCTGTATTTTCAGCTGCTGGGACAGATTCCAGGCTGGAGAATTTTACAGAATGGATCTACCCTACCAACACCATTTTAGGCAACTCAGCACCCTGGAATACAGCTGGTATCTGGATTTATTATTTAGAGAATACTTGGATGCAGACCTCAGGTGTTTACCTGGGCATTGAGGAGCTGGGAGTGAACCTCCTGATGGGCCTTCCTGAGGAGCTTGCTCTCTTCTCTGAGTTTAAACACTGTGTCTGCAGGAGAAGAAGAAATTTGCTTAAAATAGATTTTTTTTTTTTTTTCAAGTGCGCCATCTCCCTTTCTCACCACAAATTCTTCCTGACCTCACAGATCTCTCCAAGCCCAGGAATTACAAACCTGCTCATCATTCCTTCCAGCACTCCCAGGAATTCCTCCTCTCCAGGCTCTTTCCTAACTCCTGCTCTCAGCTCAGGCTCCTGCTGTGTTTGCCACAGCATTCAAATAATTTGCTTTTTTATTTCCCTCCCCCTGAAGAGAAGGGGGAGCAGGGAGTCACTGCCCTTTCCTGGGGGAACTGGAAGTTTAAGGAAGGGTTTTCCAGCTCTCCTGAGCCCACAGATTCCCTCCTCCTGCACAAAGAAGCTGCTGCTTGATGGTACAAACCAAAAAAAAAAAAAAAAAAAACGAAAAACCACGACCCACTTAGACAAAATAATCATGGGACAGCTCTGTCATCAGGCACGTTTACTCCTGAGCTTTTAAGGAACGTTGTACCCTGCATGTTCCAGGTTGGAGCTTGAAAAAGAGCTTTTTTTTGCACAGTCCTGAGCACTGCAGTGATGCCACGTGATGTGCTGAGGTTTGGGGATCATCCTGTACCCTCTGATGGAAGGGAAAGGCTCTGTCCCAAAATGCCAGCCTGATTTTGGATCCTGGTTCTCTCAGAACATCCCCAGGACAGAAGGCACTGGGGTTTCTCTGCAGACATTATAGGTTAGGACGGGAATTTTTCCATGACTGAATGGCACACAAGGCTCAAAATTACAGATATTTCTGATCACAGCATTTCTTTTCTTCATATTCAGCCCTGGGACAACACATTTTGCCACTGAGGTTGGGTGCTGTGCTCTTGCAGTGAGGGTTGTCATCAAACTGAGAATGGAACTCTCACTGAGAGCCAACCTCACAAAACCCCCTCCATTCCCCTCTAACAATGAGTATTTCAGGAACAGAGACAACCATATATATAGATTTCATTTATTTGTCCTCAATTTCCCCTCTTCTAACCCAAAAGCTCATCAGATATTATACTGGGCTTTGTTGAGCAGAGGGAAAAAAACCCAAAATATCCACGAGCAGATTTTGATGTTCCAGACCTCATCAAGTAGGAACAGATGCAAACCTTAAAAGCCCCACAATGTAATTAAACAGCTACTGAATAAAAAACACTCTTTGGGAATTAAAGCATTGCCTACAACACTCACACTATTAAACTGCATTTTACAGACCTACACCATTGATTACAAAAAGTGGGTTTCATTTTCTCCCAAGCTCTGAGGTCAGAATTTGCAGGATTTGTTCCTGCAGCACCACCTGAGTCAGAGCAACACTTCAAGACACTGCACATTGTCACACCAAATTCTTCCTGGGGGTGGATTTGGGGGCTTGCAGAGGAATCTGTGCCCTCTCCTGATCCCAGGCTGGTGTTTTGTGATTTTTTTATCACTCACCCTGCAGGTTGGTGACCTCGCTGTCCCTCTCCTGCTGCAGCTGGGTGAATTTCTGGCTGTGGCTCTCCAGGCTCTTGCGGTGTTCCAGCTTCAGGCTGTTATGCTGCAGCTGCAGGTCCAGCAGCTGCTTCTTGACATCATCGTGCTGGTTCTGGAGACAAAAAGAAGAGTCAGAGTCAATCCTGGAGGGGGAATTTGATATTGCCAAGTGTGGCTGTTCCATGAGGGGGCAGGAGAAATGTTTGTTCCTCCAGTGAGGCAGCCACAAATCCCAGGTGCAATCAAACACTCTCTATGCTCAGTGCTCCAGGGGAAGATGTGAAATGCCAATTAAATTCCACTCTGGGAGGAGGTTCTGGGGTTTTTCCTTGGGAGCCACAAAGCTGGAGGCAGAATTGGTGGCAAGTCCCTTTCTGGGAGGGAGTCAGGAGCTGCTGGCATCAAACTAGAAACCTGTGGAACACAAATCCAAGGGCCTTGCCAGAGTTCCCAGAGCTCTAAAGGACATTCCCTGCTCCTCTCCAAGGAGCCCCATCCTGCACACTGCAGGCTGGGAATAATCACCTTTGAACAGCTCCAATTCTCACGACTTTCCTCAGGTGTTGGACACACCTGGACACCCAGGGCTTCTCCCTGCGCTTGGTTTGCTTCTCAGCATCCTGGAAGTTCTGCCATCCACCCCTCAGAGCTGCTCCAACAGGAGGGAGAGCTTGTGCAGGGATCCTGGCAGAGCTCACATTCCCCACAGCACCACAGGGCTCGCAGGCATGGAATTCCAGGGTAAGAAGACTCTCACAAGATCAAGAATTCACCAAACAGAAGTGGGCTGGAAAGTTGCTCTCTTCTCCCCTCCCCTCTTGCAGAAATCACAGAAACATCCTTTTGCTTGGGCCTGCTGAACCAGAATTCACCTCTTTTCCTTTTTTTAATTTTTTTTTTAGTTGCTCCCATGGTAACCCAGAGAGAGATTCCTTCCACATTCAGTTTGTCAACACCAATTATGTATGGAGATTGAGTGGCTCTCAGGTGAACCCTGGCCCTGCCACACAATCCCTCCTCAGCACTCAGGCAGCCATTTCAATCAGACTACCTGGGGAGGAAATAAATTTTTTTAAAAAAATCTTATTTTTTAAAAAAACCTCTAAATGCTTTTGATGCATTTATCTCCAGGAAAACAAAGTGTCTGTGGCCCAGGCGTTCCCCTTGAAGCAATTATCCTCCACTAAAAGAGATGTAGTTGTGCTCCAAAAATACAGGCAGTGCAGAGGAAAAGATGGGGGGTGGGTCTCAGAGACAGAACAAAAACAGAGACAAGGATATCAGGTTAACCAGATCACAGGATCTGAAAGGAAAATAAAGAGAACTGAAGATTCCTGCTTTGTTTTTCAAAGGTTCTTAGAGGTCTCATCAGAGCCCCTGGCAGAATGAACTGAGAGGAGCCAGTTCCCTAAAATCATTTTGCTACTAAGCACCTCAGAAGCCACAACATTAGAGAGCGAGGTTTGATTTAAACAAGAAACTCCTGTGAAATCCAAGGAATTTTAAGTCCTCATCAGCTCAGGCCAATTAATTTCTCCGCTATATTCTGCCTGCAAGGGGATGTGCATAATTTGTGTCCCCAGACTGCTCCCAGGTCGGAAGAAGGGAGGAAATTTTCATCCTCTGCTGCCTGGACCAAGGTCTCACACAGTCCCAGGGCTGCTGCTCACCCAGCACAGGGAACATCCCCACTCCCAGCTGCTTCCTGAGGCTGCCTGGGACCAGGCTGGGCCAAGTCCAGCAGGAATCCAAAGATGCTGCTGGAGGAGCTGCAGGCAGGAGGTCTGGAACATTCCACAGGAGATTATTAGTCAGAGGATTTAATTATCTGCAAGCAGAACATTCCAAGGCCGGGTACCAGGAACCCAGGAACCTCCCATGTCCATGTGAGTGAGAATATTCCCTTCTCCACCTCCCAGTCCTGCTGTTCCACTCAGTCAAGCAGCACCTGCAGGATACAGCACGTGGATGCTGTGTAAGGAGTGTTTAGTGCAGCTGGGGTGATGGGTGAGACATCTTGTCCTGGCACTTCTGGTCCCTCACACTGCAATTTGTGGAAATCCTATCATTCCCAAGTCAGCTCATCTCCCAAAAATCAGGAGTTCCTCTGCTCAGAGCAGCAAGTTCTCCCATCCCACCTTCCCCGTGCTGCTCAAAACACAGGGAGTGCCCAAGATGTTCCAGACATCTCTCCTCAAGGCAGAAATGATCAGGTGAAGGTGGAGAAGGCAATAACAGCTCCTCAAACCCAGCTGTTCCTACCCTGATTTCAGAGCAACTTTTGTGGACAGCAGCTGGACAAAGTGGAACCAATAACCTGGATGTTTAACCCAAAAGCACAGGAAGGCCACACCTCGTTTTTCATGTTCCAGCAGCCTCAGAAGTCCATGTCAGAATTCCTTGGCTGCTGCAGGGAATGCCAGGATGGCTCCTGCAGAGAGATGGACAGCCAAACATTTCCATCTCCACTCAAGAGGAAGAAAGGACTTTGTAAGACAAAGCCTGGCCCCAGCAGGAACCCAGACACAGGACACAACTCCAGCTGCTGCTCTTGGGCAAAGTCAAGCCCCTCACCCCTCTGAGGTGCTGTGCCAGCTCCAGGTGTGAATCAGCCATCCAGGGAACACCAGCACAGAGCAGGCTGACAGCAGGGCCAGGAGCACCAGAGCCAGATGTGCTGGTGTGGCTTCATGGTGACATTTCTTTGGTGACATTTCTTTGGTGACATTTGGGACCTCCAGCTCAGCCCCTTCTGCTCAGCATGACACATCCCATTTCCCAGGTGAAGATATTCCTGGCACAATCTTCCTCCTCAGCAAGCCAGTTCTACTGGGAAACAATTTTCCCTGGGCTCCAGTGACAGAAGTGTTACCCACATCCTCCTAATGGGCTAAAAACTCCTTTTTCAGACTGAGGGGGGGTTTAAAATCCTCCATTCCCAAGGGCTGCTTTTGTCTTTCAGCAGCTGTAAGTGTAGTTTAAAAAAAATAAAAAAATAGATGGTTGGGGTTGGTTTGGTTTTTTTTCCCACCTCTCCAATAAAAGGAAGCAAGAGAAAAGGAGC